>NW_021703766.1:27363533-27794753 GCF_005190385.1 Monodon monoceros | reverse complement strand
CACACACACACACATATATATATCCCCTTCTCACAAGTGGTAGTATACTGTATATAGTGTTTTTTATCTTGTTTTTTTTAATTTAATGTAATTTGGAAATCTTTCCACATCAAAACAAAAAAATCTGCCTTTTTTCTTTTTAACAGCTACATAGTATTTCAGTGCATGGCATAATTGATATAACTGTTGTTGGGCATTTAGGTTGTTTCTCATCTCTTGTTATTTCAATCAGTGCTGTAACAAATATCCTTGTTCAAGCATCGTTTTTGCCTACGTGAGAATCTTTGGGGAAAATACCCAGGAGTGTGTTTGCAAGGTCAAGGGGAAAATATGCAGTTTGAACTTTGATAAATCTGGCAAATTACCCTCCTTAAGTGTTGTACTAATTTTCACTCCCACCAACATGTATGAGGAGGCCAGCTTCCCACCCATTCCCCAACACATGTTATCAAACTTCTCCATATTTGCAGTCTGGTAGACAAGTAATGGTGTCCTATTTTTTTTCATTTCTCTTATTATGAATGATTTTGGGCATCCTTTCAAATATTTAAGGCTCACTTATAGTTCCTTTTCCATAAACTGTTCATATCCTTTGCATACTTTTCCATTGAGTTGTTGGTGTTTTTCTTATTGAGCTGTAAAAGCACTTTACATATTAAGGAAATTAGCTCTTTGTAGTATGAGTATACTGTCATCTTAAGTGGCTACATAGTTGTCCAAAGAATGGCTGAACCGTAATCTTTGTTAAACATTTAATTGGGTCTTGTTTTCTCCTACTACATATGGACTGTTTCCTCTGTTTTATATTAAAAAAACAAAAGGTAACATTTTAATTCTTTCCATAGCCCTTCCCAGAATTCCTGTCAGGGAAGGAAGTATTTCTGGAAAAATACCTTGATAGGATTGGAGTGGGTGGGACCTGTGTGCAAAGAGGTCAGCAGGGACCGGGACATGTCGGGGCAGGGCAGACTCGTGGCATGGAGCATGTTTATGGGCTGGGAGTGCAATATTTGCCCCTGAAAAGAAGGAAGAAGGAGAGAGGAGAGAAGGGAGGATGAGGAGAAGGTAGAGAGAAGGTAGGCCACACAGGAAGAAGACCCCCAGAAACTTCTTGGGGGTAGGATAGCCAAAGGGCATTTTCGCTAGGGTGATGCCCCTACTTCCTGCGAGGTGGGTAACTGACAGCACAGACTCCAGCACAGGCTCCATTCTGCAACCATTAACCCGCTCAGCACACATTTGCTGAGTTTCTACATGCCAGGCCCTGCACTAGGTACTGGGCTACAGCTAGGAGTACGACAGAGTCCCTGCCCCGGGGAGCTGATGTGCCAGTAGAAACAGACAGTACACAAGTACACAAAGATGTGCGGTAGACATCAGGTAGTGGTGACTATGGTGCAGGAGGACAAGGCAAGCAAAGGGGCAGGCATGCTGGGGGCAGAGGGAGGGTTGTGTTTGGAACAGAGAGGCCAGGCATGACCTTTTCATAAGGGGCTCTTGGGACAATTGAGGGGAGTGAGGCAAGGAGTTGTGAACCATGATGGTGCCTGGAGTGGAGAAGGGAGGGGAGGAGGGAAGGGAAGGAGGAGTTGTTAAACTCACAGTTGTTTAAGCCTCTTATGAGTGAATTTTTTACCTGTAATTTAACAAAGGGCTGGACCTGGATCAGGAGCCCTCTGTCCTAGGAGCTCTGCCTGTGGGGAGGCCGTAAGCTGCCCCAGGCCATGGTATTTCAGGTGTCTGTCTGAGCCAGTTCATCTGTAGCAGGAAAGATGGGACTGCCCAGGTTGACATCCAGCCTTGTGGTGAACATCCTGGTGACCAGAGCTCTGCTCGCAGTCTGGATGGTTTCCTTCAGCTCCACTCCCATATTCTAAAGCAATATATGGACTTTAGTTTTATTTTTAATTTTTTTATTGTGTTAAAATACACATAAAATTTCCTATCTTAACCATTTTTAAGTGTACTACAGTTCAGTGCTTTTAAGGACATTTACGTTGTTGTGAATCCATCACCACCGTCCATCCCCATGACTCTTTTCATCTTGTAAAACTGAAATCCTATGCCCATTACCCAGTAACTCCCCATTCTTCCCTCCCGCCAGCCCCTAGCAACCATCATTCTACTATCTATCTCTATGGATTTGACTACTCTAAGTATCTCCTATAGGTGGAATCATACATTATTTGTCTTTGGGGGACTGGTTGATTTCACTTAGCTTAGATGTCCTCAAGGTTCATCTATACTGCAGAATTTCCTTCCTTTGAAACGCTGAATAATAGTCCATTGTGTGTATAATCACATTTTGCTTATTCATTCACCCATCAATGGACACTGGGTTGCTTCCGTGTTTTACCTATTATGATCAATGCTGCTATGAACATGGGTGTACAAATATCTCTTCAAGGCCCTGCTTTTAATTTTCTTGAATATATATCCAGGATCCAGGGTCATAGGATAATTCTATTTTGAATTTTTTGAAGCACCTCCATACTGTTTTCCACAGCGGCTACACCATTTTACATTCCTACGAAAAGTGTACAAGGGTTCCAGTTTCTCCACATCCTCACCAACACTTTTTGTTTTCTGGTTTTTTGATAGTTGCCATCCTAATGGGTGCGAGGTGGCATCTCATAGTTTTGATTAGCATTTCCCTAATGATTAGTGATGTTGAGCATCTTTTCATGTGCTTATTGGCCATTTGTATATCTTTGGAGGAATGTCTGTTCAAGTCCTTTTCCCATTTTTGAATTAGATTGTTTTGTTGTTGAGTTTTAGGAGTTCTCTCTATATTCTGGATATTAATTCTTATCAGATATATGTTTTGCAAATATCTTTTCCCATTCTATGGGTTGCCTTTTTACTCTGTGGGTAGAGTCTTTTGATGTATGATTTTTAAAATTTTCATGAAGTCCAATTTTTCTGTTTATTCTTTTGATGTCTGTGCCTTTGGTGTCATCTCCAAGAAATCACTGCCAAACCCAGTGTCACAGCTTTCATCCTATGTTTGCTTCTAATAGTTTTATTATTTTAAGTCTTACGTTTGGGGCCTTGATCCATTTTTGGTTTTTTTTTTGGTTTGTTTGTTTGTTTAAATTTTTATTCATTTATTTTTGGCAGCGTTGGGTCTTCATTGCTGCACGTGGGCTTTCTCTAGTTGCGGTGAGCAGGCTTCTCATTGTGGTGGCTTCTCTTGTTGTGGAGTCCGCCTTCTCTAGGCGCGTGGGCTTCAGTAGTTGTGGCACTTGGGCTCAGTAGTTGTGGCTCGTGGGCTCTAGAACACAGGCTCAGTAGTTGTGGCGCATGGGCTTAGTTGCTCCGCAGCATGTGGGATCTTCCCAGACCAGGGATTGAACCCGTGCCCCCTGCATTGAAAGGCGGATTCTTAACCACTGTGCCACCAGGAAAGTCTTCCTTGATCCATTTTGATTTAGTTTTTATATATGGTGTGAGGTAAGGGTCCAACCTCATCCCTTTGCATGTGGATATCCAGTTTTCCCAGTACCATTTGTTGAAAAGACTGTCCTTTCCCCATTGAATGGTCTTGGCATTCTTGTCAAAAATCATTTGACTATATATGTGAGGGTTTATTTCTGGGCTCCCTATTCTGTTCCACTGGTCTGTATGTCTGCCTTTATGCCAATACCACACTGTTCTGATTACTGTAGCAAGTTTTGAAATCAGGAAATGTGAGTCCTCCAGTTTTATTTTTTTTTCAGGATTGTTTTGACTATTTGGGGTCCCTTGAGATTCCATATGAATTTTAGGATGTGTTCTTTAATCTCTGCAAAAAAGAAGTCATTGGGATTTTGATAGGAATTGCATCGAATCTGTAGATTACTTTGGGTAATATTGACTTCTTTTTTTAAGGAAAATACATTTTTAGTTTTAGTTTTTTAATATTTTCTTATTTATTTGGTTGCTCCAGGTCTTAGTTGCAGCTCTCCAGCTCCTTAGTTGTGGCACGTGGGCTCCTTAGTTGTGGCAGGTGGGCTCCTTAGTTGCAGCTCGCCGGCTCCTTAGTTGCAGCACATGGGCCCCTTAGTTGCCGCTCACCAGCTCCTTAGTTGCAGCTCGCCAGCTCCCTAGTTGCGGTATGCGGACTCCTTAGTTGTGGCATACGAACTCTCAGTTGTGGCATGCATGTGGGATCTAGTTCCCTGACCAGGGATTGAACCTGGGTCCCCTGCATTGGGAGCATGGAGTCTTAACCACTGCACCACCAGGGAAGTCCCAATATTGACATTTTAACAATAGTGAGTCTTCCAATCCATAAACATGGGATATGTTTCCATTTATTTATGTCTTATTTAATTTCTTTCAGCAACATTTTGTAGTTACATTGTACAGATCTTTCACCTCCTTGGTTAAGTTAACTTCTAATTATTTTATTCTTTTTGATGCTATTATAAATGGAATTGTTTTGGTTATTTCCTTTTCAGATTGTTATCTTTCATATTTAGAAACACAACTGATTTGTTTGTGTTGACTTTGTATCCTGCTGCCTTGCTGAATTCATTTATTAGTTCTAACAGGTTTTTTGTGGAGTCTTTAGGGTTTTCTACATAGAAGATCCTGTCATCTGCAAACAGATTATTTTACTTCTTCCTTTGCAATTTGGATGTCTTTTATTTCTTTTTCTTGCCTAATTGATCTGACTAGAACTGCCAGTTCTGTGTTGAATAGAAGTGGTGAAAGCAGGCATCCTTGCCTTTTCCTGATCTTAAAGCAAAAGCTTTCAGTCTTTCAACATTGAGTATGATGTTTGCTATGGGCTTTTCATATATGACTTTTATTATGTGGAGTAGTTTCCTTTTATTCCTGGTTTGTTGAATTTTTTTTTATCGTAAAAGGGTGTATAATTTTGTCAAATGGTTTTTTCTGCATCAATTGAAATGATTGTGTGGGTTTTTTCCCTTCATTTTGTTTTTGTTTTTTGTTTTTTGTTTTTTTTGCAGTACACAGGCCTCTCACTGTTGTGGCCTCTCCCATTGCGGAGCACAGGCTCCGGACGCGCAGGCTCAGCGGCCATGGCTCACGGGCCCAGCCACTCCGTGGCATGTGGGATCTTCCCGGACCAGGGCACGAACCCGTGTCCCCTGCATCAGCAGGCGGACTCTCAACCACTGCGCCACCAGGGAAGCCCTCCCTTCATTTTGTTGATGTGGCATATTACATTGACCAATTTTCATATGTTGAACCATCCTTGCATTCCAGGAACAAATCACACTTGGTCATGGTGTATAATCTTTTAAATTTGATGTGCTGAATTTGGTTTGCTAGTATTTTGTTGGGGATATTTGCATCATTGTTCATAAGGGATATTAGTCTCGAGTTTTCTTTTAGTGTCTTTGTCTGGCCTTGGTATCAGGGCAGTGCTGGCCTCCTAGAATGAGTTAGGAAGTGTTCTTCCTCATCAGTTTTTGGGAAAACTTTTGGGAAAAGTTTGAGAAGGATTGGTATTAGTTCTTTTCTAACTTTCTGGTAGAATTCACCAGTGAAGCCATCAGCTCCAAGACTTTTCTTTGTTGGGAGATTTGTTTTATTGCTGATATATCTCCTGACTAGTTATAGGTCTATTCAGATTTTCTACTTCTTTGTGATTTAATGTTGGAAGGTTTTGTGTTCCTAGGAATTTGTCCATTTCATCTAGGTTATCCAGTTTGTTGACATACAATTGTTCGTAGTATTCTCTTACAATTCTCTTTATTTCTTTAGAATTGGTAGTGATGTCCCCACTTTCTGATTTTAGTAATTTGATTCTTCTTTTTTCCTTAGTCCAAAAGGCTTGTCAATTTCGTTGACGTTTTTGAAGAACCAACTTTTGGTTTTATTGATATTCTCTATTATTTTTCAGTTCTCCTTTTCCTTTATCTACACTCTAATTGTTATTATTTCCTTTCTTCTGTTAGCTTTGAGTTTAATTTGCTTTGCTTTTCTAGTTCCTCAGGTTGTAAAGTTAGGTTGTTGATTTGAGACCTCTCTTGTTTTTTTTTTTTTTTTTTGCGGTATGCGGGCCTCTCACTGCTGTGGCCTCTCCCGCAGCGGAGCCCAGGCTCCGGACGTGCAGGCCCAGAGGCCATGGCTCACGGGCACAGCCGCTCCGCGGCATGCGGGACCCTCCTGGACCGGGGCACGAACCCGTGTCCCCTGCATTGGCAGGCGGACTCCCAACCACTGCGCCACGAGGGAAGCCCTCTCTTGTTTTTTAATGTAACATTTATAGCTATAATATTTCCCCTTAGCACTGCTTTTGCTGTGTCCCATAAGGTTTGGTATGTTGTGTTTTTGTTTTCATTCATCTCTAAGCATTTTCTAATTTCCATTGTGATTGCTTCTTTGATTCATTGGTTGTTTAAATGTGGGCTGTTTTGTTTCCACAATTTTGTGAATTTTCCAGTTTTCTTTATGTTATTGATTTCTAACACCATTGTGGTCAGAGCCTATACTTTGTATGATATCTATTTTTTAAAATCTATTGAGACTTAATTTGTGCCCTACATATGGTCTATCGTGGGAAATACCCCATGTGCAATCAAGAATGTGTATTCTGTTGTCATTGGGTGGAGTATTCTGAATATATCTGTCAAATCTTATTGATTTATTGTATTGTTTAAGTCCTCTATTTCCTCACTTATCTTCTGCTTGATTATTCTGTCCATTATTGTGAGTGGGTATTAAAGTCTCCAACTATTATTGTTAAACTGCCTATTTCTCCCTTCAGTTCTGTCAGTTTTTGCCTTGTATGTTTTGGTGGTCTGTCATTAGGTATGTAAATGTTTATAATTGGTATATCTTCTTGCTGAATTTAACTTTTTATTAACATATAAAGTCCTTCTTTGCCTCTTGTAACCTTTTTTTGATTTAAAGCCTACTTTATCTTATATTAGTACAACCACTCCTGCTCTCCTTTGGTTACTATTTTCATGGAATATCTTTTTCCATCCCCTTACTTTCAATCTGTTTTTGTCCTTGAATCTCAAGTGAGTCTCTTGTAGACAGCATATAGTTAGATCATGTGTTTTTATCCAGCCAATCTCTGTCTTTTGATTGGAGAGTTTAATCCATTTACATTTAGGTTATTACTGATAAGGAGAGACTTATTTCTGTCATTTTGCTGTTTGTTTTTTATATGCCCTATAGCTTTTTTGTGCCGTATTTTTTGCATTCCTCTCTTTTTTTGTGTTTAGTTAACTTTGTGTAGTGAAATGTTTAAATTCTTTCTTAATTTTGTGTATATTCTATGGCTATTTTCTTTGTGGTTAACATGGGGATTACATTTAACATCTTAAAGTTATAACACTCTGATTTGAATATAGTGGCTTAACTTCAATAACATACAAAAACTCTGCTACTTTACAGCTCCATCCCCACTGCTTTCTGTTGCTGATGTTACAAAATTACATCTTTATACATTATGTGCCCCAAATATAAAATAATAATTTTTAAAAAACACATTAGTCTCCCAGTTTATGTAGAAAGCAAGATTTGGAATTACAAACAAAAGTTACAGTACTGTATACTAGCCTTTACACTAATAATTGTTTTTCTTTACATGTAATAGTCTCTTAAATCCTGTAGAAAACCAAAAGTACAGTTACAAACTATTGCTACAATAATACTAGCTTTTATAATTGTCCATGTACTTACCGTTATTTATATCTTTATTTTTCCTTATGACATTGAGGTACTGTCTAGTATCCTTTCATTTCACCCTGCAGGACTCCCTTGAGCATTTCTTGCTGGGCACATCTAGTGGTCTAGTGGTCATTAATTCCCTCAGCTTTTGTTTATCTGGGAATGTCTTGATTTCTCCCTTTTTGGTTTTTTTTTTTTTTTTTTTTTTTTTGGCTGTATCAGGTCTTAGTCGCGGCACGCAGGATCTTCTTTGAGGCATGCGGCATCTTTCGTTGTGGTGAGCAGGCTCTTTGTTGCAGCGTGTGGGCTTCTCTCTAGTTGTGGTGTGCAGGTTTGTTTTCTTTCTCCTCTCTGGTTGTGGCACACAGGCTTCAGGGCGTGTGGGCTCTGTAGTTGTGGCACGCAGGTTCAAGAGTGGGTGGGCTCTGTAGTTTGCAGCACGTGGGCTCTAGTTGAGGCACACGAGCTCAGTAGTTGTGGCATGCAGGCTTAGTTGCCCCACGGCATGTGGGATCTTAGTTCCCTGACCAGGGATCTAACCCATGTCCCCTGCATTGTAAGGTGGATTCTTTACCACTGGAGCACCAGGGAATTCCCTCTCCCTTACTTTTGAAGGACACTTTTGCCGGATATAGCATTCTTGGCTGACAGTTATTTTCTTTTTGCACTTTGATGTATGGACCTACTGTCCTCAGGCCTCCACAGTTTCTGAGGAGAAATCGGCAGATAGTCTTATTGAGGAGCCCTTGTATTTGATGACTCACTTCTCTCTTGCTGCTTTCAAGACTCACCCATTGTCTTTGGTTTTTGGAAGTCTGCTTATAATGTGTCTTGGTGTGGGTCTCTTTGAGTTAATTTTACTTGGAATTTATTGAGCTTCTTGAATGTTTATATTCAGCTTTTTCATCAAATTTGGGAAGTTTTTAGCCATTATTTCTTCAATTTTTCTCTCTGTCCTTTTCTGTCTCTTCTTCTGGGGCTCCCATAATGTGTATGGTGGTCCACTTAATCATGTCTCACACATCCCTTAAGCTCTGTTCACTTTTCTTCATTCCTTTTCTTTCTGTTTCTCAGCCTCGATAATTTCCTTTGTCCTATCCTGAAGTTCCCTGTTTCTTTCTTCTGCCTGCTTAAATCTGCCTTTGAGTCCCTCTATGAATTTTTCACTTTAGATACTGCATTTTTTCAGCTCCAGAATCTCTTTTTGGTTTCTTTTTAGGTTTTCTATCTCTTTATTGATATTTGCATTTTGTTAACACATAATTTTTTTGACTTTCTTAGTTCTTTAGGCATCTTTAAGGCAGTTGTTTCAAAGTCTTTATATCTGTCGTTACATTTTTTTAAGAGACAGAGTCTTTTGAATTGATCTTTTCCTTTCAGTGGGCCATTGTTTCTTTTGTATGCTTTGTGATTTTTCTGTTGTTGTTGCTGAACACTGGACATTTGAATCTAATAATGTAGTAACTCTGGAAATCAGATTCTCCCCCTTGCCAGGGTTGCTGTTTTTTGGTTTTTGGTTTTTGTTTATCATTTTTGGTTTTTTGTATCGTTGTGAACTGTCTCTGTGCCCAAGATCAACCTGAGGTGTTAACTTAATGCCTTCTTATGTCTTTTCATCTCCTTATGTCTTTGCTGAGCCTTTCCTTGGGCATGTGCAGTCACTTTGTAATGTTCCTCATATGTGCAGTTGTTTCTGAATGTCCTAGTCTTTAATGTCTGGCTTCCAAAAGGGGAAAAGCAAAATTGAAGGAGGGAACAAAAGGCACAGGCCCTTTAAATCGCCCGGAGGTCAGTTCAGCTGGAGGGGGAGGGGCTTGCCACCACGGAGCAGGTGGTGGAGTGACAACAACGGCTGCCTGCTTCTGTCTGCACCTCCGAGATCAGAAACAGCAGTCAACGATTATGGTACAAATCTCCGGGATCTGGAGGACAGGGTCCTTTTTACCCACCCTCGCTCCTGCAAACTGCGTGCAAGCTGCTCCAGGAACATGTGCATAGCTGGCTGCCACAAGACCGAGGGGTGGGGGGTGGCTACCTACTACTGTACTAAGAGCTGAAATTGACCAAAATGAACCCAGAAAAATTTTTTTATTGGAGTAAAGTTGCTTTACAATGTTGTGTTAGTTTCTGCTGTACAATGAAGTGAATCAGCTATATGTGTACCTATATCCCCTCCCTCTTGGACCTCCCTCCCACCCTCCCATCCAACCCATCTAGGTCATCACAGAGCACCAAGCTGAGCTCCCTGTGCTATACACTAGCTGTCTATTTTACACATGGTATTGTATTTATGTCAAACCTAATCTCCCAATTTAAAATTAACCGAAATTTAAGAGTCCAGATTAACCCTGGAAGCCGTAAGCTTTCAACAGACTCTGGAGTTCCAAAACAGTTATACCAGATTCTGCTCGTATGATTTTTGTCTAAGTGAGGAGACAGATTCCTGGTGCTTCCTACTCTGCCATCTTCCCCGAATCCTCACTGGAACCATTATTTTCAAAATGTTTGAGACCGTGTTGCTAAATTTCTCTCCTAGAAGACTGTGTGGATATAGAGGTTTCAGGCAGCTGGAAAACTGCCTGATCCCTCAACACCCATCTCCTGTGGGGAGGGATGGAGCTTGTACCATCACGAAACCCCAAACCCCCATCAACCCCTTGCCAGGGCGGTTCCTTCTGCCCCTCATGCCAAATGGAGGGAGGACTCAAATCATGGTGAGCTGGTACTCTGAGGTATTCAGATCTTGTCACTGCATCTTGTTTGAAGAGAGAAATAGCTTGCCGTTTTATTGGTCTCACAGTAGTCTTTTCCCTAAGTTCTTGAAGGTGTCCTGTGCATTTCTCAGCCTCAGAATTCTCTTCTTGAAATGGGCAGGTAAAGGTTTGCCTCGTTAGAGACTTACACGGTAGAGTCAGCAGGGTGATGTTTAGGAAGTGCATGGATGAGGCAGTTGGCTGAATCATAAAGTGAGAGCAGCTGTCCTCTTTTCACTTCTCTTTAATCCTTCCTGTTGAGTCAAGGAGAAAGTCTCAGTTGGCTGCTAATGTCTGTAAGGCCTCTTACACTCCTGATCACCTTTTCCACAATGCGAGGCCAGGCCTCAGGCCATAGGCAGCCACGCCCAGGTCCTGTTCAACGGGCATCATTTTGGTTTTGTTTCCCTTGGGTTTCTCTTTTAGGGGTTACCTTCCATGCAGGGCAAATGATACTTTAAAAAATTGAGTTCAAAGTGAAATGATTTCTAGAAAATTTTTAAGGAAACACTACTCAGATTCTCAGATCAGGCAAAAATGTCCTCCAACATGGGTAAAAAAGTCTTGGAAATTGTATTTCTATCCCTAAAGGGTAAGGTTGTGGGAAAGTTCACGTTATATATTTCCGCAATGTTTAGAACTTTTCAAATAGTGCAGATTATATTTTATAGCAGAAAAATAATCAAGAGCTATGGGAATGATCATTTCGTTTGGAAAGAAAATCGTTGGTTGAAGGTAGTATGGTGCTTCAGTTAGGAAAGCGCCTCTGGGTTCAGCAGAGGTTTTAAATCCACTCTTTGCTTCTTGACTTCCCAGAGTCCATTTCTTCATCTGTAAAATGAAGGCCATATCTGCCTTGAAAGGTTGACTGAGGATCCACTGAGGAAATGCAGGTGGAATACTGTAGCATGATGCCCAACCTGTGCTGAGAACCCAATATATGAGATTAGCATCAACTAGCATCAGCTGTGGGTGGGCAGTCCCCCGTTGTGCTGTAATCTTTGTATGAAGTATTGTCCGCCATCCTCAGAATGACCCTGTGAAGAAGATGCAAAATCATCATGCAGATGAGGAACATGTGGTACAGGGATGTTAGGAAACTTGCCCTACGTTGGGCAGCACATGTTGAAATCCGGATTTGCACCCAAGCCTCCTGACCCCAAAGGCTCTTTTATCAGCTCCACAGACCCCTGTGTGATGGGCTGATATTAACCCTGCTTGACATACAAGCGAACCATGGTCCAGAGAGGGCAGGGACTTGCCTGCTGTCACCTAACAAGTCAGTTTGGGGCAGTGGGGCTCAGAACTGAGGCTCCAACCAACCAATCCCCTAACCCCCAGTCCCAGCCCCAAGCCTTTCTCCTACCCGTGTTTTGTGTGTCTGGTCACTGTCGGCTGGCATGGGACAACATCGGTCAGATGATCCATCCCGGAAGCAGAATTCCTCTTCTAACTTCAAAGAGTCCAGCTTTCTGGTCACTGATCTTTGGTCTTCTTTCACTTTCAAAAAACTGTATTCAGTTTAAACCATACAGGTAATACATGACTAAATTCTGTTTGCAGAAAGCTAAACACCTTATACATCATGCTAAAATCTCCATTACTCACTGCTTCCCGCCCCAGGTCTGTCCTCTCCCAGTTTGAGGTAACCAGTTGGGTGTGTTGCCTTCCAGAACTTTATCTAAGCCTTCGTATTAAAAAAAACAAGCAAGGTAATTCCCTGGCGGTCCAGTGCTTAGGACTCTGCACTCTCACTGCCGTCGGGGAACTAAGATCCCACAAGCTGTGCTGCGCGGCCAGAAAAAAAAAACCTAAAACAAAACAAAAAAACAACAAAAAAACCCCCAAAACACTTAAATTGGGCTCACTCACTGCGAGGCCCTGTTTTAAGTGCTTTACGTGTATTAACTCGTTCACACCCCTGTGAGGAAGGTACTGTTATTATCCTTGTTTTATAGATGAGAACATTGAGGCTCAGAGAAGCTATACAACCTGCCTGAAGCCTCACAGCCTGAAAATGGTGAAAAGTTTAGTCCCAAACCTAGACAGCCTGGCTCCAAAATTCATGCTCTTACCCTCTAAGTTATAAAAACATGTTATTATAGAACTGGAGTATTGGTGTTATGTTTTATATGTATTCTTCAGACAAATGATGTCGTATTATGCATATCATTATACGTGTGTCTTGTCTATTCAGTAATACATATGGAGGATCCAGCCGCATCAGTGCCCTTCATGCCCATAACCCAGAGGTGTGGTAAACCAAACTATGTTAGGTTATGAGTTGTTCAAACGCAGCTGCAGGATTTTCTTATGTAGTGCACTCTGTGCCTTGCAGGCCATGTGGCTCTCCCTGTAGATTTCTGCCAAGCAGTTTGGTTGTAGAGTCAAAGGGCGGACACATTTTTTTTTTTTTTTTTTTTTTTGGCTGTGTTGGGTCTTCATTGCTGCACACGGGCTTTCTCTAGTTGCGGCGAGCGGGGACTACTCTTCGTTGTGGTGTGCGGGCTTCTCATTGGGTGGCTTCTCTTTTTGTGGAGCACGGGCTCGAGGCGTGCGGGCTTCAGTAGTTGTGGCTCACAGGCTGAGTAGTTGTGACACGCGGGCTTCAGTAGTTGTGGCCCTCAGGCTCTAGAGCGCAGGCTCAGTAGTTGTTGCAACGGGCTTAGTTGCTCCGTGGCATGTGGGATCTTCCCGGGCCAGGGCTCGAACCCGTGTTCCCTGCATTGGCAGGCGGATTCTTAACCACTGCGCCACCAAGGAAGCCCAAAGGCCGGACACGTTTTAGAAATCATTGCCAATTTGCCTTTGAAAGCGGGCAGACCAATTTCCAGGCTGTGAATTCGAACCTCAGGATCTAACTTCTCTCCTTTACATCCCGAGCCTTCTTCATCCCCTCCTTGTCACTGGAAACAAGCTTCCTGGTTTCCAGTGACAAGGAGAGAGAAGCCTTGTTGGATTTGGAACAGGGACCTCCCAGGCCCAGGCCTGAGGCCCAGAGTGCAGGCTTGCGCCACCTCCACAAGGGCTTTGAGGCAAGAAGATGTTTGTTCAACTGTCAGCTCTGCGATTGTCTAGCTAGTGACCTGGGGAGGCCCCCTCACTGTTGGGAGCCTTGGTTTGTGCTTTGGTAAAGCATGTGACTGCATTTTAAGTCCTGCAGGACCTTGTCATTGTGAGGGAAATAAAGATTATTGTTTTCAAAGGAACAGTATTCTCCTATGTCATCATCACCCCATGGAAATGTGCTGTGTCAAGGACCCCTCTTGCCCGCTATGCCAGCTTTTGTGGGTGAGGGAGGAGATGGCCGCTGACGTCCCCCTGAAGATAGCTCCCGTGTGGCCTCATGAGAAGAGGGTGATTCCTGGGGTGGGGCTGTATCGGTCCCCCAGAAAGAGCCCACTGGGTCAGTCTGGTCCCACTTCTGCTTCTTATTTGCTGTGAGTGTCAGCAAGGCCTTCCTTTCTCGGGACCTCTGTTTCCCAATCTATAAAATGGGCCTGGCATGGACCCCACTGCCAGGATTCTTCCAGCTCTCTTCCCCTTTGCATCTGGGCTCAGGCATCCTCTGAAGCCTCGGACTATGATCAGCCGCCCTGGGGGAAGCAGAGGCCCTGGGTTCCCGGTCATCAGCCCTGCAGGGCTTGGCGTGGAGGATTCCCAGAGGGCTGGAGGGCCTCTGTGGACTCTGGTCCACCCTGGGGTCCCCAGGCCTGACCTGTCCACTCAGTCCTGAGAAACCAACTTCAGTAGCACTTTCTTTTCTCAATTTCGGTGATATTTTGGTCCAAATGTCTTGAGTGGATGTCGTGGCCGGGGGTACTGACCCCGCCAACCGCATCCTTCCTGACCCTGCCGTTAGCATTGGCAGCCTTCTTAGTTCTGTCCCTCTCTTCCCACTGCCTGGCCTCAGTCGCCCCCTTCTGTCCTCTTTTCTCCCCACCCGGGCCCAGGAGCTGGGGCAGAACCCCGGGGTCTGCCAGTGCCCGGGGAGGACAGGGCTTCCAGCCTCCCCCAGACCCTGATCCTCGGCCTGACCCTCCCAGACAGCCCTGGGAACAGGGACAGCAGGTGGTGTCCCCCTTGTAGAGATGAGGAAACAGATCCCAGCAAGTGGGAGGGGTGCTGCCAGCACCTGTTACTCCTGAGCCCCAGCCTCAGGCGGGCTTCCTCTCCATCCAAGCAGGGAGAGGGAAGAAGCAAAAGGGCAGCAGCCAGAAGTATGTGACTCAAACCATATCCTCTCCTCCCTCCCTCCCTTCCTTCTACCCTGTGCTAGGGGCTGGGGCTACATAGGAAACAACAAGAACAACAACACTGGTAATAATAGCTAATGGGCCAGATGCCGTGTCAGGGGTTTTGCCTGCTGCATCTCCCAGCGACCTTGCCAGGTAGCTATTATTACCCCCAAGGCTGACCCGGCTGGGGTTCCCTCTCACCAGTCTCCTGGACCCCCTCATAGGCCAGTCCCCCTTCCCCCACCCATTGTGGGTGTAGGCCCACTAACACCTGCACCCCGTCCTGAAGGATTGCCCTTGTCTGATAGGAATGCCCCTCCTCCACCCCATAGGCATGGCCCGTAGCCAATGAGTGGCAGATGTGGCGGATATGGGCGGGGGAACAGCGCCGCCCCCTCACCTCTTGGCAGGACAAACTCTGGAGTGTTGTTCACATTCCCAGAGTTCCCTGTGGTCAGGCTAAAGCTAGACTGCTCCTGAAACCACATCTGTGCTTAACTTCTCCCCGCACCCCATCCTGCTTCCCTTCCCACCTTAATAAATAACTTGGACAGACACCCCTGTCTTGGGCTCTGCTTTTAGCAGCCTGACCTAGAACATCCCCATTTTACAGATGAGGACGCTGAGGTACCAAGCCATGGAGTAACCAGACCATAGCCACACAGCTGGTAACTGTGTAGTAGAGACTCAAATCCAGGGCCCTGGTGCCAAGGTATTTGCCCTTATCCACAATCAGGCAGCGTCCCTGCCCTGGAGGTGTACCCGGCTGCTGAAGGAAGGGCGGGCCAAGAGGAAATGATGATGCAGAGTGACAAGCCCTGCTGTGGAGGAGAAAGGAGAGATTGCTAGGGAGGGAAGCCCAATACTGGGGGTGCCACTCGGTCTGGGAAGGCAGCTGGGAAGACTTCCCTGAGAAGGGAGCAAAAGTCGATTGGAGCTGGGTCCAGAGGAGAAGGAAGAGTTTGCAAGATGGAAAAAAAGGGCAGGGCGTTCAAGGCAGAGCAGGGCATGTGTGCAAGGCAAGGGGTCGTGAAAGAGGATGCGGGGTGGGCATGGAAAGATCACGCCAATGGAAGCATGGTCACATGGCAGGGCAGCACGGGTGGTGTGAGGGGGCCCGGAGATGGCCAGGACCCAGACGGTGAAGGACCATTTGTTTATTCATCCTTTGAGCCTTTCTTCGGCACCTGATGCGGACCGGCTTTGTGGAAGTCATGCTAACGCGGTGCCACTTCGTCTTGCAGGTGGTGGGAAACTACAAGAGGTTTAGACAGAAATGAGGCCAGACCAGAGCTGAGTTGTTTGTTTGGGTTTTTTTTTTTTGCGGTACGCAGGCCTCTCACTGTTGTGGCCTCTCCCGTTGCGGAGCACAGGCTCCGGACGCGCAGGCTCAGCGGCCATGGCTCACGGGCCCAGCCGCTCCGCCGCATGTGGGATCCTCCCGGACCGGGACACGAACCCATGTCCCCTGCATCGGCAGGCGGACTCCCAACCACTGCGCCACCAGGGAAGCCCCAGAACTGAGTTTTAGAGACAACTCTGGCCAGAGGCGTGTGTGCTGGCGTGCGTGAACGTGTGCATGCCTGTGGACTGGAGGTGGGGGGTGTCTCCAGGCGCAGAGAGTAGCGAGGGCAAAGGCCCTGGGACTGGGGCAAAGGAACTGGCTGTGATTTCTCCACTCCACCCCCTAACCTCCACAGCAGTGGCGTTTCCTGGATGGCAGGAGATTCCCCAAGGGCACAGCGATGCAGGCAACGGAAGGGGCTCTCTGCTTAAAATTGAAGCCAGGATGGAGTGATCTTTTCATGCCCACCCCTCAGTGAGACTAGCACCCCAGCAAGGTCCCCTGCCCTTTTCCCTCTTGCTGTCTGGACCTGGAGTGGCAGGAGCACCGGACTGCAAACCCACACGCCTGGATTCCCTTGGCGTGCTGACTGTTTCTGATTGTGTGATTCTGGGCGTTTCACTGCCTCTCTCTGAGCCCCATGTTTGATCGCCCTATCCCAGGGATGCATTGGTGATTCTTAGAAGTAACACTTTTTTTAGCCGGAGATCCCGGTGCTAAAATGCAAATATGAAGGCTTGAGAGTTTATTGAGGTTTATTTTCTTTGTTCTATTAGCAGCGCTCTGCTATCCTGCTTTCTGTAGAGCAGTAATAAAATTTTATGCATTTGGGTAACATGAACCCATAAACTTAACATCATTTAAAATTTGTTATTTAAATTCATATTTAAATTTAAAAACTGCTAACCATGCATGGAGAAATTGATAGAAGCACAGTGACTAAGAATGTCTCTCTCATTCTTTGATGGCTACCCCAAACCACATAGATACCACCATAGGAGATGTGAAGGACAACCAGTATAGGCGAGGTAATAGATATATTCGATTTTTTAAAAATTAATCTTGTTTAGGTAATACATGCATACAACATAAAATTCCAGAAGTCCCCCTCCCTGGGGACAATTACTATTATGAGTTTCTTCCAGAAATATTCATGTATTTAGAAACATACACTTTTTTTTTTCTTTACACGAATGCGGCAAAGGTACCCTATTCTGCCCTTGACCTTTTTGAAAATGTGATGTATCTTGTTCCATATCATTCCACATAGTTCTGCCTCTTTCTTTTTAATGGCTGCATAAGATTTCATTGCATGGATGTGCCATAATTTTTCTTTTTTGTTTGGCGGCTTGGCCTGCGGGATCTTAGTTCCCCAACCAGGGTTTGAACCTGTGCCCTCAGCAGTGAAAGCGTGGAGTCCTAACCACTGGACCCCCAAGGAATTCCCAGGACCTTGTTGTTTATCTGTTCTTCTAGTACTTTCATGGTTTAACTTTTTACACTTAAATTTTGACTCCAAGTAGACTTTATTTTGGTATAATTTGTGAGACAGAAATCCATCTTTGTTGAAAAAGAGTATCTTTTAAATGTTCAAGGAATATTTTTAAATTTCTCATATACCAAGCCAAAAAGGGAACTCTCAACATATTCCCGAAAGCAGAAATTAGATAGGATTTATTCTTTGTACAGTATAGTAAAGCAAAAAATTAATGACCAAGAATTTTAAAAGAACTCACCCCTCTATTAAATGACTCAGTTCAAAATTATAATCTACTAGTAATCCAATATAAATTTGCTATAAACAATATAAATTTATGGAAATTGGCCAAAAGTTCTTTTAAAAGGAAAAAACTCAAAATGGCCTAAGGCATAAAGTTCAGAAGTTTAAAGAATAACAGTCTCAGTAAATCAGGGGAAAGAAATAAGAAAATAAAAACAAAAATTATAAAACTAGAGAAGGGAAAATTCTACAGAACTGATAAAAGAAAACAAAAGTTTGTTTTAAACATAAGAGATACCAACTGCTGGCAAATTTAATAAGGAAAGAAAGACAAAGTAAGAGAAACTAAATTAAGTACAAAAATGTGAAATTTAAAAGTACAAGAGGGAATTCCCTGTTGGTCCAGCGGTTAGGGCTCCGCACTTTCACTGCTGATGGCTGGATTCAGTCCCTGGTCGGGGAACTGAGATCCTGCAAGCTGCGTGGTTCAACCAAAAGAAAAAAGGACAAAAAAAAATATTATACACAACTGTGTGCTGCCTGCTAAGTGTGAACGTTCTTGACGAACTAAGAAAATTTCTCGGAAAAAACCACAAACTACCAAAAGTTAATTTAAAAATAAGTGGAAAACAACCAACACAGTAAGGGGAATGTTAAAGTTATCACATTGGATTTTTCTTTTAACTGTTCAAACCACTTGATGGTGTTGAGAACTTTGGCTTTTCCTCAGGGTGCGATAGGAAGGGGCAAATGTATGTGGCGTGAGTCATGTTTTAACTTGACCATCTGGCTCTCTGTGAAGGATGTTGGGGGTAGGCCTCCTGGCGCAGGAATCCAGGTAAGAAATGATGGTGCCAGGTCTAGGTAGCAGTGGAGGAAGTAAGGTTCTGTGATATGCTTGGAAAACTTAAGCCACCTTTGGCCTGAGCTTGAGGAAGCTTGAGGCCGCCCTTCACTGGAATGGGGAAGGGGGTGGGTGGGAGGGGCAGTTTGGGAGGGGAGATCAGGAGCTCAGCTTTGGACTGGGAAATTTTTTTTTTGGCCACACCCTGCAGCATGACATGCAGGATCTTAGCTCCCCAACCAGGGATCGAACCTGTGCCCCCTGCAGTCGAAGCATGGAGTCTTAACCACTGGACGGCCAGGGAAGTCCCCGGAAATTTTTAAATGCATAGGAGGCATCCAAGAGGAGTAGCTGTGAGAATTAAAATAGATGAAGCCTAAAGGCACTTGCCTGGCATTTACCAAATATTCGTTACGTTATCTGTTCAACTTTTTCAACACTTTCGCAGTGAAAATGTAGGTTTGTCCCAATAACACACACAGAAACATTAAACAAAAAGTAGAATAGGGGCTTCCCTGGTGGCGCAGTGGTTGAGAGTCCACCTGCCGATGCACGGGACACAGGTTTGTGCCACGGTCCGGGAGGATCCCATGTGCCGTGGAGCGGCTGGGCCCATGAGCCATGGCCGCTGAGCCTGCACGTCCGGAGCCTGTGCTCCGCAACGGGAGAGACCACAACAGTGAGAGGCCCGCGTCCCGAAGAAAAAAAAAAAAAAAAAATAGAATAAAGTATTTCCTCGGTGTGTATGAATTAGTTTTTAATTTGAATTTTCAGTCTCTGTCTGTCATACTTAATGCAGATATTCTCACTTATTGCCTTCCTAATTCTGTTTTCGTTTTAGTGTTTCACATTCTGTAGGGAACTTCCATTCATGTGAGCAGCACTGATGGTTTCTTGTGCTTACTCAGCACTGTGAATTTCTCTTCCTTACACATTGGGGAAATGTCTGTTCTAGTTTTTAATGTGAACGTTTTATGGCTTTGAAAAAAAAATTGAAATGCACCCGTTGAAAAGTTTTAATGGTACAGAGTGGTTCAGAAGAGAACGGTCGTCCTTCCGTATCCCTATCCTCAGTTGCTCAAGTCCCTTATATAAAATGGCGTGGTACAGTTGGCCCTCCGTATCCGCGGGTTCCACATTTGAGGATTCAAATCCACAGATACAGAGCGAACTGTACAGTGTAAAGGGCTCTCCTTTGCCTGGGTCCCCCAGGTTCCCTCCCCAGACACAATCCTGTCACCAGTTACTTGTGTAACCCTAGGGTTGGTCTCTACGTATGCAAATGCACACAGCACATTTAAAACATACATGTGCCATAGCTTTTAAAAGTTGAATTCACTTACTAGTATACTTTGGAGCTTTTTTCACTTAGCATGTTTTTGCTGTTCATCCATGTTGCAGTATGTATTGTTGCTTTGTTCCTTTTTATTGCTAAATAATATTCTATTGTATGGATAGATATACCATATTTTGCTTATTCATTTGTGAGTTTTTGGACATTTGGACTGTTTTCACTTTTTAGCTATTAGGGATGATAAACATTTGTGTACATGTTTTCATGTAGATGTATATTTTCATTTCTCTAGGATATAAACCTAGGAGTAGAAAATCGCTGGGTTATAACCCTCTGTTTAACATTTTAAGGAATTGCCAAACTTTTTCAAAGTGGCTGCACCATTTTGCATTCCCACCAGCAGTATATAAGAGTTCCTGTTTCTCCACATCCTCATCAACACTTGTATTATCTTCTCTTTCGTTACAGACTTTTGATGGGGGTGTGAAATGGTATCTGGTTGTGGTTTTAATTTGCCCATACAGAAAAATTTAATTTAATTATGGAACTAAAAAATAATTCTTAAAAAAAAAAGGAAATCCCCCTGGCGGTCCAGTGGTTAGGACTCCGTTCTCTCACTGCCAAGGGCCCAGGTTCAATCCCTGGTCAGGGAACTAAGATCCCACAAGGGGCGCAGCACAGCCAATAACAATAATAATTCTTTCCATTTAAAACACTTGTATTACTATGTGTTTTTTATATAGTTGATTTACATACAATGTTGTGTTAGTTTCAGGTATACAGCAAAGTGATTCAGTTACACATACATATATATACATATATATATTCTTTTTTTAATAATCTCTTCCATTATACCATTATAGGTTACATATGTGCTGTGTTTTGTTTGTTTTTGGCTACATTAGATCTTCGTTACTGCGCGCGGGCTTTCTCTAGTTGTGGCAAGTGGGGGCTACTCTTCATTGTGGTGAGCGGACTTTTTATTGTGGTGCCTTCTCAGTTGCGGAGCACAGGCTATAGGCACACGGGCTTCAGTAGTTGCCGCACGCGGGCTCAGTAGTTGTGGCATGCGGGCCCTAGGGTGCGCGGGCTTCAGTAGTTGCGGCGCGTGGGCTCAGTAGTTGCGGTGCACGGGCTGTAGGGCACACGGGCTCAGTAGTTGTGGCACATGGGCTTAGTTGCTCCACAGCATGTGGGATCTTCCCGGACCATGGCTCGAACCCGTGTCCCCTGCATTGGCAGGTGGATTCTTTTTTTTTTTTTGTATAGTATTTTTTTATAAATTTTTTTTTTATTTATTATTTTTAGCTGTGTTGGGTCTTCGTTGCTGCCTGCAGGCTTTCTCTAGTTGCAGCGAGCAGGGGCTACTCTTTGTTGCAGTGCGCGGGCTTCTCATTGCGGTGGCTTCTCTTGTTGTGGAGCACGGGCTTTAGGCGCCAGCGTCAGTAGTTGTGGCACGAGGGCTCAGTAGTTGTGGCTTGTGGGCTCTAGGATGCAGGCTCAGTAGTTGTGGCGCACGGGCTTAGTTGCTCTGCGGCATGTGGGATTTTCCCGGACCAGGGCTCAAACCCATGTCCCCTGCATTGGCAGGTGGATTCTTAACCACTGCACCACCAGGGAAGCACCTGGTACCATAAAGTTTTAATGACAGTTACTTTATAAAATGCCTTTGTTTGGAAGCCTCTCCATTATTGCCTGCCTCTCCCAATGAATAGTCTTTGATATAATTGCCTTCGGTTTTTTTCTTTTTATCTAATTCTAATTCAAAATGTTTATTATGAAATAGTTAAGGCATACAAACACTTGTCATATCTGCCATTTTTTGTCTAAAAGACCATTATTATAATTTTACCAAGTTCTCAGAAGTATCCTACTGTAATATATTTAAGGCATTGCCTTAAATATGTCTATTAACTTAGAGGGGTTTTTCCTTTCACTTTCTGTAGTCACAGGCAGGCTTGTCTTAGTCTGTTATAGCGGTTCTGGCAGTCTTAACAGAATACCATAGACTGGGTGGCTTACACAACACACATTTATTTCTCACAGTTCTGGAGGCTGGGAAGTCCAAGATCAAGGTGCCAGCAGATCCGGTGCCCAGTGAGGACCCTCTTCTTGATTTGCAGATGGCTGCTTCCTCCCTTTATCCTCCTCATGTGGCAGTGAGCAGAGAGAGGAAGCACATCTCTCCTGCCTTTTCTTATAACGGCACTAAACCCATCACGAGGGCTGCATCCTCATGACCTAATTACCTCTCAAAGGCTCCATCTCCAAACACCGTCACACTGCAGATTTAAGCTTCGTCATATAAGTCTGGGGGGAACACAAACATTCAGTCCATAGCAAGGCTTTATTTCAATTTGCTCATGCTTCTCTCCATTTCTTCTGTTAGAATTTGACAGTTTTCTTTTTTAAAAAACCATTATTACCTCAGTAGCTCTTCAACAGGCTGTGTTTTTTTTCCCCTTGTTTCTAACTACAGTACTTATCTCTGTTATATTAGAATATGCTCTCCTTTTTAAAAATTTATTTTATGAAGTGTAGTTGATTTATAATGTGTTAATTTCTGCTATATGGCAAAGTGATTCAGTTATACATATATATATATGGTCTTTTTCCTATAATTTTCCATTATGGCTTATTATAGGATATTGAATATAGTTCCCTGTGCTATACAGTAGGACCTTGTTGTTTATCCACTCTATACTAATAGTTTGCATCTGCTAATCCCAAACTCCCAGTCCATCCCTCCCCCACCACCCCTCCCCCTTGACAACCACAAGTCTGTTCTCTGTGAGTCTGTTTTGTAGATAAGTTCATTTGAGTCATATTTTAGATTCCACATACAAGTGATATCACATGGTATTTGTCTTCCTCTGTCTGACCTACTTCACTTAGTGTGATCATCTCTAGTTGCATTCATGTTGCTGCAAATGGCACCGTTTCATTCTCTTTTATGGCTGTGTAGTATTCCATTGTGTGTGTGTGTGTGTGTGTGTGTATATACATATATGTGTGTGTGTGTGTGTGTGTATATATATATATATATATATATATATACACCACTTCTTCCTTATCCATTCGTCTGTTGATGGACATTTAGGTTGTTTCCACGTCTTGGCTATTGTGAATAGTGCTGCTATGAACATAGGGGTGCATGTATCTTTTTGAATTATAGTTTTGTCTGGGTATATGCCTAGGAGTGGGATTGCTGGATCATATGGCAACTCTATTTTTAGTTTTTTGAGGAACCTCCATATTGTTCTCCATAGTGGCTGCACCAGTTTACAACAGTGTAGGCGGGTTCCCTTTTCTCCACACCCTCTCCAGCATTCATAGACTTTTTAATGCCGGCCATGCTGACCGATGTGAGGTGGTACCTCATTGTAGTTTTGATTTGCATTTCTCTAATAATTAACAATGTTGAGCATCTTTTCATGTGCCTATTGGCCATCTGTGTATCTTATTTGGAGAAATGTCTATTTAGGTCTTCTGCCCATTTTTTGATTGCATTTTTCATTTTTTTGTTATTGAGTTGTATGAGATATTTGTATGTTTTGGAAATTAAGCCCTTGTCCGTCACATTATTTGCAAATATTTTCTCCCAGTCCGTAGGTTGTCTTTTCGTTTTGTTTACAGTTTCCTTTGCAGTACAAAAGCTTGTAAGTTTGATTAGGTCCCATTTGTTTATTTTTGCTTTTATTCCTCTTGCCTTGGGAGACTGACCTAAGAACATTGGTACGATTTATGTCAGAGAGTGTTTTGCCTATATTTTCTTCTAAGAGTTTTATGGTGTCATGTCTTATATTTAAGTCTTTAAGCCATTGAGTTTATTGTTGTGTATGGTGTGAGGGTGTGTTCTAACTTCATTGATTTACATGCAGCTGTCCAACTTTCCCAGCACCACTTGCTGAAGAGACCGTCTTTTCCCCATTGTATATTTTTGCCTCCTTTGTCAAAGATTAATTGACCATAGGTGTGTGGGTTTATTTCTGGGCTCTCTATAGAATGTGCCCTCTTGGTGTGGATTGATCTAAAGTCTGGAACTTTGTTGTTACATTCCTCATACTTCAGAGATAATCAGTGCACACTACTCTCATCTTTTGCCTTTCTTCCGTTCTTCCGTGTACTTTTTAGCCATCTTTTTTCTTCTCTATTCCTTATTGTTAGATGAGATCTCTAAAGCTGTATTACGTAGGCATTTGTGCCAGAGCATCATTTTATTTTATTTTTTATTGAGATATAGTTGATGTACAATGTTATGTAAGTTACATGTGTACAACATAAGGATTCACAATTTTTAAAGGTTATGTTCCATTTATAGTTATTATAAAATATCAGAGCATCATTTTATTGTCCTCTTGGTGAGATAGTGATCGATGCCTCTGGGTTTTCTCATTAAGAAGAATGTTTGCTCTTGATTATTTAAAAACTTCTTCATGACGTATTAAGAGAGAAGACTGCACATTCTAACCTCTTTGGAGTTTTATTAGGAAAGGAAGCTGACATCTGTGGTAAGGATTATTCCATTTTCATCCAATAAATTAGCTGTAATAAGTCTGCTGAATTTGAGGAGCCTGCAGTGACGTCACTAGTCACTGTAAGGGGAATGTTCAAGTTGGAAGAGGAAGAGGGGCATCCTCTGGGCCAGATACGGCGGGAGGTGACACCAGGGAGGGCTGGGCTGTGAACAGTCCAGGGACAAAAAGAATCTTGGTTGGGGAAGAAGAAGATCTGTACCTGAAGACGAGAGACTGTTTCTGGGTCTCTGTCCTCAGTGGTGTCAGGGGTATAGGGGTCAGTGCCTTCTTTACAGAATTCCTCTTGGAACTTGGAATAATGATGGGGAGAGTGCACTGTCTCCTCTCTCTTAGGGGCCTGTCCTATGGAAAGAACCTGAAAATCCAGCTCAGGGACTTGGCCCAGGAACCCATGAGACCCTCTCTGTGGACATCCTAGAACATCTATGATGAACCAGGAAGCCAGGTAGGTGATCATTCCCCTTTGCCTCCTCTCTTTCCCTCCCATCCACTCCTTCATCCCCCACCCTCCTACTGCCAAGACTGCACCCTACTGCTCCCTGGACTGCCCCCAATATAGCAAAGTTACCCTTAGTCACCCTTCAGCATGAGAGTGAGAATCATCAGACACAGAACGTCAGCAAGGACCTGCGTCAGCATCTACCCTTTTCATGGATGGTGTGACCAAGGCCCTGACAGAGAAGAGGTTTGCTCATATTAAGAGTGTATCAGGGCTTCCCTGGTGGCGCAGTGGTTGAGGGTCCGCCTGCCGATGCAGGGGACGCGGGTTCGTGCCCCAGTCCGGGAAGATCCCACATACCGCGGAGCGGCTGGGCCCGTGAGCCATGGCCGCTGGGCCTGCGCATCCGGAGCCTGTGCTCCGCAACGGGAGAGGCTGCAACAGTGAGAGGCCCGCGTACCGCAAAAAAAAAAAAAAAGTGTATCAGTTAAGATAAGCTAGTATGTGCTGCAGTAACAACCTCCAAAGTCCCCGTGGCTTATGACAACCTAAGTTATCTCCTGGTCTCAGTTCTTGTCTAATATGAATCGACTGGGGCCTCTAGTCCACATTATCCTCTTTCCCGGACCCAGGCTAAAGGAACAGCCGAGATCTGGAACTGCTGGCCACTGTGTTAGAGGAAAAGAGAGAACAAGGTGAACTTCTGCACAGACATGACGTGGGTCATTCTTTAGCATATTTCATTGCCAATGCAAGTTTCGTGGCCATACCCAGTTTCAAAGGGGCAGGGAGATGCAATCCAACCAAAGGCCTAGAAAGAGAGTATCTGTGAACAGCCCAATTCTGTGAACAGAGAATTAGTTACAGAGCTGGGACAGGCACACCCGTCTCCTAACTCTGGGGCTGAGGCTCTTTCTACTATGAACCTCTGTCTCCAAGGCTATTTCCCACAGACTTTCACAATGACCAATAATAATATAATGTGCTTTTTCTTCCAGGGATGGTTATTTTTAAAGAGCTTAAGGTCTTACCCCCAGAGGATAGAGCACTCATGGTGGAAACAATGGCATCGTGTTAGACTGTCTAGAGGGGAAATTTGAATTTGAAGGACTTTCCCAGAAATTATACCATCCAGGCACTCCTCACTTCCGCCTGGCACCTTGCTGCCCTGGATGATTTCTTTATGGGCCATATGATTTTGGACATTATAGCCCAGAAAAGAAACTGTGCCCTAGGCCATGTTCACATCCTTGTGCCAAGATCACACAAAGGGCAGGGATTAGCCTTTGTCTGGTGCCACCTAGGGATCTCAAGCCTTGGAAATTTACTGGCCTGAGAGGTAAGAAATCTCAGTTCTGAGCCTGGCTCTGCCATGGACTTGTATGATGACCTTGGGCATGTCCTTTACCCTTCCTTGGCTTAGTCTTTCCATCTCTTCAGTGGGGATGGTGATCCCTGCCCATGCCATAGATGTGAGCATGTTTCATGAATTCTAAAGCCCTGTGCCTGAGCAAGGAGTTGTTGCTATTAGTTTAGTTGGGGAAGGGTGACCAGAGGGGCTGGGGACATGTGCCCAGTAGGCCTCTGCTGAGGGTCAAGGGAGAAGCTGGGGTCTGAACCCCAGGACACATGGTCTTTGCCCCAGCCTCTGGGAGTTGGTATGGCTGGACCCTGGGCAGGCCTCCTACCTTTTTCAGAGTTAGAAGTGGAGTCTCTGGAATTGTGATAATTAGATGAGACACATAAAGCACGTAAAACAGTGCCTAACACATAGTAAGTGTTTTCTGAGTGTTTGCCTCTATTATTAAGGAAATAGTACCAGAAAGTACATTTGGAAATGTTATAGTATATTCCGCTGTATTATGGATAACCAGTTAGTTAATCTCCCACTGTTGGATATTTAGGTTGCTTCCAATTTTTTATTTGTTTTATTTTTTTATTTTATTTTATTTTTTTGCGGTACGCGGGCCTCTCACTGTTGTGGCGTCTCCCATTGCGGAGCACAGGCTCCGGACGCACAGGCTCAGCGGCCATGGCTCACGGGCCCAGCCGCTCCGCAGCATGTGGGATCTTCCCAGACCGGGGCACGAACCCGGTGTCCCCTGCATCGGCAGGCCGACTCTCAACCACTGCGCCACCAGGGAAGCCCTTTTATTTATTTATTTATTTTTGCTTCCAATTTTTAACTATTAAAAATAATCCTGCAGTGCACAGCTTTGTAACTAAAAATTCTGTGTACCTCCATGATTCTTTCCTAAGGCTAGAGTGTTAGAAATGGAATTGCAGACTTTTTAGGCTTTCACTACATGTGTCCCTTGCCTTATATTAGTACTCCTACCAGCAGGTTGTTTGAGAGTTCCAGTTTAGAAGGGGAGAATTTGCTTAGAGAGAGAGAGGAGATGGTCTGTATTAGCTAGGATTATATTTCACTGTGAATAGCAGAAAGGCCCAAGCAACAGGGGTTTACAGAGAATAGAAATGTATTTCCTTGTCATGTAATAGAAATTCAAAGTCAGAGAGTCCAGGGCAGGAAAGCTTTACCCTCCGTCTTCCTCGGTACTGGCTTCTACCTCATAATCCAACATGGCTGCCCAAGTTTCAGTCATCACATCGGCATTCCACCCAACAGGAAGAAACAAAGAATGACATACAACATTTCCACCTACATCCCATTGGCCCAAATTTAATTACATGGATACGTCTAACTACAAGGGAGGCTGAGAAATATAGTCTATTCCAGATGACCAGGGAATATTCAGGGGTTCTAGTACTAAGGAAGAAGGGAAGAACAGATTTTGGGGGACAGCTAGTTGTCTCTGCCATGAGCTTAGCTCACACAGAGAGCAGCACAAATGGGTCCGTGGAAACAAGAATGAGTTAAAGCATCATCAGGGCATTATCCACGGGGGATGAACTAGACCATTCCAGAGCCAACACATAGGCACAGATTAATTTTGCAAAGGATGCAGAAGAAGGAGATTAATTTCTGGGACCGAGCTCTGGGCAATGGCATTGAGACTTCACGGAGAGGCCACTTCTTTGTCTTCTGTGTCTGTCTCTTCTCTTCCCCTCAGATGTAGGGGGTGGTTTGTGACTTCCCCTCTTGGCTTCCCTCCAGCTGAGTTGTCCCCCAGCTCACCTGCCTACCTGGTCCCTGCAGGGCCGGGCTGCTCACGGACCCCATCAGCCTCCAGCTGGGCACCGAGAACCTGTGCGGATGTCTCGTGAGGCTGCTCAGCAAAGACCCAGAATGGCTGAGCGCCAAGATGAAGTTCTTCCTCCCCAACATGGACCTGGGTTCCGGGGACCAGTCCCCAGACCCCACACAGAGGGTCATCCAACAACTCAGCAAACTGCACACCCAGGGTCAGAGCACCTGGCAGGAGTTCATCCACTGCGTGTGCATGGAGCTGGACGTACCACTGGACCTGGAGGTGCCGTTGCTGAGCATTTGGGGCCACGGAGATGGTAAGAGTGGCCGTGAGAAGTGGGGAGCCAGAGGGGCCCAGGCGAGGCCAGGACCTGTCTGGCTCAGAGACAGCATGGCCAAACCAGGAAAAAAATTCCATGTTTCTGCGCACCTGCTGGAGCAAATGCCCTAACACCACCAAATCCACTGGGGACCTGGAAGACTCCTCCTTCCACCTTGTACCACCCCAGTTGCCCAGAAAGGCAGGATGCACAGAGAGAAAGGACCACGTGACTTCTTCCTGCCAGGAAATTCCAAATAGCCTGTAACACCCAAGAGGTTTCTTTTCGCAATGCAGTCAGAAAGTCAGAGAGAGAGCCCTCGGACTACTGCTTCTGTGCAGGCTGACTGAACTCTGTTCTGTCCAGCGAACGTTTCTTGGGCTCTTTCTATTTCCACAGCACCGTGGGGAAGCACAGAACATTGAGGGGTGACGGTGTTCTTGGAGAGAAAGTGAGAACTTACTCAAGAACTCTACAAGGCAGAGTGCAGGGCAGGCGGGGAGGCACAGTGTACACACGCATGGATACACACATACGTGCATGCACACAAGCAGGCATAAACGCGTGTGTGTGCACACGCATACCTGTATGTGCACAAACCTTTAGATATGCACACGTGTCTGCCCCCAGCTGCCTTCAAGGCTCACCACCAGCTGTGCCCTCCACAGATCACTGAGTGTAGATTTCTCCCTTGCTGGGAACCCACCCTGAGGGATGAGCCCCGAGCCAGACATGGGGCCAGAGCTGGTCCCAGGGCATCCTAGCACATGCCCATAGCATATTCTCTCCTCCCCTCTTCCAGGCTTCCCCAGGCAGCTGGACATTGGCGAGGAAAGCCAACCAGACTCTCAGCTCCACCCTGGTAAGGCCTGGGGCTGGGGAGTGGGAGTGGGGGTGAGCACGCGAAGTCCTCACCTCAAACCCAGAGCAGGCTGGTGGTGGCTGGTCACAGCCGTTTCCCATAACCCAGCCTCCTCATCCTTGGACCCATCTGCACGCTTCCCAGGTCCCCCACCACGACTCCCAGCCTCACCCGCACCCCCTCTCTGCCCCTCAAGGCTTTGGCCTGTCCTGATACATGCTCCCAGGAGTCTAACCTGGAGCCTCCTGGGAGAGTCTGAAGTTGTCAGCCCTTGACCACTGCCAGAATCCCCTCCCTGGTTTCACTAGGGGAAGCCCGTTCTCACTTCCCTGTCCCCAAGCCTCAGGGCCTCGTGCTCCAGCCCCACAGACTCAGGCCCCTCACCATTCAGACACCCGCAGGCCTGACACTAACCCACAAACTGCCGTCCACACACAGGGAGCCTCTGACTGATTTTCTGACGGAGCGCAGTGAGCTCAGCGATCAGATGGTCCGCCTCACTGATTCATAGGCCACACCCTGTTCAGAATCTTTCTTTTGTTTTTCTTTTTACTGTGGTAAATTACATGGAATCAAATTTACCATCATGACTACTTTTGAGTGTATAGTTCAGTGTATTAAATACACTCACATCATCATGCCACCACCACCATCCATCTCCGTAATTCTTTTCATCTTGCAAAGCAAACTCTACCCATTAAACAATAACTCTCCATTCAGCCCTCCCCCAGCCCCTGGTAACCACCATTTACTTTTTCTCTCTATGACTTTAGCTACTCTAAGTACGTTGTATAAGTGGAATCACACAATATTTGTCCTTTCTGACGGGCTTATTTCGCTTAGCATAATGTCCTCAAGGTTCATCCATGTTGTAGCAAGAGTCAGAATTTCCTTCCTTTTTAAGGCTAATATTCCACTGTATGTGTAAATCACATTTTGCTTATCCATTCATCCTTCGGTGGACTCTTGGGTTGTTTCCATATTTTAGCTATTGTGAATAATGCTGCTATGAATATGGGTAAACAAATATCTCTTCAAGACCCTGCTTCAATTCTTTTGAATATATATCCAGGATCCAGGGTCATATATCAACTCTATTTTTAATTTTTTGAGACACCTTCACAGTGTTTTCCACAGAAGCTTCACCATTTTACATTCCTACCAACAGTGCACAAGGGTTCCAGTTTCTCCACATCCTCACCAGCACTTTTTGTTTTCTGTTTTTTTGATAGTTGCCATCCTAATGGGTGTGAGCTGGTATCTCATTGTAGTTTTGATTAGCATTTCCCTAATTATTAGTGATTTTTAAAATTTTATTTATTTACTTATTTATTTATTTATGTTGCACTGGGTCTTAGTTGTGGTATGCGGGATCTTTAGTTGCAGCGTGCAGGGTCTTTAGTTGTGATGTGCGGACTCTTAGTTGTGGCATGCGGGACATAGTTCCCCGACCAGGGATTGAACCCAGGCCCCCTGCATTGGGAGTACGGAGTCTTACCCACTGGCCCACCACGGAAGTCCCAATGATTAGTGATGTTGAGCGCCTTTTCATGTGCTTATTGGCCGTTCATATATCTTTTTTGGAGAAATGTCTGTTCAAGTCCTTTGCCCATTTTGAATTGGCTTCTTTGGTTTTTTGTTGTGGAGTTTTAGGAGTTCTGTCTATATTATGGATATTAATCCCTTATCAGATATATGTTTTGCAAATATTTTCTCCTATTCTGTGGGTTGCCTTTTTACTCTGTGGGTAGGGTCTTGTGATGTATGATTTAAAAAATTTTTATGAAGTCCAATTTTTCTATTTATTCTTTTGATGTCTGTGCCGTTGGTGTCATCTCCAAGAAATCATTGCCAGTCCCGGTGTCGTACTTTCATCTTATGTTTGTTTCTAAGAGTTTTATTGTTTTAGGTCTTACATTTAGGCCCTTGATCCACTGGGAGTTAGGTTTTGTATTTGGTGTTAGGTAAGAGTCCAACTTTATTCCTTTGCACGTGGATATCCAGTTTTCCCAGCACCATTTGTTTAAAAGACTGTCCTTTCCACCACTGAATGGTCTTGGCACCCTTGTCAAAAATCACTTGACCATATATGTGAGGGTTTATTTCTGGGCTGTCTATTCTATTCCATTGGTCTTTATGTCTGTCTTTATGCCGATACCACACTGTTTTTGATTATTGTAGCTTTGTAGTAAGTTTTGAAATCAGGAAGTGTGAATCCTCCAGTTTTGTTCCTTTTCGGGATTGTTTTGACCATTTGGAGTCCCTTGAGATTCCACATGAATTTTAGAATGGGCTCTATTTCTGCAAAAAAAGGCATTGGGATTGTAATAGAGATTGCATTGAATCTGTAGATCCCTTTGGGTAATATTGAAATTTTCAACATTATTAAGTCTTCCAATTCACGAACATGTGTTTCATTTATTTATGTCTTCTTTAATTTCTTTCAGCAACATTCTGTAGTTTTCATTGTACAAATCTTTCACGTCCTTGGTTAAGTTAATTCCTAAGTATTTTGTTCTTTTTGATACTACTGTAGATGGAATTAGTTTGGTCATTTTCTTTTCAGATTGTTCATTGTTCATGTATAGAAATGTAACTGACTTTTTTTTTAACATCTTTATTGGGGGTAACTGACTTTTGTGTGTTGACTTTATACCCTGCTACTTTGCTGAATTCATTTATTAGTTCTAACAGCTTTTTTGTGGCTGTCTTTGGGGTTTTCTGCATATAAGATCTGATCGTCTGCAAACAGAGATAAGTTGACTTCTTTTTTTCCAATTTGGATGCCTTTTATTTCTTTTTCTGGCATAATTGCTCTGGCTAGAGCTGCCAGTTCTGTGTTGAGTTGAAGTGGTGAATGCAGGCATCCTTCCCTTGTTCCTGATCTTAGAGGAAAAGCTTTCCGTCTTTGACCATTAAGTATGATGTTTGCTGTGGTTTCAGAACCTTTATTTCTATAGAAATATTGACTTTTTACTTATATCTGTGCATGGCTATAACAGAAAACATCCATCCCATAATCCTAGCTCCCCAGTAAATCAAAACTGTTTGATACCTTGTCCCTCTGTCCCTTATCACTGAGCTGGAATACTTGTCACCTGGCTGTGACCAGGCCTGGTTGATATTTAGCTAGTGAGTCCGTTATTAGTAAAAGACTCGTTAAAATATTGAAATACAAGGGAATTCCTTGGTGTTCCAGTGGTTAGGACACAGTGCTGTCACTGCCGAGGGCCAAGGTCCAATCCCTGGTCGGGGAACTAAGATCCTGCAAGCTGCTCAGTGCCCCCAAATATATCTTACACTGATTCCAGCCCCTCTTCGGGACCCCTGGGTTTCCCTGCAGACCAGCATCTAAAAGTTTAACACCTGGCGGGGCAAGAGACCTGCTCCAGCGGCTGTTCTGATTGATCACCAGTGCCTGGCTGTAGGAGTGTCCTGCTTTACTTCTTAAAATTCTTCCATAGCCCTCTTTCTTTCTTCCTCCCTTCCTTTCTGTCTCCCCTTCCTTCTTGTTCTCCTTCTTCCTTTCCCAACCTCTTCTGAAAGGTATTAAAGCAACTCTTGAAAATCCATGCAAACAGACAAGAGCTCATGAAACTAGTAAGAGAAGTGAGGAAATTTGGAAGATGTGAAATAAAGGGGATAAAACACACTGGTACAGGAGGGAGGGCACAGGCCTGACGAAGCCTTGTGGAAGCTCCACTTTTCCAACCAGCAGTGCCCAGAGCTGGGTGCTTTCCAAGCCATTTAGTGCTTGAGGCTGTTGCCTGTGGGCCCTGCTTCCTGCATTCTGGGCTGGGAGATGCCCAGGCCCAGAGCCTCCAGCCCTCTCACTTGGGCCTGGGACCCCTCTGCAAACAGGAACTGATGCTGGTGCAGCCTTTGCCTGCCGTCTGCCTTCACTCAGTCCCTGCGCGTGGATATACTTGTCTGGCTGCTGCCCGTCTGTGGAATGAAGCTCCCTGAAGGTGCTGGCTACCCCCTCAGCCCAGGCCCCCAGACCTCACCCTTTACTCCTTCCTTCATTCTTTCCAGGCCTCAAGCGGCCTCATCAGAGCTGTGGGTCCTCACCTCGCCCAAAGCAGTTCAAGAAGCAGGAGCAAGGTGGGTACCAAGGTTTGGGGGGGACCCGAACACTGGATTGGATTGCCTTGGGGCAAGGACACAGATCCTGGACTCTGTCCCCTGATAACAGGCTTCCAGTCATGGGCCCCCTGACTCTTGTCTTCCAAGCTCCCAGGAGGGAAGAAGAGGAGGTCCTGGGTGGGCAGAGGAGAGAGCTAGGTCTGGCAAGGAAGCACCTTGCCCGGTGGGCCACAGCGGGGCTTCTCCAGAGACGGCTCAGCTGAAGGAGCTCAAAGCATCCCAGCAGGTCGCAGCTTCACCATCCAGGCTTTTCCGGGGATACTCCCATGTCCTCAGGGTTGAGGGAGCTCCAGGGATGTAAACAGCATGGCCTCAGAACTGGGCTCCCATTGGCCAGTTTAGGGCTGAGCTGGATCTCAAGGCAAAAGCCTTGGGGGCCCCTGGGAAGACATGGGGGCTGCTGTGGACCGGTCAGGCCGGGACAGAAACTTCTGTCATTCTCCACCAGTTGTCCCACCAGCTGGGAAACCCAGCCCCATGGGGCATAGCCAGAGGATTCACAGCTGGTCAGAGGATTCATATCTGTATAAAATAGGACACTATGTCAGGCGCCCCCCCAGCAGGGGTATCCAGTGTCCCCCAGCAGTGGCCCCGGGCCCTCCCCTGGGCCACCCAAGATCTCCCAAATGACCCAGCAATTAAAGTCAACACCCGGCAATGTAGGTATTGACTATTGACCAGCTTCCGCGGTTCCGATTGTCCAGTGCCTGGGCTCACAGGGTGTTAGTGGTCATCGTGGGCATCACACAGCTGAAACACTGTGGGGGTGGGGGCCGCAGGCAGGTTACTTCGATATCACAGTGAAAGCTTGTTCCAATAAGATATTGCCCCCTTTCCCCTCCCCCATCTCACTGAAAACTTTACACCACTTACATTGTTGCAAAACAAATAGAGCCGTGGTCCACACTTCCCCATTCCTACTTCCCTGTGTAAATGGCTGTCAGAGCCTGTGCTTCTGTAGAGCCAATTAATTCTAGGAATTTGGGGGGCATAAGAGCACTTGTGTGCTCTTGCCGTCCCCCATCCCCATATGTACATGACCAAGGCTACCAGCTCCCAACAACCTGATACTGTGGTGAGCGGCGTGGGGAGGTCCCCGGCTCTCACGCAATCTCCCTGTCCCCTGCAGAGCTGGCCAAGAGGTACCTGCAACTGCTTAGGACTTCTGCCCGGCAGCGCTATGCCGACAGGACCCCGAGGCCAGGGCAGCCGCTTGCCTTCCCCCAAGTCTACATCCCTCCAATCTTGCAATGGAGCCGGGCCTCAGCACCCTTCGACGCTCAGGAGGGGGCCGTTACAGGGGACCCCAAGGCAGAAGATGGCACCGACGTGAACATTTGGGACCTCTTCAATACCAAGGCCAACAGGGGCCCAAGAGTGACGGTGCTTCTGGGGAAGGCGGGCATGGGCAAGACCACGCTGGCCCACCGGCTCTGCCAGAAGTGGGCTGATGGTCAGCTGGACCGCTTCCAGGCCCTGTTCCTTTTCGAATTCCGCCAGCTCAACATGATCACAGGTTTCTTGACGCTACCCCAGCTCCTTTTTGATCTGTACCTGAGGCCTGAGGCTGGCCCCGAGGCCGTCTTCGAGTACCTGCAGGAGAATGCTAATGGAACCCTGCTGATCTTTGATGGACTGGACGAGGTCTTCCACCCCTGCCCCAGCAAGGAGACTGCAGGCCCTGAGGACCCAGCATCAGCCCTCACCCTCTTCTCCCGCCTCTGCCGTGGGACCCTCCTGCCGGGCTGCTGGGTAATGGCCACCTCCCGTCCAGGGAAGCTGCCTGCCTGCCTGCCCACCGAGGTGGCCACGGTCCACATGTGGGGCTTTGACGGACCACGGGTGGAGGAGTACGTGAGCCGCTTCTTCAACGACCAGCCATCCCAGGAGGCAGCCCTAGCAGAGCTGCGGGCAGACAGACGTCTCTGGAGCATGTGTGCCCTGCCCGCTCTGTGCCGAGTCGCCTGCCTCTGCCTCTACCATCTGCTCCCGGGCAGCTCTCCAGGCCAGTCTGCAGCCCTCCTGCCCACCATGACCCAGAACTACGTGCAGATGGTGCTAACCCTCAGTCCCCAAGGGTTCCTGCCTGCCGAGTCCCTGCTGGGTCTCGGGGAAGTGGCCCTGCAGGGCCTGGAGACAGGGAAGATCATCTTCTCTGCAGGTGACATCCCTCCACCCGTGATGGCCTTCGGGGCTGCCCTCGGCCTGATGACCTCCTGTGTGTGCATGGGGCCCGGGCACCAGGAGACAGGCTATGCCTTCACCCACCTAAGCCTGCAGGAGTTTTTTGCTGCCCTGCACCTGATGGCCAGCCCCCAGGTGGACAAAGATACACTCTCCCAACATGTCACCCTCACTTCTCGCTGGGTGCAGCGAAGCAAAGCTAGACTGGGCCTCATAGACCACCTCCCCACCTTTCTGGCGGGCCTGGCATCCTGTGCCTGCCGCCCCTTCCTCAGCCTCCTGGCACAGCAGGACGAGGCCTGGGTGGGTACCAAGCAGGCAGCAGTGGTGCAAGCACTGAGGAAGTTGGCCACCCGCAGGCTCACGGGACCAAAGGTTGTAGAGCTGTGTCACTGTGTGGGTGAGACACAGGTGCCTGAGCTGGCTGGCTTCACAGCCCAGAGCCTCCCCCATCAAATGCCCTTCCACAACTTCCTGCTGACCTACACCGACCTGGCTGCCCTGACCAACATCCTAGGGCACAGGGATGCCCCCATCCACCTGGATTTTGAGGGCTGCCCCCTGGAGCCCCGCTGCCCTGAAGCCCTGGCAGGCTGTGGGCAGGTAGAGAATCTCAGGTGAGAGTAAGGACAGGGGAGCTCTGGGGGGAACCTGGGAACATCCCTGGGAGAGAACTGGACTTTTGGGAGAGCGGAGGCCAGCCAGTCTTGGCAGAACCCAGCTGAGGAAAACTGAGGAAGAATCTTGAATATCAGAACAGATAGGTCCTTCCTTACTGCCCCTTAGCCTGTGACACGGTGAGGAAGCTCCTTGCCTCTCCAGGAACTCTGGGGTCCAGTTAGATCTCCTCTAGTTATGGTTTCTGGATTCAGTCTTTCCCTCTTTTTCTCTCAGTCATGGGCTGGAGCATCTGACCCAGGCTGTGCTATTAGAGCCTCTTTGCTTTGGACAGGGTATTTAACCTCTCAGCCTGAGTCTCTTTATCCCTAAAATGAATCAGTAATAATACCTACTTGATAGGGTGTTGGGAGAATGAGATGAAATAATGCATGAAAAACACTTCGTGGCACAGTTCCTGGCACAGAGTAAAGGCTCGATATGTGTAGTAGCTAGAGAAAAGTTTAGGCTGCAATAACAAAGAATCCCTCCCCCTCCATATACAGTGGATTAAATAATGTGGTGGTTTTTGTTTTTGTTTTCACTCTTACGGAAGACTCAGAGGTAAGTGGTCCAGGTCAGTGGGATGGCTCAGCTCCACATGGCCATGAAGAGACCCAGGCCCCTTCCATGGTTGCAGCATCATCTCCTTGGGCATCTTGCTCTGCATGGTCAGAGCTGGGTCACAGACACATCTGTGCTCTGGCTTGGGGGAAAGTAAAGAGGGAACACGGATTAGACATGCCCAATGGGTTAAAGCTCAGTCCCGGAAATAGAGCACATCCTTTCCATTCACATTCCAGTGGTGACAACATAGTCGGAGTCGTATGGTCACACTGAGCTGCAGGGGAGGCTGGGAAACACCACCTCTGGCCAGGAAACCATGTTCCCAGTGATAGCTACAGCGGAGAATGGGTTTTGGTAGACGATTAGCAGTGTCTGCCATAATATGTACTTGTTACTACTACAACAATTACAGCAACAACTAGTACTACTGCCATTACTGGATTAAACTCCATCTCTCAGAGGAGGGAATGGGTGATAACTCTAAGCCCTGCCCACCACTGATCTTCTGCCACTTCGCCTCTTCCCGTGGCAGCTTTAAGAGCAGGAAGTGTGGGGACGCCTTTGCCAAAGCCCTCTCCAGGTGCTTGCCGACAATGGGGAGCCTGAAGAAGCTGGGGTGAGTCAGGGCTTGGGACCGAGATGGATCCTCAGCCGGCGGTGCTTGGAACTCTCCTCCCGCCCCTCAACCCTGCACAGGGCAGATTCCTGGTCTGTCCCCTTTCCCATCCCCATTCTTCCCACTATCTTTGCTTACCCTGTAGGTTAGCAGGAAGTAAGATCACTGCTCAAGGCATCAGCCACCTGGTGCAGGCTTTGCCTCTCTGTCCACAGCTGGAAGAGATCAGGTGAGTGATCTCCAGGAGGGCTCGCTGGCTGAGGGGAGGAATCACTGTCCAGGTCCCAGGGTCCCCCTTGAGCCTGGACTGGGTCCTGTCTATTCCATTAGGGTCTGGCCACTACTTTTTCAGTGAGACCCAGAGAGGAGAGGCATCAATCCAAGAACTGGGTGGGACTGGATCCAAACACAAGGCTCCCAGAGACCCCAGAGAAGTGCTAATATTTTGGGACATCTTGAAGGAGCTTGAGTTTTGAGGGTCCCTCCCTTCTTTCTGTGACCCTGAGAGAAGGCAGGTGCTGTGTGGGTACACATAAAGGCATGAAACACACACATACGTCCACATTCATGCACGTATGTGCGCACACACTTGCACTTGCCTGCTCACTTAAGTATATGCCACACATACATGCACATGTGGAGCACACACATGCCTGCACACTTAGATCCACATACACAGCTAAGCACGTATGTATGAATATACTCCTGCCCTATGTCTGTGATGAATGGCCTGAGAAGGGTGGGACCAGGGATCCTCCTTAGCAGCTGTCTGGCAGGACCACTGCTGCCTAATATGGCACCTTTATGAGATTTAGAAAAGACACTCCTTCATCCAGGCAGATGCAGCCCAGCAGTAGGGTGCACTGCTTGTCGAGTGGAGCATTAGCTGGGCCAGAGCTCTGCTCTGTCCCCTCTGCTGGGTGTCTTTGTTCATGATCACTCTGGGTGATGGGGGAAAAGATTAAGGTCACTCTCAATAATTAAGAAAGAAAAGTAAATGTCAACAAGTTCACGATTTCTGATCCTTTGTCCTGACCAAGTGATTACACACAGAGGCACCCTTATACTCTTCAGCTGTTTTGTCCCTCTAGCTAGGAACCCAGGCAGGGCTGTTTGTGGACCCCATTTGACAGGTGGGGAATGTGAGGTCAGAAATGAAAGTGCTTGGCCTAGGGCTTTGGGTGAATCAGGGCCAGAGGAGAGGCTGCAAGCAGCTTCTCCTGCATCCTAGTCTGCCTATCACCTGGGAACCAAGAGGCCCGGCTGAACTCAGGCCTCAGGCACATCCCAGACAGAGCCTAGAGAGCAGGGCGCTGGGTCCCCTCATCCCACCTCATGAGGCCTTCACAGTCCATCATCTGGATCCCTTGGGCCACCAGGCAGAAACTCTCCCAGAGGGACTGAACTGGGATGGAAGTGAAGCCAGCAGAGGGCCTTTCCTCCTAGCTGGGCCTGCTGGATACCACGAACTTCTCGTAGGCCCCTATCTTGTGTCTCCTGCATGAAGATGGCCACGCTTGTCGCCTGCCACCTGGGGCTCCCAAGTCTCTCAACCCCAGGGCTGAGGGACTGGGCCTCGGTCTCCCTACAGTTTTCGGGACAACCAGCTCAAGGACTGGGAGGTGCTGAGCATCGTGGAGGTACTGCCTTGCCTGCCGCGGCTCCGGAAGCTTGAGTAAGCTGTCTTTCCACCACCCCTGCCTGAGTGACCTCCCCCTCCTCCCTTGGAGAGCAGAAAGAGTCTGGGGTGGATGGGATGGGGGATTCACTCCTGACACCTTTGCCACAATCATGCAGCCTGAGCCTCAGCAATGTCTCCGTGTCAACACTCCTCTCCTTGACGAATGTGGCGGTCACGTGCCCCACCGTCAGGATGCTACAGGTCAGGTGAGCAGGGGGAATGGGATCCTGGCCTTCAGGGTCTTGAGAAAAGGGGAGGAGAAAGTGGGGATGGGAAAAGGAGGAGGCCACCGGTCTGCAAGACCTACGTGTGCGTGCATGAGTCTGTTTTACTCAATCAGTATCTCCAGAGCCCAGCTCAGGCCTGGCACCTCGTACTCAATAAATAGTGAATGAGTGGAACGATAAATGGATAGACGGATGGATGGGTGGTTGAGGGAATGAATCGACAAATCTAGGAACAATAGGCAGAGTGGAGGGAATCCTGAGTCCCGTGTCGCTCTCCGTGGTGCTGAACTAGCCAGTTGGGGTCGCGGGGTAGATGAAGTGTAATGCCTCTTAATCCCAACACTGTGGCTCCTATAGAAACTCTCAGCATTCCTAACTTTTATAATTTTTCTAGCAAAAATTGTTTTCCTGACTTTTTAAAACACTCACGATTCGTCTAGCAACGACATAGTCACAATTTTACATGTCTGATATTGAGCACTTTTGCCAGTTCTGTTTCTGTGTCGATTACAAAATCAGCTTTCTCTGGATGTTTGGGGCAGCACAGGTGCACAGGTAGGGCTGGTGTACTGGTTTCACGGCTCAGTGTCTGACCCTGCAGGAAGGCGGACCTCATCTTCCTTCTCTCCCCACCCACAGAGACGGCTACAGAGCTACAAGGGTAAGAAGCTAGGGATGGGGTGGGTTTGGGCTCATTCTGAGAAGCAATCTGGGCTTAGGTAGTTGTGGGGAAAAGTGGCAAAAAGAGTTTAGGAAGAGGTGGAATGTGGGGATTTTTCTTGCTACTGCTCCCCTGGGAAATGACTTACTTCTCAGAGTTGGCCAAGGACTTAGCTTCCTCTAGTGTCTCTGGACCACATCCAGCTCCTGTGATGAGCGGGCATCACCAGAAGTCTCAGAGTGAATCAGACCCTTAGGGAGGACATGAAGATGTGGTGAGACTGGCGATACTACGCAGGGAAAACTCTTCCAATTAAAAAAGGAGGAAGGCAATTATGGTACCGACATCTTAGACTTGTTCTGAGAATTAAATGAATTAACACACTTGAAGTGCCTAGAGCACTGCTGGCATCCAGTTGCCATTCAAGTGCTAGCTGTTCCAGCTGTGCATGGATTCCAGCTTGGCCAGTCCTTACTGGGCAGAAATAGGGAAGTCGCCTTCCCATTAAAGAACTTTCTGTGTTTCCCTCACACCCCTCCCTGTGAGACGCAGAAACACATGAAGTTGTATGTCCTCATGCAAGTCCTTTCCCTGCTCTGAGCCTCAGTTTCCTCACCCGTACAGGGATCTGGGAGGACCAATGTCTTTTTACCCTCTGACTGCAGAGCGCTATGATGCCCAATACGGTAGCTACTAGCCCATGTGGCTATTTAATTTTATATTAATTAAAATTGAATAAAGTGATCATTTCAGTTCATCAGCCACTTTAGCCACATTTCAAGTGCTCAATGGCCACAGGTGGCTAGTGGCTCCCATAGTGGATGGAACAAATACAAAACATTTCCGTCCTTGCAGAGAGTTCTTTTGGACAGCACTGATCTAGAAGTCTATGAAAATCCATGATGTTCCAGTATCCCTGCAGACCCCGGTCCTCCCCTGGCCCAGTTGGAGAGAACACTTGGTGGTGCCTTGGCTTCCCACAGCCTGCACCCACATGCAGTCCATGCTCCTGGCCTTCTGAATCACAGATGGTACATCTACAAATGGAGACCATGGCATCTTAGACAATAGCAGCTTCTTTTCACTAAGCCTGCACTTTGCTAAGCTTGCCTATGCTGGGCACTTGACCATACATCGTCTCATTCAGTCCTTCGATCACTATGTGTTGGATGTTGTCATCCCACTTTAGAAAAGAGAAAACTGGGGCTCAGATGGGTGAAGTGACTTACCCAAGGCCATACAGCTATATATGGCAGAGCCAGAATTTGAATAAAGGTCCCAATTGACCTTAAACCTTTTGCCCTGCTGCTTTGCTGAGTAGCACCTTTAGTACCTTCAGGCAACCATCTTTGTTATTCATTCACTGTGGGTCATGCTATAGGGTGTTCAGTTCCTAGAAACCAAGGGAAGAGGTTTGGTCCATCAGGCCCTGGACTCCTGAGCCCAGGCCAGTGTTGGATTTGTTCTTGCCAGAGACCCAGACCTACGGGGCAATGCCAACCAGAGGAAAGAGGCTCAGAGGAGAAGCCTGGCACTCAGGTACCTCAGTGGGATGGGATCCATTGCTTTGAGGGGAGGGATATGATATGGGGGGAGGGTCCCTTCCCAGAGGAGGCACGGCAGGGGCAGGGAGGATAAAGGGAGAAGCAGATGTGGAGCGGGGAAAGGACATGAGTAACCCATCCCGGCCTGAGCAAGGGACACTTGTCATAACAACAATAATAGCTGTAATTTAATGGGCCCTTGCTTTGTGCTTGGCACTGTAGTATTTTATATCCATTACCTCATTGTGATTCTTTTGAAAACCCTGCAAAGTACACATTATTAGTCCCATTTGATAGAGGAGAAAACTGAGTCTCAGATAGGTTAGGTGCCTTATCCCAGGTGACCCAGCTACTGAAAAACAAGGCCAAGATTAGACCCAGGTCTGCCGGCCTCCTGGCTGCTGCAGCTCCTTCCTGGTAGCCGCACTCAGAGCCCCAGGAGGCATAGCATAGCTTCTTACCTTGAGCCTCTCGGCCCTACGCCCGCCGCAGGCTCCAGAAGTGTCAGCTCGGGGTCCATGATGTGGAAGTGCTCATAGCCCAGCTCCGGGAAGGTCCACACCTGGATGAAGTGGAGTGAGTATGATGGGGAGCGCTGGGACAGGAGACAGAAAGGGAGGGCAGGGCAGCGTAGGCAAGGCCTCAGCTTTGGGTGGACGGTGTGGGGAAGGGCATGCTGCTTCATTAAGAATTTGGGGGAATCAGATCATCCTAACAGCTACCATTATTTAGCACCCGTCCTGTCCCAGGTGCTTTTACATACATCCTCTCATTTAATCCTTATATCTCTATGATGTAAGTACTGTTACTATGTGCATTTTATAGTGGAGGGAATTAAGCCATGGTAAAGGTAAATTTGCTCAAGGTCACAAGTCTAGGAAGAGTCTAGGGCAGGATTCAGGCTCAGACAGTCTGGCTCCTGGCCTCATCCTCACTGAGATCTGCGAAGCAGAAACCTCATCACGTGTAGTCTTGTCTTCCAGACCACAGCCCTCAGGGTCCCCTCACGCTGTCTTCCTCCCAGAGTAGCATGAGATGACCTTCTCTTTTTGGGCTGGAGAAATTCCCATGATGTCCAGCTCCTGAGCAGAGCCTTTGAGAGTGGGGTTTGGGGATTGGTGGAGGTCCTGTCATGTCACCGGGAAGGGACCCCTGCCACGGTCATCCGAGGAAATCAAATGGGCATGAAGGTGGGGTGATGAAATGCCATCATGTATTTTGAGTGGCCCCACCCTAGGGCAAGATGGACGGGGTGAGGGCTGCCTTGGTGACCAAAGCTTGAGCCTTGACCTTGTCCCATTGGGAGAACCAAGACAGGATTAGAAGGTGGTTTTTACCCAACTCACATACTTCCACCCACCTCGCCACCACCAAGCCTGTCCCTCCCCCAGTTTTCTCACCTGCAGGTGTGCCCCATCACCCACCTGGTTACACAGACCAGACACCTCTCAGCTCCCTTGCCCTCCTCCTATAGCCAGTCCATCCTGAGTCGACCTACCCCCTATAGAGTTCTCAAAACCGTTCTCTTGGGGACTTCCCTGGCAGTCCAGTGGTTAAGACTCTGTGCTTCCACTGGAAGGGGCATGGGTTCGATCCCTGGTCAGGGAACTAAGACCCCGCATGGTCTGGGACTAAGATCCTGCATGCCGTGCAGCGCTGCAAAAAAAAAAAAAAAGTTCTTTTTTCTCCATCCTCTTCATCCACCTCCCTAGTCCAGGCCATTCTCATCTCACTTGGATACCTCCTCACTAGGCTTCCATCCTGGCCACCTCCACCTGGCAGTGAACTGCCTTTTACTGCCTGCCCCCTTCCCAGTGCTCAGGATAAGCCCAAGTCCTAAAATGCTGTGTGATCCAGAACCGTGCCCCCAACCCCACAAGCCCCATCTGACCCCACCCTCCCACTCCATCTTTAATGCAGACATATCTGCTCTTTTTCAAGTCCTCTAATGTGCTATGTCATGGGATCTTTGACTGTGCTGTTCCTACTGCCAGGAACACCCTTCCCCCATCTCTCTCCCACCCCTTACCTATTGAACTCCTAGTTTTTCTAGCAAGTAGCTCAAACATCAGGCAAGCCTTTCCTGGTCCCCAGACTAGATCAGATTTCCCGATAAGCGTGGAGCTCACCACAAGAAGTAATTATGTAGGTTGCAGCATAAAGAAACAGTTGAGGATGGGGCCTTGAAGTCAGGCTGCCGGAGTTCAAATCCCAGGCCCAACTTTGAGCAAGTGTTTTAACCGTTGTTAACTCATCAGTAAAATGAGGAAAATAATAGTGCCTACTTCGTAGGGCTGTTATGAGGATTAAATATCCAATAATTGTAAGAGCATCTAGGACAGTGCCAGGCACGTGGTACGCAATCTTTCAACGTTCATTATAATTGAGTCTCATTTGTTGGAGGGATGCTTTGACTGTGTGAACGCTGAGGGTTGAGGGGCAGCACAGGACATCAGGCCCCTCTGTCTCAGCCTCTCAGGGAACCAACTGGAAGATGAAGGCTGTCAACTGATGGCGGAGGCTGCACCCCGGCTGCACATCGCCAGGAAGCTGGAGTGAGTCACCCGCCCCACTGTCGACTACCGCGGGGGCCCAGGAGAGCCCCAGCTGGTCCCCACCACCCCTGGTCCCCGTGCCCACAGTCACCAGAGACAGTGCTGCTTCACCGGCCAGCTCTGCTTTCTCTCCCAGCTCCAGCGCAGGCGGAGTGGTTCAACCATGCCTTGCATGCCTCTGGCATGAGCTACTTTGTTCCAGTTATTAAAATCCCTTGAACATGTAGAACGTGTTCACCATACATCAGTAGCTTGTATTCCAGTTTGTCCTGACAATGGCCCCGGGGTGGGGTGGGACGCGGAGTTGCACTGGGGCAGCGCTAGGGTATTGGGTGGATGGGTGCTGGGCTGTTGGAGTGGGAAGTGGTACGGTGGGATATGGTTTTGGGGTGAAGGGTGGGTCGTTGTGGTGGTGGAACGAGAAGAAAGGGTAGTAGGCTATTGGGTGTGCTGTGGTGTTGCACGGTGTGGGCTAGGGGTGCTATTGGGTGGGGGGGATATGTTGGGGTCTTAGCGTCAAGTGGGAGTGGGAGTGGGGGAGTGTTGAGGTTAGGGTATCAGTGGTTTGGAGTCTTGGCTTTGCATTTAGACCCTGGCTCTGTCACTCAGTAGCTTTGTGACCCTGGGAAGGTAACTTCCTATCTCTTGGCCTCAGGTTCCCCATTGGTAAAATGGGATTAAAATGGTGAGTTTTTTTCAGACCAGAAAACTGAGGATCAGAGAAGCAAAAACAGTGAGTCAGCTCTTACTGCTCCAGCTGGAGGACCTTATTCTCTGTGTGGGGCAAGAGGTCATATGCTTCATGGCTCCCCCTTTAAGACGCCCTGGTTAAAGACCCAGGACATTCCACGAGTGAGAGCCAGCCAGCTGCTGAGCCAGGAGCAGGCGGCTGGAGCTGTGTGGCGCTGGGGACTCCAGCCGCCTGCTCATGGCCGGCTCCCTCCTCCTCTCCACAGCCTCAGCAGCAATGGGCTTTCTCTGGCCGGGGCGTGCCGTGTGCTGAGTGCAGTGAGCATGTGCCGGACCCTGGCAGAGCTACATGTCAGGTAGGGACTCCCCGTGCACCACCATCACCCACTCTCACCTCTAGCGTGGAGCTCTTGGGCTCTCCTGTCGTTCTCTCTAAGTCCTTGGAATTCTTTCTGGCCCCAGGCCTTTGAGACCTGTGGAAGATGCTGGTGCCCCACCCAGACCCCCTTTACAGCTGGGTGCCCGTTCCCAGCTGCTGTGGGTGTTGGTTGCACACAGCTTATACCTCCTCCAGAGAAATGCCCTGGGCCGCTAAGAGCCAGTGATGCCTGGGAGGTTACACACCCCCTTATCCTCCCAGCCAGGAGTGGCCAGTGACAGAGGCAGAGGTATAACCCTCCGGCCCCCTTACCTCCGGTGAGACAAACTTTTAATGCTATTGACGTTACCAAGTCCAAGCTCACTCTGCTCAATGAATCAGAGACGAGATGTGGAGGCAGACGGAGAAGATGGCAGACTAGTGTCTCCGAGAAACCATCTCATTGGGGTTTGGATGCCAGTTTCTTTTATAGCACAGAGAGGGGGAGGAGATGAGGAAGTAAAAGGGCCATACGTTTTGCAAATATCCCCTGGAATGGCCAGCCTTGGGGAGGGGATGTGTTAATTTCTTCTTTCTTGCAGCCAGCCACAGGTGGGCGGGGTCAGGATGCTTCCCTGAACAAAGGCACTTTGGTTTAACATTCAGGCAGAGGGGCAGGGTTCTCCAAGGCAGGCCATTATGTACAGACAGTATCCTTTTAGTGAACAAAAGCAACGGGAAGCAAAGGTTAAAGTAAAAGAAACAGATCCAACAGGTAGTCAGGTTTGGCTCTTCTGTGTTGCATTCATGCTTCCTGTGGGATCAGGCTGAGGACCTGCCCTGTTCTGCTTCCCTCGGTCCCTGAGATCAGACCCTCAGTACATCATGTACACAGTGACCAAGTGACTCTGCTTCTAAGGGAACCCGACCTCAGACAGGGCCCAACCTTATTTCTGTGGGTCTCCGCATTCAGTCTGGGCAGCTGAGGACAGATGCTAATTAATGTCAACACAGTCCCCACCCATAGGGGCTCTCCTGCTTTAAACACCCCTTAAAGGAGGAAAGAGAGACCAGATTCACCCACGCGGTGGTACTAGGGCCCTTGGTTCACTGTATATAATGAATCAGTAAAGGCCCCTAGGCCATTCCAAATGACACTCCATTCACTTCTAGGAATTTATAATGAAGAAATTACCGTGACTGTGCAAACACTTTGACCTGCAGGGATGTTCACCTCAGTATTGATTATAATAGGAAAAAAATGAAAATAACTTAAATCTTTAACAGCAAGATATTAGTGATACTAGTTAAGTAAACTAAGTTGCCTCCAGAGAGAAGAACTGATGGAACCATGATATAGCTGCAGCTTTAGTGTGGAGGGATGACTCTGGCATATTAAGTAAACATAAAAATTTTAATTCATCAGGGAATTCCCTGGTGGTCCAGTGGTTAGGACTCGGTGCTTTCACGGCCGTGGTCCAGGTTCAGTCAGATCCCACAAGCCGCGCGGTGTGGCTAAAAAAAAAACAACAAAAACTTAAAGAAACATTTTTTTAAATTCCTCATTTTTATAATAAAGCTTTTCAATCAAACTGAAAGCTAGAGAGAATGGTATAATGAACTCCCCAGCTCCCACCAATAATTATCAACATCATGTAACCCTTGCTTCATCTGTCCTTTGAAATATTTAAAAGGGAATTTTTAAAAGGGAGTTTGTAAATTTAATCCCATCTTTTAAGAAAGAAAAAGAAAGAATATTAACTGCATTAAGAAGACAGAAGACTTGAAGGACTCACTCCACATGTTATCATCAGTGATAATTGATATGTGGAAGAGATTGTGGGTGATTTTTCTTTATTTTCTTCTTATTTTTCTACATTTTCTAAGTTCTCCAGAGGGAAGAAGAATAACTTTTGTCATGGGAAATATATATATAACATTCACTTGGAAAGGCGAGGTTAGGGATGCTCTGGACTCTCAGTGCCTGTCCCGACCTGGCAGTGGCCTCACCGCACAGGGGTGAGTACCCTCAGGCGAGAGAAGACATCAGGGCAAAGTCGGAGGAAGTGCCGCAGCTAGAGGCAGGGAGAGGGCACCTTAGAGGTCCCTGGAGGCCAGGCTAGAAATAAGACGTAGCAGCAGCTGGGCCCCCCAGCAGCTACCTCCTCCCTCCCCTCCTGTCTGCAGCCTGCTGCACAAAACTGTGGTCCTCAAGTTTGCCCCAGAGCCGGAGGAGCAGGAGGTGATCCAGAAAAGGTAGGGCCAGGACCGTCCCCTCCTTGACCGCCACCACTGGACGGTGTAACTCAACAGCCGGGGGGGACCTTGACAAATTCACAAAGGCACAAGAAGCCAGCAGGCTTGGCTGGGGATGAAGCCCTAAGGGGAGGCTCAAAGGACAAACTGCCTCCCCATTTCCCAAGTGGTACCTGAAGACAGCCCTGGGATGCCAGATGCAGACAGCAGACTGGGGCAGGGGTGGGGTAGCCAGAGAGCTACACGTGGGAGACGGAGTCCCTTCAGCCTAAACCCAGAGGATAGCCTGGCATGTAGCTCTGATTCTGGTCAGAACTTCTGGCTCCCTTTGGCACAAGGACCCTTTAGAGGGTGTTTGCCTCCACCAGGGTGCCTTCCTGGATTGCCCCAGGCCAGCACCTGAGCAGAGACTCAGCTCTTTGCTCCTCAGTGTGCACCTACAATCTCTTCTGTAGGGTCTGAGCTTTAGAAGGCTTGCTTGCAGCTGAGGCTGACATTTTTGAAGGCACTGCTGGTGATGAGATTAATGATCCTAAGAGCCAAGGTTAACTGAGCACTTACTATGCACCAAGCAGCAAACTAAGACAATTCACCTGTTCTCCCAGTAGCAGGCTAAGTGATTTGTCCCAGGTCACACAGCCAGGAAGCCGAGAAGCCCAATTGGAACCAAGGTCTGACTGTCCCCAGGTCTCATATAGGGATTGAATGGTGGGAAGTGGGTCTAAGGCTGGAGTCTGAGGCAGTGGATGAGGTGTCTGCTCAGCATGGCCTTGGTGTGTGTCCCTCCAGGGCTGCGTTTCCTGGCAGCCTTACGTTCCAGATGCCTTCTGATCCGCTCCCGTGCGCCCCAAGGATCAGGTACCGTGATGGCCTGCGGGCCCTGAGCATGGTTCCCACCTCCCCACTTCCTGGGCACAGAGCCTGTCCCGGGTCCCCAGAGCCAGGTGCCCCCTGGAGGACACAACCTAAGCAGGACGTAACCTGCTGTCATGTCCTGGTTTTCCTGCCTCCCATCTCCCCTGCCCAGCCCACCCCAGAAGGGGCTCACACGGCAGACCCCCAGTCACCTTCCCTGCCCACGGTTCCCACCCCCCTTAGCTCCCCCGACCTCCAGTAGCTGAGGGGTTGTGGGAACTCTGGATGGAGAAAATGGGGAGCACGCGGCCCCTTCGTTCCTGATCCTGGGGCCTAGGCCTGGGGACTCAGCTCAACCTCCACAGGGCTCCCATCACAACTCTTCCAGCCTCCTCTCTGATTCTGTCCATCTGAATGCCCCTCCCTGTCTGTCTATTCTCCTCTGGCACTCAATTTCTCTCAGTCTCTTTCTGCGTCTGTCTCCTTCCCTCCCTCTCTTATCTCGGTGTCTCTCCATCTTGGTCTGCCTCTCTCTCTGTCTCTGACTCTCTCTGGCTCTTCTCTGCCCATGTGACATCTCACGTGTGCTGTGTGTCGGTCCCTCTTTGCCTGTCCGGGTGCCCGATGCATCCCAGTCCCCTTTCCACAAGCCTCTCTGCCTGTGTTATCTGGGGGTGGGGAGCCCCGCTCGCCTCTGTTGAGCTGGGCAGGCGCTGCAGGGTTGTGGTCCTACCCTCCCTAGGCTGACACACTGTGCCTTGCAAGCCCAGCACCTAGAGCACCTCTGCAAAGCACTGGGAGGAAGTTGCTGCCTCCGTCACCTCGAGTGAGTGGTTGCTGGAAGGCGGGGTGGTGGGGCCCATTAGTGGGTAGGTGTTAGTGTGTTGTGTTTTGTTCTGTGTTTTAAGATTTAGGGTCATCTATTCTTTCCCCGCTGCAATCAGGAACCCTTTAGAGAACCTGGTGAAAGTTGTGACTCTTCCCCCTAAAATACAGGTGCCCCCATATTTGACACTCTCTGAAGCCCAAGCCTAACCCCTCAGGGGTCACAAACCTGAGGATGAGAACCCGAGGGGAGGGACTTCCCTGGAGGTCCAGTGGTTAAGACTCCATGCTTCCCATGCAGGGGGCGCGGGTTGAATCCCTGATTGGGGAACTAAGATCCCACATCCACATGCTGGGAGACCCCAGCTGATCCAGTGCCATGTGCTGAGATCCGGCCTGGCAGCCCAGGACCGTATCCCAGTTTCAGGAGAAGCTGAGTGACTGGGGTGGAGAGGCGAGCTCCTGCTGTCTCCACCCCCACCCTCTGCTGACCTGTCCTCTCCGTGTGCCCCTCCCAGCTTATCAGGCAACGCTCTCGGGGACAAAGGTGTGGCCCTGCTGGCTCAGCTGCTTCCAGGGCTGGGCGCTCTGCAGTCCTTGAAGTGAGTAGCCCTCTGGGCAAAGCCTCTGAGGTTTGATCTCTGGATGAGAGCATGTGTGTGGGAAGGGGGGAAGGAGATGACGGGGTGGGGGGGATATTCTGTGTCCCATCTCACTTCCTCCTGAGGTTATCATAAAGGTTACATCAGACAATGCATGTCAGCCACCGGGGCCAGTCCCTGACACGTGGCCAGTGCCCAGGACAGGGTAGTTACTACTGTGTTTCTCACTAAAATAGACACTGGTCTCTGTGACTCAGCGATCCAGCTGCTGAGTTAAGCCTTCGTTTCTCAAGCCTGTCTCCCTGTCTCTGCACAGGCTCTCTGGGAGGCCCAGGCAGGCAGGGCTGGGAAGTATTACCTGATTAATATAACAGCTGGCAGCTGGCCCTGGGGCAGGGTGGGGTGGAGGGGAGGGGCCGTTTGACTGGGGTGCCCTGGCCAGGTAGGCAGGGAGGGTTTGGACTAGAGAAGATACCCAGGAAGGTTCCCCGGGGAGATTTGAGAGCCCTGAGCACCTGGCAGAGATGGGGGAGATGTGCACTACGGGAGGGAGGCCCTGGAAGGAGGCTGTGAACGCCCAGACTTTGCCTGCAGCCAGCCAGAGTTTCTAGGCCCTTAAAGCTCCCTGTGCTCCTAGCTCACATGCCCCCCACCTCCTCCTCCCTGGCTCTTCTGGGCCCGACGGAGAGGCTTCCTGGCCGCAGCAACCTGGTCACAGACCCCAGGTTCCCAGTGTCCCTGGACAAATTACATCACCTTCTCTGAGCCCCTGGTTTCCAGTCAGTTAACACATAAACTCTGGAGGCAGTGGCTATGGTTTTCGCTGTAACCAGTGCTGTGGCCTGTGGGCACTGCCTGCTCAGGCCACCTTTCGTTGGGAAGCTGGGACCAGAGGAGGTTGCTTCTGTTCCTGTTTGGGGCCTGCAGGGGGCGGAGGTGGGGGGAGGGGGGGTGGGAAGGCCTCGCTGCCATTGCAGGCAAATTTTATGCAAATTGGAGTTCCAATCTCAGCTCTGTCACCAACATGTCTCATAATCTTGGGCAAGACCTTGCTGCTCTCTGGACCTCAGTTTCCCCATCTGTGCAATGGGGAGTTGGCAGAGGTGCTCTGACCATCCGGGGTTCAGTGTGTTCCATCGTCTGGAACAGGGAGGGACAGCCCTCCCCTGCCCTGTGCTCTGACCACAAAGAGGGTGTTTTTGAGTCCTGAGTGACTTCTGTCAGCATCATCCCTCTGATTCTCCAGCCTCAGTGAGAACGATTTGTCCCTGGATGCTGTGTTCAGTTTGACCCAGTGCTTCTCTACTCTGCCGTGGCTTGTGCACTTGGACTTCAGGTGAGAGTATCCCTGGGACCCCACTCTGCCCCTCATCTGTCCCATTCACGATATAGCATCCTCAGGGCCCTGGTATGATACCAGGTCCAGTGAACATTCAATGAGTGTCTGTGAAATGAATGAATAGATGAATGAGTGAAATATAGCTCCAGGGACACTCAAATTTCTCCAAATTCACCGCGGGGCACAATCTGTTGACTCTCCTGTAGTTACTCTCTGGATTGTCCTGGGAGACTTTTAAGGAAACTGGGAGCTCTCTGGTGGGAGCTTGAGTTCTCAGGGACCCACCTGAATTGTGGGGTCTCTGGAGCTGATAAGAGTGTAGAAGGGAAGGCAGCTAGCCAAGCGGCCCTGGCCAAGGCAAAGCAGATCATCCATGGTTTCAGGTGAAGTCCACCTATTCCTCCCCTCCCTGCTTCCAAGAACCGGTGTTACGGTAGCAGACAGACCACGTTCAAATACAGGCTCACCACTTCCCTGCTGTGCCGCTTTGAGCACGTCACTGCATCTCTTGATACCTCAGTTTCCTGATCTGTGAAGCAGGGGTAAGAATACTTCCTTAAAACCATAAACAAGATGGAAAGACAACCCTCAGATCAGAATGGGAGAAAATATTTGCAAACAAAGCAACTGACAAAGGATTTATCTCCAAAATTTATAAGCAGCTCATGCAGCTCAATATCAAAAAACCAAACAACCCAATCCAAAAATGGGCAGAAGACCTAAATAGACATTTCTCCAAAGAAGATATACAGATTGCCAACAAACACATGAAAGGATGCTCAACATCACTAATCATTAGAGAAATGCAAATCAAAACTACAATGAGGTATCACCTCACACCAGTCAGAATGGCCATCACCAAAAAATCTACAAACAATAAGTGCTGGAGAGGGTGTGGAGAAGAGGGTGCCCTCTTACACTGTTGGTGGGAATGTAAATTGATACAGCCACTACGGAGAACAGTATGGAGGTTCCTTAAAAAACTACAAATAGAACTGCCATACGACCCAGCATTCCCACTACTGGGCATATACCCTGAGAAAACCATAATTCAAAAAGAGTCATGTACCACAAGGTTCATTGCAGCTCTATTTACAATAGCCAGGACATGGAAGCAACCTAAGTGTCCATCAACAGGTGAATGGATAAAGAAGATGTGGCACATATATACAATGGAATATTACTCAGCCATAAAAAGAAACGAAATTCAGTTATTTGTAATGAGGTGGATGGACCTAGAGACTGTCATACAGAGTGAAGTCAGAAAGAGAAAAATACCATATGCTAACATATATATATATATGGAATTTAAAAAAAAAAAGTTCTGAAGTACCTAGGGGCAGGACAGGAATAAAGACGCAGATGTAGAGAATTGGACTTGAGGACACGGGGACCGGGAAGGGTAAGGTGGGACGAAGCGAGAGAGTGGCATGGACATATACACACTACCAAATGTCAAATAGATAGCTAGTGGGAAGCAGCCGCATAGCACAGGGAGATCAGCTCGGTGCTTTGTGTCCACCTAGAGGGGTGGGGTAGGGAGGGTGGGAGGAAGGTTCAAGAGGGAGGGGATATGGGGATATATGTGTACGTATAGCTGATTCACTTTGTTATACAGCAGAAACTAACACACCATTGTAAAGCAATTATACTCCAATAAAGATGTTAAAAAAAAAAAAACACTTCCTTACCTCACAATTTTATTGTGAGAATCAAAGGAAATCATATCGGTGGTGTGCTTTGTATGTATATTTATTGTCCTATTTGCTGAGAAAACAGGCCACCATCCAGGTGTTGCTTGACCCAGCCTGTCTGTCTCTTGCTGCTGCCTGGGAAGGGGGCCCTTGGCCCTTTCTCAGGCTGCCGCCTCCTCTGCCTGCAGCTCTGAGAGCCAGCGCGTCATCCTGAGGGGTGATGGAAGAGACAGGTAAGGAGGGAAAGCTCTGAGGTTGGGGGGCCTCCCCCCTCTCTCTCTGGTCCCCATTTCTTATAGGTGCCCCCAACCCCCAGACCCATGCTGACTGTTAGCCCGGGTCTGGCAGGCTGGAATTAATCACTTCTGTAACCCCGCCCCCATGTAAATTTGCGGTAATCAGTTGCTTTCAATCCTTCCTAAGAGGGAGCACATGGGAGGGAGGGGCTGACGGGCGATGCTGCAGCAGAGCAGGTGTTAGGAGAGCGGATGTGTGGGAGGGTAGAGGGGAGCCGCTGTGTTTCTGCCACTGAGGACCTTTGCAGCACTTTGCAGCGTCCTGACTTCATATGAATCCCTGCCCTTTCACACTCTGAGTATCACATTAGAGAAGCCAAGAACCGTTGGTGCTCTGAAAAAGTTTCCACATCTTTGCGGTAAACTAGTTCTCCGCAGGTGTTCCCGGCTGCCCCCTAGTGGAGCCCGGCACCCTGGTCTCACCTGGGCAAAAGCACAGGGCTCCTAAAGCGGAGCCAGCTGGGCAGAGTGCATTTCCAGCTAATGTGTTAGAGAAAAACACTGCTGTAGCAGGTGGGCTGCCTGAAGCCGGGGTGGTATTGCTTGCCGAGCTAGGGTCTCCATTTCTGGGAACTCTCTGGGTTCTTGAAGCCAAAAGAATTGAGACACAGATAGGTGGATGATACCTACAGCAGTGGTCAGAAAGAGGAGGACTCTGTCCTAGCTCCCCTCAACCTGCTCAGGTGCTGCCCACCTGGACAGGTATAAGCTGCTGGCATCCTCACTCTGGCTTCCCTTCCCCGGGCCTCAGTTGCCCCATCCGTACAGGGAGGGGCTTGACTGTCCCGAGGGCCCCTTCCAGCCCCGACTAATGAGTCTAGCCTTCCAATGTGGATGCTTTGAACTTTCCTTTCAAAATGATTTCCCCACTCCTAGGGATCTGTCGGCTGCTGGATCTTTGCCAGAGTTCCAAGCTGGAGCCCAGTTCTTGGGGTTTGGTCAGCGCCGCATCTCCAGGAGCTTCTGGTACCATCTTACCCACTTCTTGTTTAGGGGTAACCACAATGGGGTAAGGGGTGAGGGAGTGGAGAGCCTGGGGGTTGGGAGACAGGGGAAAGAGAGTTTGAGAGAAGGGGGAAGAAGTGTGAGGGCTGGTGACGGGGCTGCTGGCTCCGGCGTTCCCTGTAGAGAAGATTCTGCATTGTTTTCTCTGAAGACTTCCCAGCTCTGCCATGAGGGGCTATGAGACCCTGGCTGGGCCCCTCCCCTCTCTGGGGCTTGATTTCCTCACCTAAGAAGAGAGACACGTTAGCTGGGGCCTGAACAGGGTTCTCTGGGGACGGGGTGGGCAGGATCCCAGGCAGACGGGACAGATCGTGCAGAGGCCCAGGGGAGTGAAGCCTTGGCTCTGGGGAAGCATTTCTGTGTGGCTAGAGCTTATACAGGGAGAGTGGAGGCGAGTGAAGACATGGGAAAGGCGTTTTGCTTTTAGCCTAAGGATAATGGGGAGCCACAGAGGGTTTTCAGCACAGGAGAGGCTGGTCAGATTTGTATTTGTTAAAGCTAAGACGCTGGCAGGGTGGAGGATTGCAGGGAGGCAAGAGGGGGAACCCAGGGGATGTTCAAGTGGCCCAGGTGAGTGACAACGATAGCCTGGATGTAGGCAGGGGCAGTGGGGAGGACTTGGGACTGGACGAGGGCAGCTGGGCGCTCAGGGTCCTTGACTGTTTCTGTCGGAGTAGGGGGACTGGGGGCTGTAAGGGGTGGAGAGTGTGCTCTGTTGGCACTGCAGGGGCTGGCGGCCTGCAGGTTGGGGAGGAGAGTTGTTGGGAGAAGCGGAGAGCCCTTGGGGTTGGACAGGGACCCTGAGCCCTCCCTGACCCCCTCGCCCTGCCCGCTGCCCCTTTTCAGCCTCAGGGAATGTCAGCTGGAACCCTTGAGCCTCTCCCGCCTCTGTGAGACTCTGGAGAAGTGCCCGGGGCCTCTGGAAGTCAAGTAAGTACGGAGGACACAGCCGCAGGGGCACAACGTGGGCACCTGCCCAGTGACCTGGGGTGGGGTGTCCTGGTTAGAGACCAGATGAGTCCCTCCTGGTCCCTTCCTGCCAGACCCCGTAGCCCTACGCCATGGGAGTTCCCTAACCCATTGGTGGAAGGCTCCTTGCCTCCCAATGGCCCCAGCTTCAGACACCTCATCCCTCCCACTGAGAGAGGCCGTGCCGGGCCCAGGGCTTCATCTCCCCATCGGCTCAACTCAGGGCACCTGGGAGCCCCAGTCTGCCCCCCTCCACCCCTGGAGCCCCACCCTGGCACTCAGCTGGGCCTGCCTCTGTGGCTGGAGCCTGTCATTCTGAAGGCTCCTCCTCAGGGCCTCCCCCAGCCTGGGTTACCAGCTCACCCCAGAACGCCTGGGTCTGAGACCAGAGACTGGGCTTAGAATCAGGAGTCCTGGCTCAGCCACCAACAAGCTGGGTAACTTTGGGCAAATGGCTTTAACCCCTCAGGCCTCAGCTTTGTCATCTGCAAAGTAGTCGGTCAGGCCTTCCTTCCCTCATCCTCGTTGTAATTTTATTACAATAATTACCTTAAAATAAAGAAACCCAAGACAAACCTCCCTCATCTAAATAACCCCGTCCCTCATCAACTCAGTGTTGTCATTTGTCCTGGTGACCTTCTCCATTTGCATATACAAGTTTTTTCCTGTTCGAAATCACAGGCCAGCTGCGTTCTGCAGTTTCACTTTCCATCGCCCCATATGTGTTTTTCCATTTTGCTACAGTTTTGGTTTTTTTTTCTTGCTTTCTGGCTCCCGCCTCAAATGCCCTCTGGTCCTTGCAACAAGCTCATTATCCATGTTGACAACTGGGGTGTGTCCTTCCATACGTCTCTCCATGTTCCAACACTTATGGATATGGAGGAAGGTGGTTTTGATGTTAACAGATACAGGATCTTAACAAGATTTGCAGTGAACTTTTGTCTCATAATAGAATATTGTGGCTTTCCTAGAATATCAGGATGTGTGGAACCAATGAATTTTCAAATAAACCATTTATTTTAGAATAGTTTAAGGCTTGCTTTCAGAAAAGTTGCAAAACTAGTGCAGAGAGTTCCCCCCACACTTGCCCCTGGTTTTTAATACCACTCATCACCATGATACATGATGTGTACATTTTGGCATTCCAAATGCCAAAATAAAGGTAAAGGTTCTGTTGCTTAAAAAAAAAAAAAAAAAAAAAAAACCGTGTGTAAACCCCACATTGATCCCAAGCAGAGGCCGTAGCACTGTGTGTATTTGGGGTCCAGTGGAAAGCCACTGGTGTTTGTGGTCAGACCACCCCTCAGTGAACGCCTCTGCTCTGCCTGTGCCCAGAGCCCCAGGCCCAATCCCGGGACAGAGCGGGTAGTGCTAAGCCTACAGCCTGGGCCCTGGCAGAGGCTCCTCGCTTCCAGTTCCAGAACCATAGGTGGCCCCTTTTACTGTTCCCCGCAAGGTGAAGCTGGGTCCCCCTTCAGCCAGACAGTAATGCGATGGAGATGGGCCAGGCTCCTGGCAGCCCCAGTGAGGGGATAGGGCAGCCTGCAGGGAACAAAGAAACAGGGACAGAGAGAAGGGGCAGCAAAAGGGGAGAAAGGCAGAAGGAAAATACAGTCCAAACGCCTCTGGGGGTCAGGAAGTGGCTCTAGACTCGCAGGGAGGGCTGTATGTAAACCCCAAGGTGCTTAGAGACTCTGGTTGACCCAGTCCTCCAGCCAGAGCAGAGACCAAAGGATGGATATCAGGAGTTTCTCCTAAGTGGACTGGCTTCTGATGAATTATCTAGACAAGTGATCAGCTGGTTGGTCTGGTTTTGATGGGCAGTCAGGGACCCGAGCTACCCTGCATCTCTCCTTTGCTGGCCACCATTATGTTCACTACTTTGGGTTAAGGCGGCACTGTCTTCTTAACAGGTGTGTTCTCCAGGGTACCAGTCTTCATGGCCCTCAAAATGATAATCCTACCAGTCCATGCCTTTTGGGGGAAAAATGTCTACTATAGCCCTTTAGAAATTCACAATGCACAAGGGCAGATTAAAGGCTCTGAGAAGTCCTGCAGCAAAGAAAACTAATGGGGCTTAACCCAGCATTTTCCAAGCATATATATGACCTTCCTTTTCCTCCAGCCTCAATGATAACTCAAGGACCCCAGTGTTCAGAGGGGGTGTTTTGGGCAATCCTGGCTTAGGACCCATCTAGCTTTTCCCAAGATTTCCCCACCTCATTCAGATGCTTTGTTTCACAGATTGTCCTGCAAGGTCCTGAGTGACCAGAGCCTGGAGACCCTGCTGCACCACCTACCCCGGCTCCCTGAGCTAAGCCTGCTGCAGTAAGACTGGTTTCCCCATTTCACTGTGCAGGGCTGAGGCTCTTGCATTGCAAAGCCATCCCCTTCTGCACCCTCCCCGCTTCTCTTGGGCTGTTTCATCATTTTACCTGGCACAACTGGGAGCTCAAGTCTGCTTCCAGCTCTTCCCTAATACCTTGTCAACCTCAGGGGGGAGTTATTTGACCCCTCTAGGCCTCAGTTTCCTTATCTGACAAATGGGACTAATATTCTTCAACCCTTCCCCCAGGGTTGGGATTCAAACAAGACAGTCGCTCTAAAAGCACCTTGAAGAATGGAAGGCCTGTGACAAATGGGCCATCGTTCTTCTCTCCACCCACAGAAAGGTCACCTACTCCTATAAAGAGACTATAGTTATAGGTCATGTATATATCACACACTAGTTAGGTTTTTTGGGTAATTTATATATATATTTATTTATTTATTTATTTATTTTTGGCTGCATTGGGTCTTCATTGCTGAGCACGGGCTTTCTCTAGTTGTGGCAAGCGGGGACTGCTCTTCATTGGGGTGCACGGGCTTCTCATTGCGGTGGCTTCTCTCGTTGCGGAGCACGGGCTCTAGGCACATGGGCTTCAGTAGTCGTGGCACGCGGGCTCTAGAGCACAGGCTCAGTAGTCGTGGCTCGCAGGCTCTAGAGCACAGGCTCAGTAGTTGTGGCGCACGGGATTAGTTGCTCCACAGCATGTGGGACCTTCCCAGACCAGGGCTCGAACCCGTGTCGTCTGCATTGGCAGGCAGATTCTTAGCCACTGTGCCACCAGGGAAGTCCCCACACACCAGTTTTTAAAGGTCACCATCTAATTCTGTAAAAGGGGAATTTAAGCAGCATCCCCAAAGTATTTAAAACTCTATTTTCTAATTTCAGCTCAGACTGGTTAGAATTTAAAAAAGGATTTACTTTAAATATTTTTCCAACAGGGGGCAAGAGCAGCTACAGCTGATACGGAAAAATACAACAGAAAATTAAATCATACCATTAAAAACAGCAATATAAGTACTCCTGCTAAGGATCTCCGGGACACCTGAGACAGCTGACATCACATCCAGGATCTCACTTATCCCTGAGTCCTTTTGGGAGGGGAGGGAGGAGATGTATGACTTCCCAGAGGTGGGCAAGTGTGGCAGAGCCCATGTCAAACTACAGAATCCACTATGGTCCCACCCTGACAGGAAAGGACGGATCAGGAAGGGTTCCTTTGGACACAGAAGTTGTGGGCTAACATGAATAGATAGGGAACCTCAGACCAGAGAGGGACTTCTCTATGCCCAAGTCACACAGCATCAGCCCCCAACTCCTCATCTGTCTTTGGAATGAGGTAGCCGGCCTGGTGATCACCAGTGCTTAAGCTTTGTATTGGGTTGGTCAAAAAATTCATTTGAGTTTTTCTATAGTATCTTACTGAAAAACCCAAACAAACTTTTTGGCCAACCCAGTATTATTCAGTCCATACTGTTTGTGCACTGCTGTGGACCAGGCACTGCTTGGGGTGCTGGAGACACAGCTGAGAGAGGAAAAAAAAAGACGAGGTCCTTATCTTCTTGGAGCTTACCATGTAGTAGAGGGAGCTGGTCAACAAGCAAAGTGAAAGCAAATAAGATGAATTCAGAGAGTGATAAAGTATTTTTCTAGAGAATGTGGTAAGGAGTGATTGTGGAGGTGATTTAGACAATGGCAGGGGTGGTCAGGGAACGCCTCTGAGGAGGGACGCTAGGGTGCTACCTGAAGGAAGAGAGGGAGCCAGCCTTTTGAAAAGCAGGGAACAGCATTCCAAGGAGATGGAACAGCATGCATGAGGCCCTGAAGCAGGATTGAACTCAGTGGGCTCGAGGAACAGTCAGAAAGGCCAGTGTGGCCAGAGCACAGTGGCCGGCAGAGTTGTAGGAGAAGGTAGAGAAATGAACCTGGGCCGGGTCACACAGGGCCTGGTAGCTGTGGCACGGAGTTTGGGATTTTGCCCAAGGCAGAGGAACGATTTGTCTTTTCAAAACCTTAGTCTGGCTGCTGGGTAGAGAAGGAACTGGGACAAGCCTGGAAGCAAGAGCAGGGAGGGGGTTGTACAGCCAGGGTAAGAGATGATGGGGGCTGGGAATTGGTGGGGAGAGAGGGAAGTAGGTAGATTCAGGGTGGATCTTGGGGGTGTAGACAAGCTGATGGAGGGTTTATGGAGCGAGGGAAATGGAGACCCCAAGGATGCATCCAAGGGCAAGATGGAAGCATCTCACTTTCTCTAAGGCAGTGGTTCACAGCTGGAGGGTGATTTTGCCCTTCAGGAGACATTTGGCAATGGAGACATTTTTGTTGTCATGATGGCAGAGGGGGTGGGAGGTCATGCTACTGCTGGCATCTAGTGAGTAGAGGTCTGGGATGCTGGTAAAGTTCCTACAGGACAGCCCCCAAATCCAAAGAATTATCTCTGTAATGCTGAGCTTGAGAAACTCTTAAGGACCTAAAGCTTCCCGCTCCTTGACAGCAAGGACTCACCTACGAGTGCTTAGGATAAAAACAATATAATAATAACAATAAGCATGGGTATCGTGCTGGCAGTGCCCAGGCTTGATATGATCCAGTCCTCATGACACCCTAGAGGAAGGTGTATAAGTAGTTCTGTTTTTCAGATAAGGAGACTGAGGTTCAGAGAGGTTAAGCTACTTATCCAAGGACACACAGCCAGTAAGCAGAACTAGGACTCAAACCTCAGTCCACTTGACCTCAAGCTCCTATTTCTCGCTCTTGAGTTCCTGTCTCCTTCCTTAATGCCTGGCTGACCCACCAGCTCCCCATCCTTTTCATTCACCTCCAGCCTGTCCAGGTTTCTTGCCCACTGATCTTGCTTGGTTCCAACTTGCTCACATAGGGCCCCGCCCCTTTCCTATTCAGGCTGACCCAGATGGAACTGTCCCCAAGGAGCCCCCTCCTGCTGGCTGACATCTTCAGCCTGTGCCCGCGGGTTCAGAAGGTGGATCTCAGGTGAGCATTGCCCTGGGACAACCGGAACCTAGGAGGGTGGTGCCTGGAGCCTGTTGGATGTGAGGGGCTAGGTTGGAGACAGTGGGACCCAAATCAGAGACTCAGCTGCTGGAGGAGGGGGGCCTGCCCCTGGGGGCATGCTGAAGCTGTGGTCAAGGGTGGCTGACCCAGGTGCTGTCTGCTCCAGGTCCCTGCATCACGCGACCCTGCACTTCAGGTCTAGCGAGGAGCAGGAAGGTGGGTGCTGTGGGTAAGTCCCCCGGAACCGTGCCCGAGCAGCCTGTGGGGATTGAGGACGAGCAGACTTGCCTCCTGGATGTCCAGAGCAGAGGACAGACTGAGAGGGCTGGGCTCCGTCACGGGCAAACAAGGAGTCCACAGCAGACAGGATTAGAGCTCAGGGGCCTGGTCTGAGGAAAAGCTTTAAATACCAACCACACAAGGGCCTGGCACCTTGGGCAAGTTCCTTAACCTCTCCAATCCTCAGCTCCCGCAGCTGGAGAAGGGAGACGCTATATTGCAGGCCGTTGGCGAAGAGGAATTGAGGCAATGTGTAAGGCACGAGAGGCACTCACAGTTACGAGTGTCCCCCTGCGCCACACCACTGACTCTTGGACCAGTGCTCTGTGGTGGCCTTGGTGACAGGGGAGCCAGCACTGCACAGGATAATGGGGCCAGGGAATAACCTCTAAGTACAGAGATGATGTTTCTGGTAGCTATTTGATGCCACTGGCTCACCGAGTGACCTTGGACCAGACCCTTCTCTCTGCGTCTCAGCCTCCTCAGCTGCGAAATAACAATAAATAAAGAGCTGATGTTTGCTGAGCATCTGTAGGGCACCATTCTAAGAGCCTCATGCAGATTACGTCCTATAAGCCTCACAGCTGTGGTCATGCAGCAGGAAGGGGTACAGCTGGGACTTGAATCCAGGGAGTCTTATAGCGCTTCTGGCCCAGGGGCAGGCAAACTTCTTCTGTAAAGGGTTAGATTGTAAATATTTGGGGGTTTCCAGGCCATAGGGTCTCTATCACAGCTATTCAAGCCTGCCATTTTAGCTTGAAAGCAACACAGACAATATGTAAACGAAGGCGTGTGTCTGTGTGCCAGTAGAACTGGAGTTATGGACGCTGAGACATGAATTTCATGTAATATTTGTGTGTCATGAAATGTTACTCTCCTTTTGATTTTTTTCTCAACTGTTTGAAAATGGAAAGACTATTCTTAGTGTGCAGGTCTTATAAAGCAGGCGGTCTTGGGCTGTAGACTTTCCAATTCCTGTCTTAACCCAACACTATCGTGACTTCTAGAATACCTTCATAGTTTCCAAGTCTGTGATTTCCAAAATGCAGGGCAAAGGCCAGGCTGGGAGGATTTTTAGGAGGTTGGGCCGATAGTAGAGTACTTCAGCTTCATTGAATTCCTCCCTTTTCAATTCTCTGATTAAGGCCAAGAGGAAGCCTCAGTTAGGTGTTAGTGTGTCTACAACACCTCTTAACATTTGCTAAGCTCCCTTTTAAATAAAGAGAGAGCTCTCAACAGGTGCCAGTGTCTGGCTTGAATTTAATGATGATATTTTGCTCCTGTTTCCTGTATCCTTATGCTTATGGTCTGTTTGGGGCAGGCAATCCCAGTTTTCCATTGGAGTGAGTGATACAGGGTTTCCTTTTCCAATAAATGCATTAAATAAAAAGAATGAGCTGATTTAAAAATATGAAGTAGGGCTTCCCTGGTGGCGCAGTGGTTGGGAGTCCGCCTGCCGATGCAGGGGGACACGGGTTCGTGCCCCGGTCTGGGAAGATCCCACGTGCCGCGGAGCGGCTGGGCCCATGAGCCATGGCCGCTGAGCCTGCGCGTCCGGAGCCTGTGCCCTGCAGCGGGAGAGGCCACAACAGTGAGAGGCCCGCGTACCGCAAAAAAAAAAAAAAATTTTTTAAATAACAATATGAAGTAAACAGTAGGGTAATAGGGAATTTAGGACTATGCAAAAAATCATGAAGGAGAGTAACAATGATAAAAATTTTAGATACTGGTTTTAGGTACTTTCTCATTTTAAGATTTTTTTTTTAAGTTGCTGGCTGGCCGTAAGCTGTTCATTTACCTTATTGTGTAGTCTCGGTGTAGGTCTCTCAAAGACACTTACTATTACTTTTGATTCCAGCATCAATAACCCTCTGCAGGAGCAGACATCACCCTTAGTCTCCTCCACTCCACCCTCATGTCTGTCCATTAAAGTGACCGCCAAGAGCTGTAGTTCACCTTGAATCAGAATCAGTCTGGAGAGCCTTGTTCCTAGAGCTTTTAATTCAGCGCATTTGGGTTGCGTTCCCAGAACATGCCTCTCACCAAGTTCCCAAGGGATGCTGGTGGGGGTGGTCGGGGACCACACTTTGAGAACCACCTCCCCAGAGGGAGAATGTTGGTGGGATCTGCTGTGGAGGGAGGTGGGAGTGGTGGATGCTGGATGTTTCCAGAGAATCCAAGCTTGGGTGAGGCCCCGCTGAAACTCAGAGGCCACACCCAGGACTAGCCAGGGCAGAGGGTCTGAGTGGCCCCATTCCCAGTTTGCACCCCTTCCTGCAGCAGATTCACAGGCTGCGGCCTCAGCCAGGAGCATGTGGAGCCACTCTGCTGGTTGCTGAGCAAGTGTGAAGACCTCAGCCAGCTGGAGTAAGTCGGGCAGGAGTGGGGAGAAGAGCCCGGGAGCGTGTGCCTGGGTGGCACCGACGGGGTGTGTGTGCATGCGTGTGGGTGTGCACTCAGCACGTCTCAGGACCAGCTAACAGGGCATGGGATGCCTGGGACTCAGTCACGTCCACGTGGTTTCTCTGTCCCCATTTTATCCCTACCATTCCCCACTGCCACCATGGTGGAGCTAATTCAGGGTATGCCCTTGATCTAATTTGGGGAGTCCTTCACAAAGGGCCACAGGAGCCCCTTGGCCTCATGTTGATCAGGGCACTGGAGCTCTGCTGGCTGGTGGGGCCTGAAAGAAGGGATCCGTTGGTTGGCCTGGCAGGTGGTTAAGAGCAACAAACGCCTCAGCCCGTGGAGGGCCCTGGAGGGTGGGGATTTGTGGGCTGTCGTATGGATGAGAAGTGGTATCTGTGTGGCCTGTCTTGGGTGCCCAAATAGCGCAGCCCGCGTGGGTAGGTGAAACAAAGCTAATACCTATTGAGTAGTTTCTCCACTGTCCTAAGTGCTTTACATATTCTTTTTATCCTTCCAACAACCCTAAGTACTATTATCCCCATTTTATAGATGAGAGAACTGAGGTACAGAGAGTTTAAGAACCTGCCCTAAGTCACACAACTAGTACGATGCAGTCTTTGCTCAAAACTGTTAGGAGTCCAGCTTAGGACAAGCAGGATGTAAAGAGAGCGGTCTACCCGAAAAAACACAACTTAAGTTCCTGTTGTGATGTGGCCAAGGAGAGGAATACGGCTGATGAAAATCATGTATTTTAAAGAAAGATGAAAAAGCAAGATGTCTTTAAGTTTTCCTGTTTTTTCATTATAGAGGGAACTTTTGCTTATTTTAAAGATTACTTTATTAAGTGTCTTCCTGAGACAAACTAGTTTTTCATTTTTAAAATTTCTCAGGAAAAGACAAAATAAATAAGGCTTAAAAGTGTCATAATCAGGGGCTTCCCTGGTGGCGCAGTGGTTGGGAGTCCGCCTGCCGATGCAGGGGACACGGGTTCGTGTCCCGGTCCGGGAGGATCCCACATGCCGCGGAGCGCCTGGGCCCGTGAGCCATGGCCGCTGAGCCTGCGCGTCTGGAGCCTGTGCTCCGCAACGGGAGAGGCCACAACAGTGAGAGGCCCGCGTACCGGAAAAAAAAAAAAAAAAAAGTGTCATAATCAGGGGCAAAATGAGTTCAAAGATGCAGGACAAAAATCAGATATTCCCGGGCATGCTGATTATATTGTTTCTGAAACTGTAGCTAAAAGCATAGAATGCTACAATGAAGGGAAATAAGAAAGTCTTCCAGTGCAATTTCAGATATTACATTCTCAAATTAAAAGAAGAAATCTGATGGATAAATACATCCTCCAAATATCTTTCTTTTTCCTGAATTTACTCTTGTTCAAAAATTATGGCTCCCAACGGATGCAGGCCAAGTGCATGGTAAAAGTGAATTGGTTTTTCTCTAACCCCTGAAAGCCTGCTGGAGGCACATGAGTCCTGGGAGTGGTCACCAGATACTGAACGGGAAGATGAGGCCTGGTTAACTGTGGTGCTGGTGAGGGGGATGGTGGTGATAATTCTAGTGGTGATGGAGGTGGTGATGCCTAGTAGCAGTGATGGGATGGTGCTGGTGGTGGTGACGGTGCTGTTGGAACAGAAGTAGTGCAGAGTGGTGGAGGGGATAATGGCAGTGCTGAGTGGGTAGAGTAGCAGTGATGGTAACTGAAGAGAAGGCACGTCTGAGCACCAACAACCCCCTCGTACCTCTTGCAGCCTTTCAGCAAACCTGCTGGGTGATGCCGGGCTCAGGTGCCTCCTGGAATGTCTCCCTCAGGTGCCCATCTCCGGTTCACTTGAGTAAGTGTCGAGCAGCTTCAAAGACAGCAAGGAGGAAGACTCCCCAGGGCCAAGAACATTAGTGGGCTTCTTTTGAGGCATCCCTAGAGAACTGCAGAGGACAAGGGCTGGGGAGGGGAAAGGGCTGATTCTTACCTTGACCCCTGCCTACCTTGGGTCCTTTCTTCCTTCCCTCATTGCCCACTATGGGCAGAGCTCCCACCAGACACCCAGGAGAGGCTGTGACTAAAGCTTGGTGATCCAAGTTGACTCCGGGTAGGGAGCAACAGTTCATCTCTAACCAGCTGCTGGGTCTCAGTTGTCCTGGCTCTTTGTCCACCCCATCCCTGAAGCTCCTCTGACCAAATCTATGGGACACAGATTTGGGGATGTCGCCACAGCAGGGAGGGTCCCTAGGAAGTCATCCTCACTCAGTCTCCCCAGTGACCTGGGAGGCTGGCGGCCAGAGCCAGGATACAACCCGTTGCTAGGCAGCTGGGCTTTGTGCTCTGGGCATCCCTGACCCCTGTGGGGCTGGAGTTGCCAGCCTGGCCTCATCATCACGCAGTCTCAGACCAGTCTGGTGCCTGACCTGCCCCGTGTGGGGATAGCGCCCCTCTGGCCTCTCTCTGGACCTCAGTGTCTCCACCTGGAGAACGGACACTCGGACACTGAGGACGCTCCTCTGGGAGATGACAGCTGGAAGGGAAGAGACGAGGGGGGCTGGGCAGGGCTCCACTGAGGTGCTTCCCCCAGCCCCCATCCTGAACCTCTTTTCTCTTCTAGTCTAAGCCACAACGGTGTCTCTCAGGAAAGCGTCCTGTACCTGGTGGAGACTCTCCCCTCCTGCCCACGCATCCGGGAGGCCTCAGTGAAGTAAGGCGACGTTGGTGCCACGTTGGTGGGGAAGCAAGCCTCGCACACTCAGTGGCCCTCCATCTGTGTGACTTGGGCAACCTCCGCCCTCTCTGAGTCTCAGGGTTCACTGAACGTGGGATCATAGTTTCCATCCTCTGAGGCCCGTGTGCCACAGGGCCTAGGGAGGCCACGGGTTAGGGAACACCAGGTTTGGGGTCCTTGAAGAAGGAGGTGGGAGTCTCCTCGGGTCGGCACGGGTCTCTCCTCTGGTCGTCAAGGGTCTCTCCCGTGGCTTCCACCCGCCCTTGCCCCTGAAGACCCAGCCCCCTTCCCTCCCGCACCCCCCTGGTGCCTGGGTCCCAAGGATGCCGGCAAAGCTGGGCCCTCGGCTTCCATACACCCCTCTCTCTGCAGCCTGGGCTCCAAGCAGAGCTTCTGGGTTCACTTCTCCCGACAGGAGGAGGCTAGGAAGACACTGAGGTAATTTCTGGTCTGGGGGGACGGGAAGGGGGGACAAGGGAGAGGAGGTTGACCCTGTGGTGGCCTCCATGCCTCCTTCCTCTCTGGGTCCTCTCCTCCTTCACACACCCTGCTTCAAGCTACTGCCTGGGTTTGCCTCTCCCCCACATCTGCCCCCAATCTCCCCTTACCTCCAGCCCCTGGGCTGGGCCTTTGAGTGGTATTTGTGCCCCTTAGCCACGTCCTAACTATAAGTCTGGAGGCTTCTGAGTTAAGAGATCAGACTCTGGAGCCACTTGGGATAAATCTTAGTTCTACCACTTAGCAGCTGTGTGACCTTGGACAAGTGACTTAACCTCTCTGTGTTTCAATTCCTCATCTGTAAAATGGGAATAATAGTGAGACCTACCCTTTAGGGTTATTGTGAGGACTGAATGAGTTAATATATATAAAGTGCTTGGAAAGGCCCTGGCTTACTTGAGTGTTGTATCAGTTGTTTATTATTACTGTTATTATTATCCCCCCCGGTAGCCTTGAGCTCTGTCTGTCTCTCTCATCCTTGGGTTAGTTCCTCTACATGTCTTACGTCACCTTTGGTCGTGGCCTCTGAATCGGTCCACTGCCTCTGGCTAGGCCTCCTCCAATTATCCCACAGCACCTGGAGGGGTCTTCCCAACACACACATCTGAATGTGGTACTCCATTGCTCAAAGCCCTTCGGGGGCTCCCAGTTGCCCTCAGGATAAAGTCCAAATTCCTTGGCCTGGTCTTCTCCCTCAGAGTCTGATCTGGCTGTCACCTCCCGCCATATTCCTCCTCACTCCCCCCACCCCACTCCACACACACACCACCCTCACACCAAGTATATACACACCACATTACCACCCACCCACACACACAGCACATGTGCGCACAAATTCAGCCACAAGGGATCTTTGTTCACCAAACACGCACTGCCTGATGAAGCTTCCCTGCTTCTGCGTACTCAGCCTGACGTTATCTTCCTTACCTTTTCTGAGATCAAATTCTCCTAATCCTTTAAGACCCAGCTCAAGTGTCAGCCCCTCCTGGACACCTCTGGTGGCCCCTGTCCTGTGAGAGGGAGCGGCCCCGTGGTGCTGTGCTGGGCCCTCTTCTCAGCCCGTCTGTCTGTGAGACAGTGTCCCGAGGCCTGTCTGCCGGCCACACGGGGCCAGGCAGTGGGAGGGCAGGGCCACAGCAAGAATCCCAGTCCCTCCTGCCCCCGAGGGAGCCTGAACTAGGGTGGTACTGGAGACTAGGGAAGCGGTCATGGGTTTGGGGTATGGAGTCAGGCTGACTTGGATTGAAACCCGAATCTGTCCCTACTTCTTACCAGCTGTGTGTCCTCGGGTTGGCCACTTTCTCCGTCTGTAGGTGATGCTTTTGGGGTTCAGTGAGATACTACATGTAAGGCAGGCACTCCTGCGTGCTCACATGGCGCACCCAGAGGCTGGCCCAGGGCGTGCCTTATAGTCAGGGCTCAGTAAATGACTGACTCCTCGCACCTTCTTGGGAGGTGGTCTTTCCAAAGAGAAGAGAAGCTCCCAGAGCAGGGGTTGCATCTTTGGCCTTTTCTCAGGCCTTTGGTCCAGGCCTTTGCACTCAGTGGAGGCTCCCCCGTGGGTCCTGGCAGTCCCAACAGGCCTCGCCCAAACTCTGTCCCTTGCCCTCTGCCCTCAGGCTGAGCGAGTGCAGCTTCGGGCCAGAGCACGTGCCCAGACTGGCCACTGGCCTGAGCCAGGCCCTGTGGCTGACGGAGCTCACGTGAGTGACCAGGCCCCGCCCGTGGGGGCAGCTGAGGGGTGGAGAGTCCCTGCCAGAACCTCTCTGGTAACTGACCTCTGTCTGCAGGCTGACCCAGTGCTTCCTGGGCCTGGAGCAGCTAACCATCCTCCTGGGTCTGCTAAAGTGGCCGGCAGGGCTTCTCACTCTCAGGTATTGCCTGCCCGTGACCCTGGGAGGGGGCCGTGGTGGGAATGGGGGGCAGAGCTGGGCTCTGAAGTATGGGTCCCCCCGAGGTCATGGTCTTAGCCGTTTCCTGCGTCCGGAGCCCTGCCACCTGCATGTAGGACCACCCTGCCCATTAGTCCCAGAAACCCGCTCAGGCGCAGAGAAGCCGCCCTCCCCAAGGTGGGGCCTATGTTTGGAGACTTCAGAAAAAGAGGAAACTGAAAAGGACACTGAGCTGAGGTCAGAAATAACATGTAACAAATATCATGTTTGTATGTTCACTGCGATCATTTTAAAACTTTCAGAAAGGGCTTCCCTGGTGGCGCAGTGGTTGAGAGTCCGCCTGCCGATGCAGGGGACATGGGTTCGTGCCCCGGTCTGGGAAGATCCCACATGACACGGAGCGGCTGCGCCCGTGAGCCATGGCCGCTGAGCCTGCGCGTCCGGAGCCTGTGCTCCGCAATGGGAGAGGCCACAACAGTGAGAGGCCCGCGTACGCAAAAAAAAAAAAAAAAAAAAAAAAGCTTAAAAAAAACTTTCAGAAAAACAGAAGATTCCAAAAAGTAGAAAAACAATTCTGAAAACTCATTTTCTCATCACCTAGTTCTGACAGTTGTTCCTGGTTTTCCATATTTGCCTCGAATTTTTACTTTTTAGCTGAAGTGTCTTAAAGTAAGTTATAGATCTCATAAAATATCACTCCAAAATATTTCACCACAAGTTTTTAAAAAATAAGGACATTTTCTACATAATCGCAGTTGAATTAGGACACCTACAAAAATCAGTAGCAATTCCTTAGTGTCAGGTATTACCCAGTCCAATCTAAAATTTCCCACTCTCCCCAGATGGGACGGCTGGCTCTTTGGATCCATCCCGTCAAGGTCCCCATTAGCATGGAGTGGTGATGGCTCTTCGGACTCTTAATGGGTGAACCGTTGACAAAATCGGTCCCCTGTGCTGTAGACCGTCCCGCTTTCTGGCTCTGTCTGGTGCTTCCTTGTGATGTCTTTGAGTTTGTTCCTCTAACCCCTGACTTTCCTGGAACTGGAAAGGCTCCATGGGATTTGTGTCTAAAAATACCTACTTCATGGCCAATACTGTGCACTTTTCAACTCAGCCCATGATGAGGCACATAGAGTCTGGTTGTTCCCCAACATGACATTTTTTAAAATTCTGGTAGAATACAAATAACATAAGATTTACCATCTTAACCATTTTTAAGTGCACAGTTCAATAGTGTTAAGTACATTCACATTGCTGTGTAACCGAAACTTTTCACGCAAAACTGAAACTCAGTACCCATTAACCGCCCCATTTTCCCCTCCCCCCAGTCCCTGGCTTTCTACTCACCTTTCTACTCTGTTTCTGTGGATCTCACTCTAGGTGCATCATACAAGTGGAATCATACAATATTTGTCTTTTTGTGATGGGCTTATTTCACTCAGCATAATATTCTCGGGGTTCATCCTTGTTGTACCGTGTTATAGAATTTCCCTTCCTACTTAAGGCTGAATGATATTCCACTGTGTGTACACACCACATTTTCTTTAGCCATTCATCCATCAGTGGACATTTGGGTTGATTCCACCTTTTGGCTATTGTGAATAATGCTGCTACGAACATAGGTGTACGAATATCTCTATATCTCAGCTTTCAATTCTTTGGTGTAGAATCACTAGATCACCCCAAATAGCATTTTAAAATAAAACTTGTCTTACTCTAAAAATAATGTGTACTCCTCGTAGAAATTTGTGGAAAACCCAGAAGAACGTAAGAAGAAACTAGTACTTTGAAAAAAAAATTCAACATAACTTTAGAAGCAGCAATGTTTTAAGCAGCTCTCTTTTTTCCTGCTTCTGAATTAATTCATACAGGGACTTCCCTGGCAGTCCAGTGGTTAAGACTTCGCCTTCCAATGCATGGGGTGTGGGTTCAATCCCTGGTCGGGGAGCTAAGATCCCACGTGCCTTGTGGCCAAAAAACCAGAACATAAACAAGCAATATTGTAACAAATTCAATAAAGACTTTAAAATAATGGTTCACATCCAAAAAAATCTTTAAATTAATGCATACACATTGTAGAAAGTTCAGAAAATACTGAAAACTAAAGAAGAAATAAAATAAAAACACTTCAAGAGAATTCTACAATTGAAACAATCACCATTAACATTTAATATATTTTTCTCACAGCTCTGTCTCCCTGTTCCTCACCATATGTGTTTTTCCCTTTCCATATATATTTTTCCTTTTTTAAATACAAAATTGGGATCATGCATCATATACAGTTTTATTTCCTTATCTTTGCAACGTGACGTTATGTAGACCTTTTCTTAAACCTAAAAATATTGTTTAAAAAAATAATATTTTCCCTTTGGATGGTTGCATAACTGTTAGAACAAGGATGATGTTAATTTTCTGTTTGATGCTTATGCCTAATTTTAAATTTTATTGTTTTTAAAATCAGCAAAACCCAGAAAGCCTCTAGGCAGCCCCCTTGGCACTTTCCTCCCCGCCCCCACTAACCCTAGGCGACCTTCGTCTGTGTCCACCTCTGTGACAGGGTGGAGGAGCCGTGGGTGGGCAAAGCCGGGGTACTCACGCTGCTAGAAGTCTGTGCCCAAGCCTCAGGCAACGTCACTGAAATAAGGTAAGTCCAGGGAGGAGGCCCCTCAAGTTCTTCATCTTTTCATGACCATTGGGACCATCCGTCATCTAGACATTGGTCTCTTGTCCTGTGGGGTAATAGCTGCATCCCTAGTGAGTTCTCTGGGTCCCCAAGATGGCAGGAGCTCCTGGGGCATATGTGAGGGGCTACACATACTTGTTGGGACTTGTGCAGTAGGCAAGCCGCAGGACCAGAGAGAGGAAGGCAGCCCCAGGTTCAAGACAAAGAGCTGTTAGATCCCAGACAGACACTGCTGGAAGTCCATGCTGGTTGTCTGGAAGGGGCCCCTGGTGACAGTAACACACACCATGGCTCTGTGACCAGAGGTGCCAGGATCCCATGGACTAGCTAAGAGCAAAGGCGCTGGTGTCTCACTGACCTATGTCCAGATCCCCGCTGGGTCTGGGAGCTCAGTCGGCTGAGCAGCCCCAGTCCCAGCACAGCCAATACGGGAAAGCTGCTGTGGGCCTCACGCTGGCTACCCCTTCCCTCCTCAGCATCTCCGAGACCCAGCAGCAGCTCTGTATCCAGCTGGAATTTCCCCATCATGAGAACCCAGAAGCCACGACCCTCAGGTGAGACCCAGTACCTGGGGCCCCAAGAGAGAGGCTGGTGATGGAGGGAGGGGGAGAGGGGGGTACTGCTGCTTCTGACCAATAATTCTTATGCCCCTGCTCAGAGTCCTTTGATGCCCAAAGTCTCTACATGGCCTCTGAGATCTAGCCCAACCTACCTCTTCATGCTATCTATCCCTACCCCAAACCCCAGTCTAGGCTCCAGCTAAGCTTCCAGTACCTTAAACACCACCTTGCTCTCTTTGACCTCAGGGCCTTTGCACAGGCTGTTTCCTGCCCAGAATATTCTCTCCTCCCTTTCCTTCTTCATCCTTCTTCACCTGGCTAACTCAACCTCATCCTTCAGGTCTCAGTTTAAATGCCACCATCTCAGGGAGGCCCCTCCAACCCACCCAGACTTAGTCAAGTCCTCCCATCATCCCTTCTTACAGATGCCTGGGTTCACAGCTCCTCTAATCCATATAGCACGTTTCTGGAAATTAAAATGTCACCTCTTTGGCGGAATGCAGCCCTGCAAGTATACATTGTGAGGACTAGACCATACCTGGATCTCAGCCCCAACTCACTTCCTTGGCTGGGTCTCCTTGTGCAGTGAACAACCTGCACAGCCATACCAGGTGCCCCATCCTGACCTCTCCTTCATAGTACTTCCCATGATTGATTAGTAAATTGGGGGACTTTATTTGATTAGCATTTATTTACCATCGTAAGAAACGCTCCTTGCAGGTAGGGACTGAGTCCCTGGTACTGAGCCAGGTGTTTAGAAGCTGCTGCCTCCCTCTCCACCTCCAGGCTGGCTCACTGTGACCTTGGGACCCACCACAGCCTTCTTGCCAGGCAGCTGATGGAGACCTGTGCCCGGCTGCGGCAGCTCAGGTCAGCACCCTGAAACACTATCTGGGGCCCTGAGTTCTCTGATTGACCCCAGTGCCCGCTCCAGGCCATAGGTGAGAGGCTGGCCAGTGCAGGATGGAGATGAGCAGAGCGTGGGGCTGTGCTAGCATTCTTGCTTCCCTCTGCAGGAGAGAATCACACCTGGCCAGTGGGGGAGAGCCCCAGGGTGGCAGAGGGGAGCCCTGCCCCACTGGGAGCTCTTGGGTGGGCCTTTCCCCTCTCTTGGCCTCCCCATCTTTGTGTGATGTTTGATCCCTGAGGTGTGTCCAGCCTGAAATCCTCTGGAATATGCTTGGGCCTTTTCAGCTTGTCCCAGGTGAACCTCTGCGAAGCCAGTGCTCTGCTGCTACAAAGCCTCCTGCTGTCCCTCTCTGAGCTGAAGAACTTCCGGTATGCAGACAAGACTTTCACTCAGGGCCTCCCCCGCCCTCCCCGCCCCCTGCAGCTCAGCCCCGCCCCCACACTTCCTGTTCTCCCCAACCCGGTGCTCAAAGGAGCTCTGTGTCCCCATCCCATGGGCTGGGACCACACATGACCCTGGAGATGATGCCAGGGTTCACGGTCATCTACATGGCCATGTGGCATGAAGGTGATTCCCTTTTGAATATTCTTTCTTTTTCTTTTCTTTATTATTTGGAAATAATTGCAAACTAATAGAAAAGTTACGAGAAGACTGAGAACCTCCATATGCCATTTTCCCAGATTAACCCTTTGTCATTATTTTTTCACATTTGCTCTTTTCTTCCCTTCCTCCTTCCTCACCCCTCCCCTCTCTTCTCCACCCCCCCCTTTCTTGTTCTGAACCATTTGAAAGTAAGTTGTATAATTATGCCCCTTCGCGCCTTAATATTTCAGTGAATTTCCTAAGAACAAGAACATTCTCTCCCCTAATCCAGTAAAAGTATGAAATTCAGGCAATTTAACATGGATATCCTACTATTATCTAAGCTACAGTTTATATTCCAATTTTGCCAATTGTCCCAATAATGTTTATTGCATTTTTTTTTTCAGTCCTGGATTCCATCCAGGATCACACACTGTGTTCAGTTGTCATCTCTCTTTAGTCTCCTTCAATTTGGAATGTGTCCTCAGCCCCTCTTTGTGTTTCACACCGTCATGACATTTACATGGCAGTTATTTTGTAGAACGCCCTTCTGCTTGGCTTTCTCTGCTGTTTCCTCATGCTTAGATTTAGGTTCTGCATTTGGGGCAGGAATATCACAGAGGTGCTGCTGTGCTCATCTCAGTGTGTCACATCGGGAGGCACATGTTGCCTACTTGTCCCCTTACTGGGGATGTTAACTGTGATCTCCTGGTTAAGGTGGTGTCTGCCAGGTTTCTTCACTTGCAAAGCTACTGTTTTTTCCCTTTGTAATTAACCAGTTATCTGGTAGGAAGATACCTTAAGATGATGTAAATATCCCGGTCTTCCTCAAACTTTCACCCACGAATTTTAGCATCCATTGATAATTCTTGCCTGAATCAAATATCAAGGATGATGGTTGCAAAGTGGAGCTTTTGTAACTCTCAGTTCTCTTTTAATTCAACCGATCACATCAGGGGGAAGGTCTCCTTTTGGTACTAATATATCTTTAACACCCTCTCCAATACTTGCTACATTTTCTGTTTAAATAAAGATGCAGAGCTCATGGTAAGTGACAGTAACTAGCTAGACTTCACAGTGATGCCTGATTATGACAGACATTGTGAAGTTGCTACCTGAATGATTGTGGTTTAAACAAGTATTCAACTAGTCCATGTTCCTGCCTCCAAGCTATGTCTTCACTTAAAGATTCCCTGATGGGGGGCTTCCCTGGTGGCGCAGTGGTTGAGAGTCTGCCTGCCGATGCAGGGGCCGCAGGTTCATGCCCCAGTCCGGGAAGATCCCACATGCCGCGGAGCGGCTGGGCCCGTGAGCCATCGCCGCTGAGCCTGCGCGTCCGGAGCCTGTGCTCCGCAACAGGAGAGGCCGCAGCAGTGAGAGGCCCGCGTACCGCAAAAAAAAAAAAAAAAAAGATTCCCTGATGGGAGAGATTTATGAAGGGAAGGAAGGTCCCCTCCCACTGCCCCCCAGGAACCATTCCCCACCCCTCCTCCTTGCCCTCTGCCACCAGCATCCAGAGCTCCCAAGACCCAGAGCTCCTACCTGACCTGCCTCCCTTTGGCCCTTTGACCCCCACCAGGCTGACCTCCAGCTGTGTGAGCTCCAGTGTGCTAGCGCACCTGACATCTGGTCTAAGCCACTGTCACCACCTGGAGGAGCTGGAGTGAGTTGTGGGGTGGAAGGGTCCGGGAGGGGATGGCCCAGCAAAGGCAAAGGGTGGGGAGTCCAGTTGTGCCTTTGGTTAAAGTGGGTGGTGGGACTTCAGCCTATCGCTTTTCTCCCTGATGAAGCCCGGCAACTCTGGGTGTGGCTTGGGGAAGGCTGAGCACTGGGTTCTTGGTCCCAACTTTATCACTCACTCAGAGTGACCTTGGGCGAATAACTGTGCCTCTCTAGACTTGGACAGCCTCATCTGTAAAATGGGGCTCGTCATCCTTTTCTGCCTAGAGCGGCTCTGGGTGTTGGGTAGAGAGAGAGCTAAGGGGCAGAAGGGATCATTGCACGTGTGTGTGTGTGTGTGTGTGTGTGTGTGTGTGTGTGTGTGTCTGTCACTTGTCCCTGGCTTCCTCTGGTGCAGCCCTCATCCAGGGCATCCTTTCTCAGCTGGGTCAGCTGTGACTGCAGTGCCCACCTCCTCGGGGACCCCAGAGCCTGACCCTTGGGGCCAGGAATGTCCCTGTGCAGCCTGGGTAGGAAGGGTGGTCTGGGATCTGTGGACCCAGAGCCAGCCTCCTGGGGGGACTGGGGTGGTAAGGGGGGCTGATTTGACAGCTCAGCTCCAGGGGCTGGGCAGGCTTGTCTAACCCTCACCTCATGCTTGGTCCCCTCCAGCTTGTCTAACAATCAACTTGGCGAGGAGGGTACCAAGGTGCTGACGGGGGCCCTTGAGGGCAAGTGCTGGCTGAAGAGGCTTGAGTAAGTGGTGGTGGTTAATGGGGGTGAGAGCAGGGAAGTTGGGAGCATGTCTAAGAACCTTTGCATCTCTAGTGAACACCACTGTCAATCTCCTGGATGGACTCAGGTGAGCTGAATGCCCTCCCTTTTCCTTCCTTACCTGGCTTTGGGTGTTATCAAAATGCTTGATCATAAGGAACAGAATACTCAGTCAAAGCAACCCAACCCAGAAATGTATTAACTCGTGTCACAGAAAATAATAAGGCAACTGATTTCAGGCTTGGTTGGATCCAGGTTCTCTATTTGTTCCCCCTCCTCCCTCCCTCCCTCTCTCTCTCTCCCTTCCCCTCCCTCTCTCCTCCCCACCCCCCATCTCTTTACTTCATCCTCAGGCAGGCTGTTCCTGCAGCTGCAGGTTCACTTTCTACCAGCCAAGTGGAAAGGGAGCACCTTTTTCCCTGTACCTACAACACAAGTCCCTAGAATGAGTCTCACTGGACTAGCCCAGGTCACATGCCCACCCCTAAACCAATCACTGTGGCTCTAAGCACACGATAATCTGATTGGCCAGATCTGGGTCACATGTCCATCCAATTATCTGGACTGAGTCAGGGGTGGTATTTCAGGGGACTATTAACACAAGACAGGGAAACAAACTCTGGGCAGAAAAAAAACCCATAGATGACCACTGCCATGTGCCTACAATCGTTTCCTTAGTAACTGGCAACTTTTACTCTCACCTATAATTTGGAGTCACCAAATTCTTAGAAACGGTGGAAACAGCCTCAGTCTAAAGGACAGGTCCCCATCCTGCACAGACATGACAGTATCGAGACAGAACACTTGACAAGGCATCTTCTGCTTTTAATCTCTAAGTTTATCCGTTGACCAAAAATACACACGAATTATAAAAAGTTCCATCATCATAGAAATATGTAACAATGAACATGAAATCCCTGGCAATGACACCCCCTGGGAAAACTTCTGTAAATGAGCAGTTTGTGAGTTTTCCTCCAGATTTTTTGGACACATTTTTGAATACAGTTTAAAAGCAGCTCTGACTTTTTGCCCCTTAACAATGAATGAAATTCTTCCACTTTGTCCCTCTTTGCATATCCTGGCAGGGGTCAGGGGGTGGTATTAGGGAGACCTTTGACCAGAGGGTCCACTGTCTTCCCACTGAGATGTTTCTTTGGCTTCCCCCCATGTGCCTGCACCTCTGCTCAGCTTCCCTTTCTTCTGGAAGCTTTTATTTGGGGTGGAGTTGGAGGCCCAGTGAGGTCATCCACTGGCTCATTCATGCGTTTAACATATATGTGTGTTCACCTGGGCACCCAGGCCAGAGCCAGGAGCTGGAAGTGCTTCAGAGAACAGGACATGTGGGATCTAAGTTCTCTGACCAGGGATCGAATCCATGCCCCCTGCATTGGGAGCACAGAGTCTTAACCACTGGACCGCCAGGGAAGTCCCAATGATTCCGTTCTGTCTGAAGGAAAGGGATGGATCTTCACTCCCCAGAGGCCTCTTCCAGTTTCAGATCTGTCGTTTCTGAGTGTCTCCTCTCCAACAAGCAGCTCCCCTCAGATCCAGCCAACTTTTCCCACCTGTCCCTCTGGGTGAAATGGTTAGGGGTGTAGGTGCTAGTCAACAGCCACACCACCTGGGTTCAACTCCTGGCACAGTAACCAACTGTCCCAGTTTAGCTGGGACAGAAAGTCCCACATCCTGGAAATCTCCTCAGTTCTCGGCAAACCAGGATGGTTGTCACCTCTCGGTTCTACCTCAGTGTGTGAGCTTAGGCAAGGTACTTAACCTCTCTCTGTTTTCTTCCTCATCTTAACTCTGGGGATAATAGCTGGACCTACCCCCTCAGTGATTGTGAGGATTAAATGAGATCACACACATGAAGCACTTAGAACAGAGCCTGGCACAGAATTCACACTCTACAAGTATTGGCTGCTATTATTATTATTACTGTTATTATTATTATTCCTCTCTCCTGCCCAAGGTGGGGCCATAAGGAGCATGATCCATGGGTAACACATGGTTGGGCCCAGGAATGGGAATCCTACAGCCTTGGGTTCTGTTCCTGATGCTGCCACTTTCTGTGTGTGACTGCTGGGCCTCAGTGTGCCTCATCTGTAAAATGGGGATAACTGTATATCATATCATCTCTAAATGGCCCTTAGTATGTGCTTGGTGTGTGGTCGCTATGGTTACTGATCAGTAGTCTGGGTCTAGTGTGATTCAGAATATAGAACTGCTGCCTGGATGACTGTATCATTCTTACAGAGAAAACAGCATTTGGATTTCCCAGTGCAGTTTTGTTTGTACAGTTTTGGGGTTTTTTTTACACTGTGTGGATGTAAGTGGCTGTCTTGGAGATCACCGGGCATTGCTGAGCACTCAAGGTCTGCGTCAGGGACCCAAGCCCAGTATGCCAAGTCCTCCTGTGGCCTCCTCTCCTCCAGCCTCAGCCACCTCCCACTGGGCGGCTCTACCCTGGTTGCACTCACTCAAGGACTAAGCCACATGACCCTCCTGCAGAGCCTCCGGTGAGTAACCGAGTGACCCCATAGGAGTGAGTAGGAGGAGGTACTTCCAAGTTCTGCTGGGACCACCCATCTAGGGAAACACTGGGGCACCTCCCTGAGAACCCTCTGTGGCTCCTGTCCTCGGCACATTCCTATAACCCTCCCAGGTCGGTGTCACAGCTCTTGCCTTTTACTGCCACCAGCTTCCTCTGCGCTACACAAGTGACCTGAAGGAGCTGAGCCCAAGTCCTAGGACAACCCTTCATGTGCACAAATTCATCCTCTGTTCTTGTTCATGTTTCTGATTCACGGTTGTGGGTTGCCTAGATTCTGCATTTCAAGCTCCCAGGTGATGCCAGTTCTGGGGGCCACAGACCACACTTTGAGTAGTGATGGTCTAGCCTCAGAGCTGATGACCTTGATATTCTGCCCTTGTGCCCCTGGCCACTTTGAGAAACAAATAGCACATGCTCTTTTCATGTGATTTTTCAAAATATGAAATATTGTGACTCTAAACAAACCCAAGCAATGACAAAGCATTGTTTTGTTTTTATCCAAGTCCCCGCCCCCCACTCTGGCAGGGTAGAGCATGTAGGAGATGAGCTCAGAGAGTTTGGGGGACCAGGTCATTTCACCCCAAATTAATTTACCGAAAGGCAGTTCCCTAAAAATTAATTTGCAAAATGAAAGGCAACAAAACAAACAACCTTCAGACTAATGCATCAGCTGTTTTGTTCCGTTTGTCTCTTCCCCCCATTCACAGAGGCAGGGTGTGGTCAAGTGCAGAAAAGACCATAAATAGACTGGGTTTAAGGAAAAGCCCACTGTTTTTATAGATTAGAACAGGATGAGTTGTGAGAGACACGTGAAACTGACATTCAGCCGGGCTGGCCTGAAGATCCCTGACATAGGGGCAGAGGCAAAGCCTGGCCAAACCAAAAAACTGTGGCCACTGCTCCAGGCCAATGGCTCTGGCCTTTCATTTCCACCTTGCCTGTGAGGCCCTGGGGGTCTTTGGCCCATCACGGCTCCTCCCTGGGCCTCCGAATTCTCCTCTGGGTATTAGGTACAGTCTGCCCACCTTGCCCATCCCCCACCCTCGGACGTTTTGTGACTGACATATGAGTTCCTGGAAGTGTAAAGGCTTTGCAAACTGTGGAGTTCTTAGCACTGCACTTGCAAATGCCTTTACTCCTGACTAAGGCTTCTTGGCCCTGCTTCTCCAGTCTGAGAGCTGCCACCAGCTTAGAGGAGCTAGGGTGAGTTGCCTGTCCCTCCCCCAGACCCAAGACAGCTTTGGCAGGGGAAGGTGACAGAAGCAAGGGGCCCCTGGAGGACACTCTTCACTTCCTAGTCTCGTCACCTTCACCCACTTATATACTGCATCACCCCAGACCCAGAGCCTCGGGAAACCCAAAGACAGGATATGAGAGTGTTGATTGCAGCAAGAAGGATTTAGGTCAGACACCAGGGAGAACATCCTAAACAGAAGACAAGAGTTTGGAGTCCTCACCCAACATAGGGTGAGAGGACTTTATCACTGTGGCGGAGGCCTTTCTCTAGACGTTGGCCTCCTCTTCTGGGATGAGGACACAGACAAGATGAGATGGGTGGCAGGCTGATGGTTGCAATTCCCCTGCTGTTCTCTCCCCAAGCTTGAGCCACAACCAGATTGGAGACACCGGTGCCCAGAACTTAGCTGCTGTCCTGCCGGGACTGCCTGAGCTCAGGAAGATAGAGTGAGTGGCCAGCCCTCCTGACAGGGGTCCTCAGCAGCCACACCATGGTCCAGGGAGACTCTGGCTCCCCCCTCTAACCTCAGTGTCTAGGCCCTGGGGCTGGTTACCTCCTGGAACTGTTGATCTGGGGACCTTGAGCCAGCCCAGCCCCTGCTCTTCCCTGGGCCTCTCTGTCCCATCAGGCTGGGACAGTGTGTGGCGAGAGTGCTGTCTCTTAGGGCCCTAGCAGATGTGGTGGGGTTGGCGGGGGACGGGGGAGTCAAGGGTCTGACGTCTGCCCCTCCTCAGCCTCTCGGCGAATGGCATCGGCCCGGCAGGGGGAGCACGGTTGGCGGAGTGTCTCCCGCTTTGCAGGCACCTAGAGGAGCTGATGTGAGTGTCTGCCCGGGTGGGCTGCCCTCTGTGTCCCCGCAGGCCACCTGACCCTTGGGTCCCCCAGTGGGCACAGGGCAGGGGTATGGAGCAGGCCAGCCTGGTGCTCAATTTCATCCCCTCTCCTCTTCCAGGCTCGGCTACAACGCCCTGGGAGACCCCACAGCCCTGGGGCTGGCCAGGGGGCTGCCCCGGCACCTGAGGGTCCTGCAGTGAGTGGCCCCCTGCCCGCGGTGTGTGCAGGGTTAGCGGGAGGGGTTCCCCAAGGAGCACTAGGGGACCGAGGCTCCCATCGGCTGAGCTGCCCTGCCTTAGGGGAAACCGTGGCGTGTGCTGGGGCTGGCTGCCCCTCCCCCACCTGCTTCTCCCCTGCCTCTGGAGCCTGGGGCGGGGAGATCAGGAGACCCAGCCTCGTCCTGGCTCTGCCACCAGCCCCCTGTGGGCCCTTGGCCAAGCCCCTGCCCCTTCTGAGTCTCAGTTTCCTCATAGCTCAGCGTACCCTGTGAGCCACTCTCCGAGGGGGAGTGAGGAAGTGTCAGCAAAGGGCTATGCAGGAGAAAAGCGACCTGCCACTTTACAGTTTATGTCCATGGTCTCATCTGAGCCCTGTGAGGTCGGGATTTCTACTTGCTCCATTTTCCAGGCAAGGGAACTAAAGCCTGGAGAGGTGTGGAAAGCTTTACCCTATTAATACATCAAGGAGCCAGGCCTTGAACTTGGGATCTCAGACCCCAAAGCCAGGGCCCTTGATACCCACCCAGGTCCTATGTGGGTGGGGAGAGGGGTTAGGGTGGCAGTTACCCAGAGACTGTCTAAGGTCTGGCAGTGCAGCCTGAGACAAGGCTCAGGGTGGGGGGATCTAGCCCCCCCCAGTTCCCATACCTGGTCCCCCAGGCTCCCCTCACCCCTTCCCTTTCCTCAGCCTGACATCCAGCCATCTTGGCCCAGAGGGAGCACTGAGCCTGGGCCAGGCCCTGGATGGATGCCCACACATGGAAGAGATCAGGTGAGTAGAGGTCGCGGAGCCTGGGCAGGGGGCCAGGCCCGGGGGGGTGGTCTGGGGCTTCCTCTCACAGGTGTCTCCCCTGCCCTGCAGCTTGGCAGAGAACAACCTGGCCGGAGGGGTCCCACATTTCCATCTGGGGCTCCCACTGCTCCGGCAGATCGAGTAAGTAGCCTCCTCTGACTGCCCGGGGAGCTGGGGTGCTGTAGGGGGCAGTCCTTCTCTGGCTGAGCCTAATACCTGGGAAGGCTTTTGAAGTGACAGAGGCCTCAGGTATGGGGGGAGCCTGGAACTAAAAAAAGAGGGCTCACTTTCCTAAGACTCCCAGCCTGCCCCAGATGCTGGCCACTCTGCTTCCTCCTGCTGTGATTGCAGGGTGGGGAGAGGGCCACTAGGCTGAGGGTGCCCCTGACTCAGATACCTCCCTCCCATCCCCTTCTCCATCTCCATCTCCATCTCCATCTCCAGCCTGGTGTCGTGTGAGATTGACAACCAGACTGCCAAGCCCCTCACTGCCAGCTTCGTCCTCTGCCCGGCCCTGGAAGAAATCATGTGAGTGCCTGGGAGAGCCCTGAGCTGGGCAAAGTGGGCACCTGGGGGCCTGGTTCCTTCCTCCCTGGAGGTCTTCCCATCTTGTACAGGGAAGGTCATTCTTTCTCAAAGCTCCTCTCGAGGTAGTTTTAACACTTGAGCTGCGAGTGTTGTTTGTCTAAGCCATTCACCCTTTCCTGCCCATTTCCCCATCTGTGGAGGGTGAGAGGGGCAGTGGACCAGATGGAGATGGTTAGGACCATTTCCCGATTGTCCCTTTGGGAAGTGTCTGGATAGACTACCTCACCGGGTTTATGGAGCCTTGATTTACGAACCACCTGTTGGTAGTGAGGAGTGGCTGAAAGCAGCAGGCCCCCCGACCTGCCCACTGGCCATGCCCACCTCCCTCTTGGCCATCAGAGGTGCTCAGACCTTGGGGCCTGGCAGTACTGCCTCAGGGATAAACTAGATTGCCAGGACTAGCCTGGGACCCTGAGCATGGTGGAATGGGATTTCTTTAAGTACAGGACACAAGGGATTACAAGATTTTAGGTTTGCATCCTAAAGATTTTAATTCTTCTCATTACTTTACACCAAAGAGAAAGTCTCAGATCAGGGCTAACTCACCAAACACTGGTGATTATCCCTTTTTAGCCAGCAGGGGGCAGACCACAGGGTTAGCGCCTTAGGAAGGACGCAGGTTCCAGCTAGAAGTTAATACCATTGTTTGCACTGTATTTATCCTTGTAACTACCTTCTACTTAGGGTCCTTAACACAAGTCTTTCATTGATAGCAGTGATAAATGTTTCCTAAGATCAGTTTCTTAAAGTGAAAAAAAAAGAGGGCACAGAGGACTGATTTAAAGAAAAATATGAAACAAATAATATAGGCGGTACATGGATGTAGCAAAGTCAGGATGGAGGCACATGCACGGTGGAAGTTTGGATCATGATGTTTCCACAGGCCTCGTGTTCTGAACTCTCAGGACAGCCAGCTCCTAAGCTGTCTGGGTTCTGAGGGATGACCGGCTCGGGAATGGGGTGGGGAGGTAGGAAGGAGCCTCCTGTGCCTTGGAAAGCCTTCAGGGAGGGCCCGCAGGACCCCGTGGCGCTCCCCCATCCCCGTGGCCCCCAGCCCTCCCCACCTGCCCCCGGTCTCTACCCTCACTGCTCTCCTGCCGCTGACATTGGCACCCCACCCTGCAGGCTGTCCTGGAACCTGCTCGGGGATGACGCAGCTGCTGATCTGGCCCGGGTCCTGCCGCAGATGGGCCGGCTGAAGAGAATGGAGTATGAGGGGCACATCCGGGGAAGCCAGAAGCGGGTGGGGAGGACCAAAGGGGGACCTGTGTCCTGGGGAAAGCCAAGAGTCCACTGGGTCAGGCCCCTAACTCCCAGGAAGCCCTCCTGGATTTGCTCACTCTGGTCCACTCCAAGCCCCTGTCAAGCTTAGCTCTCCCTGGGTCCCGGCCTTCCGCCTTCCCCCTGCACTGCTGAATGTTGAGTTCTCTAAGCACATGTGCGGGGAGCCTTTGTTCCCCCTGCCCAGCTTGGCACAGGGAAGGGACACAGGGAATCACCCCTCCGGCCGCCTCCTCCCCATCTCACCATCTCACGTCAGTCTCTTTCCCCTTCCTCCGCCATCCGTCGGGAAGCCTGGAGAAGAATCGGATCACAGCTTATGGAGCCTGGCTTCTGGCTGAAGGGCTGGCGCAGGGGTCTGGCATCCAAGTCATTCGGTAACAGGACTTGCAGGGGCAGGGATGGTTGGGGCTGGGGTGAGCACACCAACCTCTACAATGTAAAGGCACCTCCTGTAGGAGAAGGCAGGACCTGGGTCGGGAATTATGCAAAGAGACTTGGACCGCACCATCAGGGATTTGGCAGCAAGCAGACCTGGATCAAATCCCAGCTCTGCCAGTTGCCGATTGTGTAACTTTGCATCAGTAACTCAAGCTCTCTGAACCTCAGTTTCCTCCTTTGTAAAATGGAGGTAGTGATAGTATCTACCTCAGAGAGGTGCTCTGCAGAGTAAATGATTATATAAAGCACTGAGTGCAATGCCGGGCACATAGTAAGCACTTAAAATAGTAGCTATCGTCAGGACCACCACATTACAGTTGTATAGGTGGTGCACTGAACTTCAGAGTATTGCATCTAAGGGACACCACTCACATAGTAGACGTGTTAGGTTTCTAGTAGTAGTGAAGTGCCTCGCTCTATAAAACAATATATTATGACAATTTCAGACGATGGAAGTAAAGTGTCCTAAAGAAGGGGAGCTTTTTCCTTATTTGTCCAATGTGTCATATGAGCACGGCCTGGGGAAGAAGCTAGCTCCCGGGGAAGAAGATTGAGTGGAGGGGACTTCCCTGGCGATCCAGTGGTTAAGACTGCACGCTTCCTCTGCAGGGGGCATGGGTTCAATCCCCGATCAGGGAACTAAGATCCCGTATGCCGTGCGTTGTAGCCAAAAAAAAAAGATTGAGTGGAAGAAGTCCGGGTGGGCATGGGGGATACCATCTCCCTAAGGTAGCCATGCTGGCCTAATACCTGCTGCTGCCTACCAGGTAACTCTGGAAACAGCTCTTACCCTTTGGGGCCTTGGTTTCCCCATCTGTAGGTTGGGCAGAGGGCAGAGATAAGACAATAAGTGAGCAGCTCCCAGTGCTGAGAAGAGTCTGTCTCTGTGCCCCACAGCCTCTGGAATAACCCCATCCACCCGGAGATGGTCGAGCGTCTGCAGAGCCAGGAGCCCAGGCTGGACTTTGCTTTCTTCGACAACCAGCCACAGGTCCCTCACGGCACTTGATGGCCCCTCGAGACCTTTCAAATGCAGCCGAGTGATGCCAACTTCCACCCACCAGGATAGAGGACTCAGGAAGAGAGCCTCAGCTGGCTGTCCCTGTACCCTGCCCCACGAGGGGGAGACAGGTTTTTCCTGCAACAGTCTTCGGGGAGGACTTTTTTGGCAGCAAAGGACCTAGTATAGCCAATAGACTACCCTACATCCCATGGGACATGCATGACCAGCCAGAAACATGTAACAGAATGAGCATGTCATGGTGTGATGCATGACACAGAAGGTCACACGTGACAGCATTCCATGTGACATTGCATGAAACTTGCAGTGTGGCCTGTGGGTTAATGTCATGGGTCTTAGCACTACATGTGATATATGAGACATAACAAATGTCCATGCCATGTGGCTGGCCAGATGCCCTCAGGCAGGTCCAAGATCTAATTTATTACTTTTTTAAACCAAGTATGTATTTATAAATTGCATTTCCAGAGCAGCTAAGCCAGAAAATGTCTTCCGCCCAGAATGGGATGGGGAGAGCATCCAATCACTGACCAGCCCAGTGGCCCGAGGGCCAAGGCTGTGGGCCAAGCCAGGGATTTAGCCATGAGGCTTCCAGATGAGTATCCTCCTGCCTCAAGCCTCAGTTTTCCCATCTGTGAATTGGATCACCCACTCTCCCTTAGTTTCCTAGGACTTTAGGCCCAGGTCCAGGTAGAGCCAGCCTGACCTTGGACAGGCCCAGTCCGTGCTGTGTAAGGGACGAAGCTATGCCTAAGGGTGCAGGGGGTGGGGACTGCCAAAATATTCAGGTAAGGCCACTGGATCAAGCCACTACCTCAGCAGAATCTGAGTGAGCTCCCAGGGGCTGCATGTGTTACACAGTGTTCTCATTACTTCCAAGAGGGCCAAAGGGTGGCCCTGCTACACTGCAAGCTAAGTTTGACCAATAAATGTGGGTGATCTTCCAGCCTCTAGCCTGAGTCTGATGTGTCCCACCACCTCACCAAAGTCAGAAGTGGTTCACCCCCTGCCCTGGGGACTGGAGAGCAGGGCAGACTACAGAGAGAAATGCTGAGAGGAGCACTGGCCTGGGAGTCAGGAGGCATGGGGTCAAGTCCAGACTCTGTCTCTATATGTGGTCATGTGATCGTAGGCAAGTGACGACCTCTCTCCAGAGCTCACCTGCACCATGAGGGTATTGTAGAAGCTCATAGTGTTAGAAACAGTCTTTGTTTGGCTTGCAAGTGTTAGAAACAGTCTTTGTTTGGCTTGCATTATATATACGCTCTTTTCTGATTTAACTGTCAGTATTTTAAATTGGGAACTTTGACCCAAAATTCAGATTTTCAGCTTCTCGTAGGTGCTAGTCCAGCATTCCCACTCAAGAGTAATCTGCTGGGGACGTATGACTGTGTCCTTTAGATGTGGCGCACATCCGTCAGTTTGCCGCAGTCCCCACCACTCCGCAGTGTATCCCCTCTCACTATTGCTGCTTGCCTGGTCCTTGTGAGAGCCTGGGAACTCCTGGCTAAAGGATTTCCACAGGCAGGTGGTACATCAAGAACATGGCTTTGCAAGTCAGACGGGCACGGAATGGAATGTGACTTGACCCCTTGCTGCCTGTCCTCAAAGCCAGGAGCTGTTTCCATACATGTTAGTAACACCCCTGGCCCCCAGGACTTTCAGAGGGGTCAGGGAAGCAAAGTGTACAAAGTCCCTAGTATGAAGAAGTAGGTACTGGTTACATGCTCGTTCTCTTCCCTTTTAGAGCTGAATGTCGTATGAAGTGAAGAGGTGTTTGAAATGGCAGGATAACAGCACTGCCTCTCCATCACCTACCTGTGGGTTGAACAAGTCCATATCTGGGGAGCCTTCCTCCAGAGCTGCACTCCACTGTAAAAAGTGGAGCAGGGAGGGTGCAGTTACTACTGAGCACCACTGGAGGGCAGGCTGGCCCACTGGCGAGTCCTGAGATAACTTCACCACTGTACCCAGAATGAAGTTAGGAAGTGATGCTAGAGGCTGTTCCCACCTGGCTTGGGAACCTGGGATATCCCAGCTGGCTTGTGGCTCACCTGGATGGCTTGGCCTTGACCTTTGCCACCCTCCATGTTGTCCTCGGTCCCCCGCCAAGCATGAGGAGAAAGTCCTCCAGCCAAATGCCAAATACCCACACCCCGCACAGGGACACTCTTTATCGGGCCAGGATCAGGGCACACCTGGCATCAAGTGGGGCCATCAGCCTGGTCCTGGGGGAGGGGATGGGCAGGTAGAGGATCCAAGAAGTTTACCTGGAAACCTTGAGTCCCAATTCAGTCTTTCCCTTCTGGGAAAGGATGCCAAGGCCATCAGGGTGCACCTTCACGCCAAGGAGGGTTGTACTGCTTCCTCCCCTTGCCTAAGACTGGAGTATGAATTCCACAAAGCCTGAGGAACCTTTGACCGGGAAGGTCACAGATGAGGAAGGAACAGAGCACTGACCAGAAGCTCCAGCCCAGGTGAACCGCACACCACGCAGAGCCCAGAGCTCAGAGACACTTCATTTGCTGCTTATTTATTTTCCTTTTCCCTTCTTCTTTCCCCTTTAGCTCTGCCCAAGTTCTAAACTCCAAGAAACTTGCAGCAGCTGTCCTGAAATACACCACAGTACTGTCAGCACCGCAGAGCCGCCTGGGCCCAAGTCAGGTGCGGTCACCATGCTCATTTCATTAAGAAACTTCCTCTCCTGCCACCTACTTGTTTGGAGGCCTGGACTATTTTTCTACCCCATGCTGATGAGGTCTCCCTGCCCCTTTCCTCCCCAAAGTAAGCTCAGTTTAAACAGATCTATGAAAACAGATAAAATGCAAAGAAAAGTAAGGCTCTGGGCCAGTAAGCAGTGTAATCAAAATGGCGCTCCCTGTTTCTACACGTGAGTCTTCCCACTAAGAAGGTAATCGGGCTGGTAAGTTCCCATGTCTAACTGCCAGGCTGGGATCAGCTCATTTTGCTGCTTTGTCACTTGGCCTCCATCCTATGGTTTTACAGATTGAATATCCACCTTTCTGATGGGAGTCACAGAATCTTCCTTCCCACCCGCTCCGGTCTCAAATCCTCCCAAATTGCCCCCTCTGTCCTTCCCCTAAACATACACGTGTCTGAAATCCACTGTCCAGGCTAGTACCTCTCAAACTGAAAAATCATAGTTACAGACACTGCAACGTGCATTGAATCATCTGTGGATCTCGTTAATTTGCAAATTCTGATTCAACGGGTCTGGGGCGGAGCCTGGGATTCTGCATTTCTAAGAAGCCCCCAAGTAATGCTGCTGGCCCACACTTAGTGAAACTGCAGACTGGTGAGTAGATCTCAATCCTGACTGCACCTTAGAATCACCTGGGGAGCTTTTAAAGCTGCCTTTCTAAGACTAGAGTGGTATTTAGAAAGCTCTGCAGGTGGTTCTGACGTGCAGCCAGCATTGGAGACCCACTAGTCTGGAGTATGCTGCCCCTCAGAGAGGCGAGGTAACCCTTTGCACCTACCTTATTTTTTGTCCTGGTAGGTCCTGGTGACCCTCCTTTCTCAGATGAGGACACCGAGACCCAGAGATTTTTCCTAACTTGCCCAAAGGTAAGCTAGTAAGTATAGTAAGTGAAAACTAGTAAGGGGTAGCACCAGGAATTGAACCTGTGTCTTCACAACATTTTTTTTTAAACTTTTTTTTCTTTCCAGTTTTATTGAGATATAATTGACATACAGCACTGTATAAGTTTAAGGTGTGTGATGTAATGACTTGATTTACATATATTATGAAATGATTACCATAAGTTTATTAACATCCGTCATCTCCTATAAGATACAAGTAAAAGAAAAAAAAGTTTTTTCTTGAGATGAGAACTCTTAGGATCTACACTCAACAACTTTCAAATTTTGTGACTCTTAATCCCACAGGTGCTGCCCCAGTTTCCTCATCTGTATAGTGAGGGCACAAGCAAAATGAGTCAGAGCACAAGGACCTACTTTCTCCAGCTGCAAAGATGACCTTATGCTTCATCTCTACACTCCCTCAGGTGGGATCTGAATCCTCTGTCTCCTGCCTCACCTGGTTACAGTTCTGTAGGGCTTCACCCTCTGGGACCTCCTCTAGACCCATAGCCACAACATCAATAACAATGTCCTCCATTTTACGAATAAGGCCCAGAGAGAAACAAGATTTGCCCAAGATTCCACAGCAAGTATTCAGTGGAGCTCAGATTCCAACTCTGGAACACTAAGGGAGGGAGGACGTTGGGGTGATCCTGGCTGGGGACTTAACTGGTCTGTGGGTCTGTATGTTCAAACAGAAGGGTCCCCAGGAAGGTGAGAGGGCCATATGACCTTCCTGACCTTGCTTCTGGCCCCCAGCCCCTCCCTTCCCTGGCCAAGGCCAGGCCTGAGGGCGGTGGCCCCAGCCAGAGCTCTGTATGCCCTCTGGACACATCCGGAGCTTCCGAGAAAAGACCTTGCAGTGGCTGGTTTGGTACAGATCCTCCCAGGATTGGGCCCAGGGACAGCTGGTCTTCCTCCCAACCCCCAGCCACGCCAGTACAGCACCCCACCACCCCAGTGTGTCTCGAAGCCCCCCAGAGCTGGAGTCCTCCCTCCCCTTCAGCCCTTGGAAGCCACACCTTATAGCTCATCCCACACAAGCCCCAGCCCTGCCCTGGCTGCCCAGAAATCAACCTTTGCCCTGAGGAGGAGGTGACAGAAGAGGAACTTTCGCAAGAGAACAGAGGCCAACTGGGGTCCCCAGGTTGAGTGTCTTAAGCCAGAAGTATCAGTCTCCTGGGCTGTGCCCATAGGCCCCGCCCCTGCACGCACATGCATAGTTTAGTGTAAGACCGGGGCTGATGGAGGTGTCTGGGGAGGTGGAGGGAGGCACGGGCATCCTGACCCTGGAAGGGGATATCCCTGCATTAGAGTGACCACAACCCTGGATCTTAAAAGTAGCAATAACAACATGCTAGCCCTGGGGTCTAGGCATGCCTGGCACCAGGCTAGACACCAGATACTAAATCCATCCTTACATTTTACACAGGAGGAAACTGAGGCCCAGAGCATTGAGTGATGTCACCCAGGCAGTAACTGGACAGGCTGAGATTCAAAGCCGGGGCCGTGACTCTAGGCCTGAGATGTAGGAGTGCAGTGAGCCACACCCACCTCTCTCCGTGAGATCCCTGAGGGGATGTCTCCATCGCTGATGTGTCTCCACATCAACCCCCTTTGTGGGCAGATGGTATTTTCCAAAGATGGCCACTGTAACCTCTCCCTGCCCACGTGCTCTTCCTACAAATGACAATGACACTCCTCTCACCTAGGGGCGGGGTCTATGGAGAGAGCCAGTGACTACAGCAGAAGTGACATTATATGAATTCCAAAGCCACGTCCAATAAAAGATAATAAGGCTTCCACCTGGTTCCCTTGGGATACTCATTCTTGGAACCCAGCCACCATGCTACCAGGAAGCCCAGGCCACATGGAATGGTCACGGGTAGGTGTTCCAACTGAGGTCCCAGCTGACAGCCAGCATCGATTTCCAGACAAATGTGTGTGAAAGCCTTCTAGGTAACTCCAGGCCCTGTCATGGTCTGACTGCAACTGTTTGAGAAATCCTGAACAAGAACTGCCCTAGCTGAGCCCAGAGGCCCCCCAGAGCCATGAGAGATGATAACGCTTGGGGTGATTTGAGATGTCGCATAGATAACTGGGACACCCTCCATCCTCTCCCAGCTCACATACACCAGAGTCCAGCCAGAGCCTGCTACGCAGGTGGTGCTATTTCAAGTCACTAATTCACAAGCCATAGGCGCATGCGTGCACATACCCTACTATCAGCCTACTTAGGGACTCGAGGCCTCCCAATGGTACACAGAGAAGTCTATCAGGGCAAGGAAAGACTTGAGCATTCTGTCGTAACAGCCTTGTATTGTGTGTGGATGAAAGACAGACTGCAGAATCAACCCATGATGGACACTTGGCCTTAAACAACTGACCTCTGGGCTCTCCTGAGCCCTGACATTTTTTAAAAAAGCTTTATTGAGATATAATTCACATACTACAGCATTCACCTCTTTAAAGTATACAATCAATGGTTTTATCTACAGTTGTGTAGCTATCACTATAATTTTAAAACATTTAAAATCATTGCTTTCTTTCTCTATGGCTCTGTCTAGTCTGGACATGTCATATGAATGGAACCATACAATATGTGGTCTTTTGTGACTGGCTTCTTTCACTTAACACAATGTTCTCAAAGTTCATCCATATTGTATATACATCATACCTTTCTGTGGCTGAATAATATTCTGTTGTATGGAAAGACCACATTTTGTTTATCCTTCATCAGTTGATGGATCTTTGGGTTGTTTCCACTTTTTGGCTATTCTGAATCATGTTGCAATGAACATTCATGTACAAGTTTTTGTATGGATGTATGTTTTCATTTCCCTTTCCTAGGAGTGGAATTGCTGTGACCTGTGGCCTTTGTACTCCGCCCTTGGCCAGGGATCAGGTATCTTCTCCCCGCCCCCCCCACCCGCTCAGCAGGCCCAACTACCTCATCCTTCAGGTCTCCGAGAGGAAGCCTCGCTGACTCCTCTGGCTGAGTTGGGTCTTCTGAACAACCCTGCCTCAAACCTTTGCACTTTTCATACAGTAATATGATTGCCTGGGCCATGGTCTTGCCCCCAAGAGGTGAGCAGCGTGAGGGGAGGCACTCTCTGCTTGGGTTCACCACTATCCATCCCAGTGCCTGGCTCTCCTGCTCTGGAGCCAGGAGAGGAGAGGGATTCTGGGGGCCAGATCAATCAGAAAAGGCTTCCTGGAGGAAGAGGGGCTACAGCTGGGTCTAAGAATACCTCTAGATTGGTTTGCCCCACAGCTGGGCTGAGGGCTTTGAGGACTTTAGTTGGAAGCAAGATGAGAGTTTGGAGAAAAGAAGGATGGATGGAGGTCGGGGTGGGGGTGGGGGGGAGGCAGGCAGAGAACAAAGCCCAGAGCCCTGGGGCTGTTTAGCAGCCGCCCTCTAAGGCTGCAAAGTGCCTGTGACTCAGACGTGGAGGGAGGTTCGCAGGATGCAGCGTGAGTCTCCCAGTTAACCCTCACCTACCTAGAATGGAAAACCCACAACCCAAGTGTTCTGCGTTAACTCCCAGATTCCCAGTCTGTGAGCCCCGGGGCCAAGGGCTGTGGACGTGATCTTGAGATCCCCGAGCCAGCTCTGTCCCCCACAATCTGGTTAAATGAGGCTCCTTTGTCTGAGGCACTGGATAGGGGAGAGGGGCGGGGGGAGCGAGCACATAAATACTGCCGAGTGGCCTGCAGCACGAGCGCCCAGCGACAGACGAATTTCTTAAGAATTGGTGCCTCTTCTAGGGAAAAGAAGGCCACCGCCGAAGGGCGGACTCGGTGCGCTAAGGTCTCAAGGACCCGCTAGACGCCCTCCCGCTGACTAGCCCCAGGCACTGTTCGAACTGTGTTTATCTTATCGTCTCCGTCAGAGAAATAACGCTTGTGTCATCTTCCCAGTCCCTGGCGGTAACAAGAAAACGCTGAGCTCTTTTACTATCGGAAAAAAAAAAAAAGAAGAAGAAAACACAGCGATCCTAGTGCTGCCCGATACAGCCCAGAACCAAACCCCGTGGTATATCCCCCGAGGGCGCAGCGTTGAGCCGAACAGCCCTTGGGGTCGAGGCTGCAGAGGGCGCCCTAGGGCCTGGCAGGTCCGGGCCGACCCCACCCCTCGGATCCCGCGTCGGCAGCCCTGAGCACACAGTGCGGGCAACTCGGAGGTGCCAGCGGCTCGGGCGAGGCCAGCCTGGGGCGAGTGCGAACCAGCTGCGTTCCGATCCGCGGAATCCTAGCCTGGAACGTTCAGATCCTCGGATCCCGGCCTCGAACGTTCGGACACTCGGATCCCGGCCTCGAACATTCGGGGCCCCGAGGCACTGACAACCCGGAGTGCCTGGGCTCGCCAGCCGCGGGCGGCGGGCGGGCAGGATATCGTCCCCGCTCCGCCCGTGGGAGCGCTCGCCCCTCCAGGAAGCGCCCGCCTCGCCTCCCACTTCCCGCCCCACGCCCGCCCCCGCCCTCGGCCGAGGGAGGAGCCCGAGCAGCAGCCGCCGCCACTGCCCGCCCGGCCGGGGAGGAGGACTGGACCTCGAGCAGCTGCGAGCGCACGCGAGCTGGCCATGGCCGCGGGGGCAGCGCCCTGAGCCTGTCCCGCGCCCGCGGGCCCAGCCGAGCAGGGGAGCTCCCGGGGATGCCCCGGTGGCCCGGAGTGCGGGGAGCGGCAGCCGCGCGGTGAGGGTAGCGGGACCCGAGGTGAGTGGGGCCCCAAAGGGGCGGGCGGGGCGCCCTGGCGGGAGGGTTCAAGTTCGGCCTTGGGGCTCGGCTTCTGGTGCCAGTGGCGGCTTGGAAGGAAGCTGGGTTTCGCTTCGGGGGACTGCGGAACCCCAAGACCCCTCCCTCCACCCGCACTCACCCGGACTCCGGCGTTTGGGTGACTGAGCTCCGACCCGGCCACGCGGGGGCGCTCCGTCTTCGCCCCGACCGCGGGAGAACAGAGGGCAGGGTGCCGAGAGGACGGTGGCGCCGCCCGGGGTCCGAGCCCAGCGGTTTAGGGACCCTCCTACCTCCCCGGAGGCGCCTGGGGGCGTCAGGAAGGTGGAGCCCCGCCACCATCGCAGCTACGGAAGTGCTGAGTTCGGGCTGGCTCCGGGCAGGCGCGGGACCGGCTCCTCGCCCCCCGTGCCCTACTCCCAGCCCCCCAACCCCCTTGCGTCCCCGGCCCCAGAGAACTGCTAGAGCGTCAGCTCCCTGCGGGCGAAGGGGGAGCAAAAAGAGGGAGTGGAACTGGGCAGCTTCCCAGAAGTCGGAGTGTGTTTGCAAACTAGTTTTTTCTCAAACGCTATCTGGCACCTGTGTGTTTGGGGTGGGGGCGGGGAGGGGGAAGCATGGCCAAAGAGAGAGCAAGGCCCTTTCTTCCTTCCCGTTCCTCGTTACCCCGCAGAGCTGCTTCTCTGAAAAATAGAGGGTTCTTACTTTCCTCTTCCCATTTCATCCCCCAGCCTTGTTGGACAAGCCCCTTTGGGGAAGGGGCTGTGGTTTGCCCAAGGTGACAGGTGGCACTGGAACCCAGGGCTCTGTTAGCCAGGTGGAAGTTCTTCTTACTGTCTGGGACTCCCCCAGCCCTGTTATGTACTGGGTGAAGTGACAAGGGCAAAGGATCTGGGAGAATTAGCTGAGTGACCCTTTGTTTGTCTGCCCTTAGTTTTTGCTCCCCTAGGGGTGTGGGCTGTCACTGAGGGATGGGGGGCTTTTTCTGTTTCTTGGAGCACCCACAACTTCAGTAATTGGGGAGAGGAGCCAAGCTGTAACCTTCGGCAGCTGCACAGCCCTAATGGAGAGCTTGGGAGACCTGGGTCTGAACGCCTACCCAGCAGTGGGCCCCTGGCCTAGACCTTCCTCCCCTCCGAGCCTCCAGGTTCTCATCTGTAAAATGGGCTAATTGTCCAGGGCCTGTGCATATGGAGGCTGGGTGCAAACATAAAAAGTGGTTTTATTGCAGTTCCTCTGGTATGGAGCCCAGTGAGTGCTGGGACTGTCCCAGGCATGTGACATAGCTGGCCGGAGTGGGAGGGGTCACCCAGGCAGTTTTCTCCATGGAAAGAACTATGGGCTAAGAATGTGGACACTTGAGTTCTCCTGGCCCTCTGCCGTGTCCTGTTTGGGTGCCTTGTCACTCCTAGGGCTTAAGGGCGTTTCCATTGGTAAAATGAAGCAAAATTTGACACAATCCAGTTTACAGGGCTGCTGGGAGACTGGAACCTGGGCCAGGGGGCAGGTGTTCTGCAAAGTTGGGTGCACTGGTGGTCATGGGACCTCCCTCCCAGAGGCCACAAGAATTAAAAATCCAGGGACGTAAGAAGAGGGTCGGAGCTAGAGCCTCAGTTTATGTATCTATAAAGTAGTGAGAGCAATACTCTGTACATCTTTATAATCTTTTAGGGTAGTTGTGTAGTTCTTTAAAGGTAGTTGTGAGGATTAAATTAGACAACAAAGGGCTTGTGCACCAGCGCTGTGACTGGTGCCCGATAAGCACTCAGTTAATGTTAACCATCGTTGTCATTATTCATGGGAATATTAGTAAGCCTGATGTGGGTTACTGCTTTAGGATTCCTTCTGGGATTTCCTCAGGCCAGCTCGCTTCTCTCTCTCCCACTTCCTTCCCGGAGAGAGGAGCCTCAGGATCCAAATGTTGGACTTCCGGGCTGTTCCAGGGGCAGGCAGAGTCCTGAGCAGGGAGGCGCCGCTAGGCCGAAGGGAACACCATGGGGGATGGTAGATCCAGTGGGGTGGTCCCGTTTCCCCCACCTTGGGCTGGCCTCGCAGGGCTCTAAGGGGTGATGGAAAACAGAAGAGCATTCTCTAGGAATTCCCGCAGGAGCAAGGTTGCCAGGCAAAGTCCCCTACTGTGAAGCCCTCAGCCAGGGCCGGGGTCCCATCTGCCTGATGCTCTCCTCTCCTCTAACCCTTGCAGGGGCTGTTGAGTCAGGGCAGTCACTTCAGGAATCCACCTCCCTCCAGCTGGGAGAATATGGCCTCAGAGAGGGGGCAGGATTCCTCCCCTCCTGCCAGGTCCCCTGCAGGACACAGGGTGGGCTCCTTGGAAGCCAGGAGGCCAGGTCACCGTAGGGTCTTGGCAGGCAGCAACTGGAGAAGACGATCATGTCCCACCCATGCTGTCCAGAAATAGGGTATGGGGTCCCAAGGGGATTCATGGCTTCCTGAGGTCCTACAGGGCCTGAGGAATGAGCGGGGGTCCGAGGCACCTCCTGGCTCCCAGCCAGGTGTCCTCTCCCTTCCTTGGGCCACCCGGCCTCTGCTCTGTGGTGGCGTCAAGAGGGCTGTGCTGGCCCATGTCCTGGAGTGTTTCTCCACTAGCCCTGTCCACACGTGCCTCCAGAGCCTGAGATGAAACTAGACTAGACGCTGATCCCTCGCTCGCTAGCACATCACCTTGCTTAATTTTTCTCAAGGCATTAGCTGCTCTCTCCCATCATCTGATTTATTCAAGTATGTGTCAGTTTGTTCTCTGCCCTCCTCCCCAGGGGGTCAGCTCCAGGAATGGCAAGGGCATCCTGTGTCCATCTTGTTCAGGGCTTTTTCCCTGCACTAACTGGCTTAATGGCTGAGTCCACCCCTCCTTGTAGCCTCCTGTTGAATGGGTCTGTGATGTTGGGTGATGGAGCCTAGAAGAATCATGAGCTCACCCTTTGGGGTTTCCGGAGGAATCTCTGTCTCACCATACTGAGTGCTGGGGCACTGTCAGAGGGCAGCGATGGAGGAGGGGCAAGTACTGGCCTGGGGGAAGGGAAAGTCGTAAGTCTGGGAGAAGGTGGGATTCTCCCGGCACTGAAGCTCTGGGGGAGGTGGTCATGGTGGCTGCTGACCTGGTTGGGGTGTCACCTGCTGCCGTTGCCTGCAGGACCAGAGGTCTGGGGTGTGCTGGGGAGAGTTACCCATCCCCCAGGTGACCTGGGCCAAGTCTCTTAACAACTCGGACCTCGGTTTCTTCATCTAGAAAATGGGGAGCTTTAGACCAGAAGCTAGCTGTTCCCTTGCTTTCTTCATGTGGTTCTTTTTTTTTTTTTAATTTATTTATTTTTATTTATTTATTTTTGGCTGAGTTGGGTCTTCGCTGCTGAGCACGGGCTTTCTCTAGTTGCGGTGAGCGGTGGCTACTCTTCGTTGCGGTGAACGGGCTTCTCATTGCCGTGGCTTCTCTTGTTGCGGAGCACGGGCTCTAGGCACGTGGGCTTCAGTAGTTGTGACACATGGACTCAGTAGTAGTGGCTCACGGGCTCTAGAGCGCAGGCTCAGTAGTTGTGGTGCACAGGCTTAGTTGCTCCGCGGCATGTGGGATCTTCCCAGACCAGGGCTCGAACCCGTGTCCCCTGCAGTGGCAGGCGGATTCTTAACCACTGCGCCACCAGGGAAGCCCCTTTCATGTGGTTCTTAAGGCAGCTGTGAAAGGGGTTATAAACCAAAGAGGGCTTTGCCCAGTTGGCGTGATTCCTCTTCCACATGTGGCTTCGGGTCCCTGCCTTCCAGAAAGGTTTCCCTCACCATGCAACCATCTATTCGTCACTGAACAAATATGTTTTGTTTTGTTTTGTTTTAATAGCGTAATATATCAAGGGTTTATTTACTATTTTAGGTAGAGCCACAGATTTGTTTATTCATAGACTTAAAAATTTTTACTTTATATTAGAGTATAGTTGATTTACAGTTTGTGTTAGTTTCAGGTGCATAGCAAAATGATTCAGTTATACATATACAAATATCCATTCTATTTTTAAAAATAAATTTATTTATCTTATTTATTTTTGGCTGTGTTGGGTCTTTGTTGCTGTGCGTGGGCTTTCTCTAGTTGCAGCGAGCGGGGGCTGCTCTGTTGCGGTGTGCGTGCTTCTCATTGCGGTGGCTTCTCTTGTTGCGGAGCGCGGGCTCTAGGCACGCGGGCTTCAGTAGTTGTGGCACGTGGGCTCAGTAGTTGTGGCTCACAGGCTCTAGAGCGCAGGTTCAGTAGTTGTGGCGCATGGGCTTAGTTGCTCCGCGACATGTGGGATCTTCCCAGACCAGAACTCGAACCTGTGTCCCCTGCATTGGCAGATGGATCCTTAACCACTGCTCCACCAGGGAAGTCCCATGTATCCATTCTTTCTCAGATTCTTTTCTCATATAGATTATTACAGAATATTGAGTTCCCTGTGCTATACAGTAGGTCCTTGTTGATTATCTGTTTTATATATAGTAGTGTATATATAACCATAAGTTTGGTAACCATAAGTTTGATTTCAAAGTCTCTTTCTGTTTTGTAAATAAGTGAGTCTGTTTCTGTTTTGTAAATAAGTTCATTTGTATCATTTTTTTATATTCCACATATAAGTGATATCATATAATACTTGTCTTTCTCTGTCTGACTTACTTCATTTGGTATGATAATCTCTAGGTCCATCCATGTTGCTGCAAATGGCATTATTTCATTCCTTTTTATGGCTCAGTAATATTCCATTGTATATATGTACCACATCTTCTTAATCCATTCCTCTGTTGATGGACATTTAAGTTGCTTCCATGTCTTGGCTGTTGTAAATAGTGCTGCAGTTAACACTGAGGGGCATGTATCTTTTCAAAGTATGGTTTTCTCTGGTTATTTGCCCAGGAGTGGGATTTCTGGATCATATGGGCTCTAGAGCGCAAGCTCAGTAGTTGCGGCACATGGGCAGCTTAGTTGCTCTGCGGCATGTGGGATCTCCCTGGACCAGGGCTTGAACCCCTGTCCCCTGCATTGGTAGGAGGATTCTAAACCACTGCGCCACCAGGGAAGCCCAGCAACACTTATTGAAGAGACTGTCTTTCCCCATTATGTATTCTTGCCTCCTTTGTTGTAGATTAATTGACCGTAGCTGCATGGGTTTATTTCTGGGCTTTCCATCCTGTTCCATTGATCTATAAGTCTGTCTTTGTGCCAGTAACATACTGTTGTGTTTTTTTTTAATATTTATTTATTTATTTGGCTGCGCCGGGTCTTAGTTGTGTCACACGGGATCTTTTAGTTGTGGCATGCAGGATCTTTAGTTGAGGCATGCGGTGATCTTTTTAGATGTGACATGAGGGATCTTTTAGTTGTGGCATGTGAACTCTTAGTTGCAGCATGTGGGATCTTGTTCCCTGACCGGGGATCAAACCCAGGCCCCCTGCACTGGGAGCATGGAGTCTTAGCCACTGGACCACCGGGGAAGTCCCAGTAATATGCTTACTGTAGCTTTATGGTATAGTCTGAAGTCAGGGAGCCTGGTTGCTCCAGCGCCATTTTTCTTAAGATTGCTTTGGCTATTCAGGGTCTTTCGTGTTTCCATAGAAAATTTAAGATTTTTTGTTCTAGATCTACAAAAAAATGCCATTGGTAATTTGATAGGGATTATATTCAATCTGTAGATTACCTTGGGCAGTATAGTCACTTTGATAATATTGATTCTTCCAATCCAAGAACATGTTATATATCTTTCCATCTGTTTGTGTCATCTTTGATTTTTTTCATCAGCATCTTATGGTTTTTGGAGTACAGGTCTTTTGCCTCCTTAGGTAGGTTTATTCCCAGATATTTTATTCTTTGACACGGTGGTAAATGGGATTGTTTCCTTAATTTCTCTTTCTGATCTTTCATTGTTAGTGTATAGAAATGCAACAGATTTCTGTGTATTAATTTTGTATCCTGCAACTTTACTGAATTCATTGACAAGCTCTAGTAGTTTTCTGGTAGCTTCTTTAGGATTTTCTATGTATAGTATCGTGTCATCTGCAAACAGTGACAGTTTTACTTCTTCTTTTCCAATTTGGATTCCTTTTCTTTCTGTTTCTTCTCTGATTACCGTGGCTAGGACTTCCAATACTATGTTCAGTAAAAGTGGTGAGAGTGGAATCCTTGTCCTGTTCCTGATCTTAGAGGAAATGCTTTCAGCTTTTCATCGTTGAGTATGATGTTAGCTGTGAGTTTGTCATATATGGCCTTTATTATGTTGAAGTATGTTCTCTCTATGCCCAGTTTCTGGAGAGTTTTTATTTTTTATCATAAACGGGTGTTGAATTTTGTCAAAAGCTTTTCCTGCATCTATTGAGATGATCATATGGTTTTTATTCTTCAGTTTGTTAACGTGGTGCATCACACTGATCGATTTGCATATATTGAAGAATCCTTGCATCCCTGAGATAAATCCCACTTGATCATGGTGTATGGTCCTTTTAATGTGTTGTTGGATTTGGTTTGCTAGTATTTTGTTGAGGATTTTTGTGTCTATCTTCATCAGTGATATTGGCCTGTAATTTTCTTTTTTTGTGGTATCTTTGTCTGATTTTGGTATTAGGGTTGTAGCGGCCTCATAGAATGAGTTTGGGAGTGTTCCTTCCTCTGCAATTTTTTGAAATAGTTTCAGAAGGATAGGTGTTAACTCTTTGCTAAATGTTTGATAGAATTTGCCCGTGAAGCCATCTGGCCCTGGACTTTTGTTTGTTGGGAGTTTTTAAATCACAGTTTTTAAATCACTTTTTCAATTTAAGTACCTGTGATTGGTCTGTTCATATTTTCTATTTCTTCCTGTTTCAGTTTTGGGAAATTGTACCTTTCTAAGAATTTGTCCATTTCTTCTAAGCTGTCCATTTTATTGGCATATAGTTGCTTGTAGTAGTCTCTTACGATCCTTTGTATTTCTTTGGCATCCGTTGTAACTTCTCCTTTTTCATTTCTAATTTTATTGATTTGAGCCCTCTCCCTTTTTTTTCTTAATGAGTCTGGCTAAAGGTTTTTCAATTTTGTTTATCTTTTCAAAGAACCAGCTTTTAGTTTCGCTGATCTTTTCTATTGTTTTCTTCATCTCTATTTCATTTATTTCTGCTCTGATCTTTGTGATTTCTTTCCTTCCAACTTTGGGTGTTGCTTGTTCTTCTTTCTCTAGTTGCTTTAGGTGTAAGTTGAGGTTGGTTATTTGGGATTTTTCTTGTTTTCTGAGATAAGATTGTATTGCTATAAAATTCCCTCTTAGAACTGCTTTTGCTGAGTCCCATAGGTTTTGTATCATTGTGTTTTTGTTTTCATTTGTCTCTAGCTATTTTTTAATTTCCTCTTTGATTTCTTCAGTGATCCATTGGTTGTTTAGTAGCATATTGTTTAGCCTCCATGTGTCTGTGTTTTTTACAGTTTTTTCTTGTAATTGATTTTTTAAAATTAATTAATTATTTTATTTTATTTTTGGCTGCATTGGGTCTTCGTTGCTGAGCGGTGGCTACTCTTTGTTGTCATGTGCGGGCTTCTCACTGCGGTGGCTTCTCTTGTTGCAGAGCATGGGCTCTAGGTGTGCGGGCTTCAGTAGTTGTGGCACGCAGGCTCAGTAGTTGTGGCTCGCGGCCTCTAGAGTGCAGGCTCAGTAGTTGTGGCACACAGGCTTAGTTGCTCCACGGCATGTGGGATCTTCCCGGACCAGGGCTCGAACCCGTGTCCCCTGCATTGGCAGGCAGATTCTTAACCACTTCGTCACCAGGGAAGCCCCTGAGATTGTTTTCGTAGGTCTTTTTTCTTCCCTTCCTCTTTTATTCTCTTGTGATTTGATGACTATCTTTAGTGTTGTGTTTCTTTTTTGTATGTATATCTACTGTAGATTTTTGGTTTGTGGTTACCATGAGGTTTTTTTGGGGTTTTTTTTGTGGTACGCGGGCCTCTCACTGTTGTGGCCTCTCCCGTTGCACAGCACAGGCTCCGGACGCGCAGGCACGGGCCCAGCCGCTCCGCGGTATGTGGGATCTTCCTGGACCGGGGCACGAACCCACGTCCCCTGCATCGGCAGGCAGACTCTCAACCACTGCGCCACCAGGGAAGCCCTACCATGAGGTTTTGATATAGCTGTCTGTGTATATACAAGATTATTTTAAGTTGCTGGTCTCTTAATTTCAAATGCATTTCCAGTATCCTGCATTTGTATTCTCCTCTTCTCTTGATTGCTGGTTTTGATATCATATTTGTGTGTGGATGATTTCGTACCTTTACTGAATGTTTACCTTTACCAGTGAGCTTTCCCATTCATAATTTTCTTGTTGCTTGTTGTGGGCTTTTCTTTTCTGCCTAGAATTGTTGTAAAGCTGGTTTGGTGGTGCTGAATTCTTTTAGCTTTTGCTTGTCTCTAAAGCTTTTGATTTCTCCATCAAATCTGAATGAGAGACTTGTTGGGTAGAGCCTTAATTGGTTGTAGGTTTTTCCCTTTCATCACTTTAAATATATCATGCCACTCTGTTCTGGCCTACAGAGAAAAGTCAGCCGATAACCTTATGGATTCCCTTGTATGTTATTTGTTGCTTTTCCCTTGTTGCTTTTAATATTTTCTCTTTGCCTTTCATTTTTGTCAGTTTGATTAATGTGAGTCTCAGCATGCTCCTCCTTGGGTTTATCCTGTATGGTACTCTCTGCACATCCCAGACTTGGGTGACCGTTTCCTTTCCCATGTGAGGGATGTTTTCAGCTATTACCTCTTCAAATATTTTCTCAAGCTGTTTCTCTCTCTCTTCTCCTTCTGGGAACCCTGTAATGCGAATGTTGGTGCTTTTAATGTTGTCCCAGAGGTCTCTTAAACTGTCCTCATTTCTTTTCATTCTTTTTTCTTTATTCTGTTCCACAGAAGTGATTTCCACCATTCTGTCTTCCAGCTCACTTATCCATTCTTCTGCCTTATTTATTCTGCTGTTGATTCCTGCTAGTGTTGTTGTTGTTGTTTAATCTATTTATTTATTTATTGGCTGCGTTGGGTCTTCATTGCTGCGTGTGGGCTTTCTCTAGTTGCGGTGAGTGGGTGCTACTCTTTGTCGTGGTGCGTGGGCTTCTCACTGCGGTGGCTTCTCTTGTTGTGGAGCATGGGCTCTAGGGTGCAGGCTCAGTAGCTGTGGCACACAGGCTTAGTTGCTCCGTGGCATGTGGGATCTTCCCGGACCAGGGCTTGAACCCGTGTCCCCTGCATTGGCAGGCGGATTCTTAACCACTGTGCCACCAGGGAAGCCCCCTGCTAGTGTATTTTTAATTTCAGTTATTGTATTGTTCATCTCTGTTTGTTTTTCTTGAAATTTTCTAGCTCTTTGTTAAACATTTCTTATATCTTCTTGGTCTGTGCCTCCATTCTTTTTCCACGATCTTGGATATCTTCACTGTCATTACTCTGAATTCTTTTTCAGGTAGATTGCCTATCTCCACTTCACAGACTTGTTCTTCTGGGCTTCTATCTTGTTCTTTCATCTGGAACATATTCCTCTGCCATCTCATTTTGTCTAACTTTCTGTGTTTGCAGTCCCACAGGCTGCAGGGTTATAGTTCCTCTTGCTTCTGGTGTCTGCCCCCATCTCGTTGTGGCTGTTTCTTTGTCTTTGGAAGTACAATATCTTTTGGTAGGTTCCAGTCCTTTTTTGTCAGTGGTTGTTCAGCAGCTGGTTGTGATTTTGGTGTTTTCAGGAGAGAAGGTGAGCTCAGGTCCTTCTACTCCAACCATCTTGTCTGGGCAGGCTCCTCAGCAAATGTTTTTTGAACAGCTCCTCCTATGGACAGTGCCGAAGCTGGGGTAAAACTACAGAGCTCTGAATGGAGTTGGGGGGATAGAGTGAGGCAAGCAAATGACAAAGAGACAGGAAAACTTAAGATGGTGGAAAATGTCATAAAGAGAATGAAGCAGGGTGAAGTGATTGAGATTGGAGGGATGGGGGGTGGGGACATCAGGGAGACTTCTGGAGGAGGAGGTGTGACACTTAAGCTGAGATGTTAATCTATGGCATGACATTCATGGCTGTATCCCAGCTTACCTAGTTCCCAGCAGGAACTAGGATACTTCCTGGATATGCTCCATGGATATTTTTGAATGAATGAAGGAGGGAGGAGTGCCCAAAGCAGAGGAAGGAGCGCGTACAAGGGCCCTGAGGTGGGAACGTGCTCAGTGTATTCCAAGAGCCCTTTCTCTCCACCACGCAGCTCTGTGTCTCCTTTGGTGGCTCTTGTCTCGTCAGGAGCATCTGGCCTGCCTTCTGTGCTCTGGCTGCCCCATGACACAGGAGACTGCATGCTCAGCTCCCAGCGGGTGATGCTATCCAACCTCTCCCTCCTTTGGGCCCCCAACAATCTTTCCGAGTCTGAGGGCTGTGCAAGGCAAGAGCACAGTGGACCCCATCTCATTTCAAACTCTGGTTTGCCACTGACTAGCTAAGTGACCTTGGGCAGTGTATTAGTTTCCAAGGGCTGCTGTGAAGCCACCACAAACCGGGTGGCTTCAAACTACAGAAATGTATTCTCTCACAGCACTGGAGGCTAGAAGTCCAAATTCAAGGTGTTGGCAGGGCCACGCTCCCTCTAAAGTTTCTAGGGGAAGGTGCCTTCTTGCCTCAGCCAGCTCCTGGTAGCTGCAGGCATCCCTTGCCTTGTGGTGACATCACTCCGGTCTCTGCCTCCTTCCCATGGCTGCCTTCCCTCTGTGCCCTTAAGGACACCAGTCATGTGGGAACAAGGGCCCACCGTACTCCAGCATGGCCTCATCTTAACTCTTTACGTCTGCAGCTACCTGTTTCCAAATATGATCACATGCTGACCTTAGGGGTTAGGATTTTAACACCTCTTCTGGGGGACACAGTTCAACCTCTAATAGGCAGGTTACATAACCTCTTTGTGCCTCAGTTCTCTGTTCTATGAAATGGGGTGGTAATAATAGGGCTCCTCTGCTGGGGTTGCAGGATAGCCTACACAGAATGGTGGGAACCTCTGGACAGGGCCAGGCACACAGAAAGCACACAGTCAATGCTGTTATTTCCACCTTATCAGTGAAGGTTTCCTGGGAGCAGCTGGCAATGTCCTTGGCCAGGAGGACTTACTGAGGAGGGCCTGGGGCTGGGCTGTGGGCCTCTTGCCTGGGATGCGGAGGCTCAGAGAGGCCCCTCCCCGCTGTCTGGATGAGAAGGGGCAGGTGGGCGCCTCTTCAGTGTGGCGGGGTGAAAGCCATTAACAGAAGGTGGGGAGCTCAGTCTGCAGAGGGATGTGAGCAGAGGGTGCCCAGCCACTGTAGGTGCCCACAAGGGGATTCGGGTACTGAATAAGCCCAGATGACCTTTCAGGCCCAATCAGCCTGGAATTCCTGGGCGGGAACTTGGGGCTAGAATCCCAGAGCAGCCCAGCAAAGACTGAGGGGCATATGTAGACTCCCCAAAGCCAGAAGGGGCCTAAACCCTGACAGGCAGGGCAACTGAGGCAGAGAGAGGAAGGGACTTGTGGGGAGTTCACATAGAGAGTTGGGAGCCCCTGTCTCCTAGTCTCCCCATGGTAGGCCCCTGGGTGGGTGTGGATGCCAGGGGGTAGGGCCCCAGGGCTGGGTCCCGGTCCCTGAGGCTGCCCCACAGTCCCCTTCAAATGAAGCTACTTTGGAATGACTTCAGCTGGTGGTCATTGTCACCATGCCCTCCTCCCTCCATTAGCTTGGTCCCCCCTCTCTGAGCCTGGCCAGATTCACCCCGAGGTCCCCGAAGTACTTCCTGCATCCCAGAGTCCATCCACGCCCATCCCCTGTAGCACTTGCTGGGAGGCAAGAGGGCAGGGCGTCGCCAGCCCCACTTTGCAGATGAAGGAGCTGAGACCTAGAGGGAAGGGGTGGCAGAAGCGGGCAGAACCCAGTGCCTGGACTCCTTGGGCGGTAGTGTGGAGGCTGCCTCTCAGCCTGCTGGACCAGCCCCTGGGGCAACAGGCTGGAGATACCCCGGGATCAAGCCCATTTGGTGGTGGCTACAGAGAATAGCCTCCCTCTGGGTGTGGTCTGGCCACAGCTGGGAGCCTCAGGAGAGCTGGGGGTGGGGGGTGTCAGGGCTGACCCCTGCAGCAGCCTCCTCCCCATGCTGTCTGTATCTATATTTATCCCCATGTCGGCCTGGCTGCCTTTTGGGAGTGCATTGTCTTCAGAGCTCAGCAGCTTTAGCTAAGGTAGGGAAGTGATTTGTGTCAAGATGCTGCCCGCCCCCCACCTTGATGGGAGCACCAGTCTGCTCTCTGAGGGGCTGTGCATCACCTGGCAGGAGCCAGTGCAGCAGTGGGTGTGCAGGGAGGGCCCCAGGGAGTATTAGCAGCTTGGGGATGGACCCCCCCATTTCAGAGAACCAGCGCTGTGGAACATTGGGGTGGTAGGGCTGCGGCTAGAAGGTGGTACCAGATAAACTGTAAAGCCTTTCAGCTCAGAGATTCAGAGAACTCCTGATTTCCGAAATCCTAGAATTCCCAAACCCTGGGATTCTGTGAATCTGTGAATCTGTAGGCTTCTGCAATTCCAAGATGCCGCAGATCCTCTTCCCTTCACCTTCACTCTTCCTTCAACTTTCAGCAAACGTTTGTCGAGCTCCCGTTCTATGCCTCTCTGCTCTGGAAACAGCAGAGATGAAAATAAGATCTGGTCCCATCTTTAAGCTCAAGAGAGGGTGACATTTCCTAAGCCAGTGGTTGCAATATGGTAACAATGTAAGTGCTTCCCTCTCCAGGGCCAGGGGCTCAGGGGGCAATTTGTAGAGCAGTCCCCAATTTGTGTTTTTTTAAAAAACGTTTTCTTGAAGTATAATATACAAAATAGAGCAGACTTCCTGCTCAATGACCGTTCACAAACCAAAAACATCCGTGTTAGCAGCCCCTAGATTGAGAAACAAACGTGACCCTCACTGAAGCCCCCTGGTAGCCCCGTCCGGTTACTCACACCCTCCCCCACTATCTTGCAATGCCCCTCCAGCAGCATAGACTTGTTTTGCCTGGATTTAACTTCATGTAATGAGATTATACAGGATGACACGCCCCTTTGCGTCTGGCTTCCTGCATTCAGTATGTTCATAAGACCTATTCATATTGTTGCTGTCCTCGTGCTTCCTTCATGCTCGTGGCAGTGTGGTCCACTGTGTGCACGTTCACCATTTATTTATCCCTTTTCCAGATGATAGGCGTTTAGGGGACTCCCGGCCTGGGGCTATTACAAATAGTGCTGCTCTGAAAGTTCTCCGGTGTGTCTTTTGGTGAACATATTGCATGTTTCTGCTGGGCGTTGCTGGGTCATCATAAGGGATGCACTTATTTAGCTTTGTAGTCGCTGCCAAACATTTCTCCAAAGCGGTTGTACCAGTCTACACTCCTGTTGGTGACACGTGAGAGTTCCAGTTGCTCCACATCCTTGTCAACACTTGGTATCGCCAGCTTTTTAAATTTTATCCTGGGGGTGGGGGCAGGAAGGCATAGTGGCATTGATTTCATTTGGTTTTGCTGAGCTGAGTTTGAAGAATGACAGAGCTAAGTGAAGAAGAGGGAAGGGCATGCCAGGCAGATGGAACAGCATGTGCAAAATTACAGAGGCATGAAAAAGTACTGTTGGAACTCTGTGTAGTAAACAGCATAGCTAGAGCCAGAAATGTGTTGAGGCAGTCGGGGCGGGGGGGGCGGGGGGCGGCAGCTATCAGGGTGTTTGGACATTGTCCTGAGAACAGTAGGGAGTCCCAGAGAGGATTTTCTCATTTGAGCGAGTACCTGCAGTGTGTCAGGCATTTTGTAATTTACATTTTTTTTTTTTGCGGTAGGCGGGCCTCTCACTGTTGTGGCCTCTCCCGTTGCGGGGCACAGGCTCCGGACACGCAGGCTCAGCGGCCATGGCTCACGGGCCCAGCCGCTCCGCGGCATGTGGGATCTTCCCGGACCGGGGCAGGAACCCGTGTCCCTTGCATCGGCAGGCGGACTCTCAACCACTGCGCCACCAGGGAAGCCCCTGTAATTTACATTTGATGGATAAGAAAACTAAACTGAGACTCAGAAAGACCAAATGACTTGTCCTGAGTCATATTAGCAGAGGCTGTGGAATGCACATCCTTCCAAGCCTCAGTTTGCTCTTCTGGAGAATGGGAGTGGTGGTAACACCTCGCTCAAGGATGTTGTGAAGCTATAGAAGTTAAAGTCCATAACACTGGGCACAGGGCCTGGGGCAAGCGTTATTATTACTCTCATTTTATATCCTGTCTCCATCACCACAGCCATACCACCCCCTCTCTTCCCTGCCAGCTGACAGGGTGGGAGTGGGCTCTCCTAGCTCCCACAGTTAGGAAGGGCTGGCAGAGAACTCTAGCCTCAGCACCCTATTTTCCTGCCCCACGGCAGGTCTTCTAGGACCTGAAGGTTGCTACGATGGTTAATCTTATGTATCACCTTGGCTAGGCTATCGTGACCAGTTGTTCAGTTAAACACTAGTCTGATGTTGCTGTGTAGGTATTTTTTTTAGATGCGATTAACATTTAAATCGGTGGACTTTTATTAAAGCAGATTATCCTCCGTTATGTGGGTGGGCCACATCCAATCAAAGGCCTTAAAAGCAAAGACTAAGGTTTCTCCCAGAAGAAGGAATTCAGCCCCAAGACTGCAACATAGAAACCTTGCCTAGTTTCCAACCTGCTTGTCTTGCCCTGTGGATTTCGGACTGAAGACTGCAGTGTCAACTCTAACCTGAATTTGCAGCCTTCAGTTTTGCCCCGCAGATTTCAGACTTGTCTTCTCCAACAAGCTCATGAGTCGGTTCCTTAAAAGAAATCTCTCTATATATATGTAGATATCCTATTGGTTCTGTTTTCTCTGGAGAACCCTAATACAGTTGCCATTTGTCTTCCTGGATCTTTCTCATCTGGGAGATGGGGTGAAGGAGGCAACTTAGATCTGGATGCGTTCAAGGCATCTTCTGACCCTGTAAGTTCAGTAAATGCAGCCATCAGGGCCAGTGGGGACCAGGCATCTGGTTAGCCGAGGGTTCCAGTTACCAGAGTGTCACCATCTAGACCAGAGGCTGCAAACTCAGACGTCTGCCGAGACCTCGCGGGAACTCAGCGTGTGAAGTTGGCAGGGCTTGTATGGGGACCAAGCATGACATCTGCCTAATTAGGCCAAGAGCAGGCTAAACCAGAGCCATCCCTGGGGTATGGTCAGCCACTGGTGGGCCGTGTAGCAGCCTCCCGCCTAGGAGCTTGGTGTTCAAAGTGTGGTCTCAGATGGGCCGCCTCAGCGGCGCCAGGAAGCTTGTTCGAAATGCAGACTCTCGGGTCCTTCCCCAGACCTGCTGCGTCAGAATCTGCCTCACCTACCCACCCCTCTGGGATTTGTGTGTTACGAGGAGGGCTTGTTAAAGCACAGATGCCATTCTGGGGACTCTGAGCAGGTCTGTTTGGGGCCCAGGAACCTGCCTTTCTAACAAGCTCCCAGGAGATGCTGAGGAGGCCCATCCGGGAACCACCCTTGGAGCGGAGAGAGCCTGAGGCAACCCCAGGATCCTCTGTTGTCACCGATTAGACCCCACTGAGCAGGATTTGCTGCATGATGAAGACCCAGGAGCCCTCAGCCCAGGAGAGTAGCACCTTGAAGGGTGTGTGGGTGTGGGGTCTGAGTCTGTTATTCCCTCCCTGGCCCCCTATCTACCACCTTGGTCTCCCTTGGCATCTCTGAGCTGTGTCTTCCAGCTGAGAAAGGGAGCCTAGAACCATATCCTCAACGAGTTTTCACTCCTGGTCCCCTTTACATACACCGTAAACTTCACACACCTCTCCCCCTGCCCCCAGTCATCAAGAATCGCTGATAATAGCACAAGCTGCATAGTGTCGTTCTAAGTGCTTTACCTCATTTAATCCTGGACGTCAATACCTGATGAAAGCACTTTTGCTGTTCCTGTTTTTATAGAAGGGGAACAAAGACCAGAGAGGTTAAGTAACTTGCCTGAGATCACACAGCAGGTAAATGACAGAACCAGGGATTCAAGCCCAGCAGTCTGAGTCCAGAGTCAGTGCTCTTACCCTCAGCACAGTACCGACCAGAGGACCGCACCCCTGTCCTCGTAACTGCTGCCAACAAGACTGTAGAGCATTACTTGCTGCAGGTGGCACTGAAAACAGAATTTCATTTTTCAGATATCTGGTTGAGCATGCTTTTTCAGGGGGCACAGGATGCCCCCCAGTTCTGACAGGCCATCCCGCTGTTGCACTTGCCCCTGCAGTGGGGGGCACCTCGGCCCTGCCCCTCCCATCTCCCTTTTCCCCATCTGGGTCTCCAGGTCTCTACCTCAGCTGCTGCCTCCCCTGCCCCCTACCGGCTCTCTCCCTGCACCTGCCTCTCTTGGTGTCTCCTGTCACTGCCCGTCTCTGAACTGGGGCCCCTGCAGGCCACCTTGGCGTCTCTTCTCCACAGTGGGTGGGATGCACAGCCGGGCTCCTGGGTCCTGAGCTGCTGGGGCCAGTGATGGGCGGGGAAGTTGGAGTAGGGCAGCCCTAGCTCTTAGCCTCAGCACCATTCTTCCCTGGCTTAGAAGCACCACTGCCCCCTTCTTGGGCCTTGGTTTCCACCTCTGTGAAATGGGACATGAACCCCTCTAGTGCTGGCCTCTTGGAGCAGTTATGATGGTTCCGGGACTGAGAAGGGGCTTTATGATCCCTCAAGTGCTGTGTGTAGCCGGGAGGTGGTTGTGATTCCTCTGGGGCTGCAGATTAAAGAGCCTGCCTGAGGGGCTCCCTTCCTCGTTCATTTGCCACAGTGTAGGTGCTGCTCTAGGTGCTGGGGAAACAGTGATCCCTCCCTTGTGGAACTTACATTCCAGACAGTACACAAGGCAAATAGACAAATTAGTAAAAATGGTTGTAGATTGCATTGATCTGTGAAGGAACCAGTGTGGGGCTGAGATTAGCTTGGGTGACCAAGGAAGGCTTCTGAGGAGGTGACGTGAAGCTGACAACTAAGACCTGTCATGTGATGGGACTTCCCTGGTGGTTCAGTGGTTAAGAATCTGCCTTCCAGTGCAGGGGACACGGGTTCGATCCCTGGTCGGGGAGCTAAGATCCCACATGACGTGGGGAAAGTAAGCCCGCGTGCCGCGACGAAAGATCCTGCATGCTGTAACCAAGACCTGACACAGCCAAATAAATCAATTAAAAAAAAAAAAAAAGACCTGCCACATGAAGAAAAGCATTTCTGGCAGGGGAAAGAGCAAGTGCAAAGGCCCTGAGGCAGGAGAGAGATTAGCATATTTGCAGAGCAGAAGGAGGCCAGTGCAGCTGGGGCACAGGGAGTGACGGAGAGTGTGGCATAAGGTGGGGTCAGGTCAGGCCCTGTTGGCCTGGGGAGGATTTGGATTGTGTGACAAGGAAGGGCAGCCACTGGGAGATTTTCCGGAAGAGCTGTGGTAGCACCTGATTTGCATGTTTAAAGACTCCCTCTGGCTCTGTCGGGGCATGGAAAAGAGAGAGTCTGGGGGCTGGGGTTGCTCAGGGAGACCTGACATGGGCCAGGGAAGTGGAAGCGGGGAGATGGGGACGATGCTGGACGCATTTTGGCGGTGGAACCGACAGCAGTAGTAGGATATGGGGGGTGAAGGAAAGAGAGAGGTCAAGGAGGATGGGTTCCTAGGTTTCTGGCTAAAACTGGAATGTTCTAGACCTGTGACTCAGCATCAGAGTCTCCAAACCCTGTTCTTCTGCCTAAAGGGTAAGATGTCTTAGGAGCCGGGCCAGCGGACCCTGTGGGAGCTTAAGCCTCAGTCTTGTTCATTGTTGAAGCCCGAGAGTGCTCAAGGAATGTTTGCTGAATGAATGAATGGGAATTCCCAAGCCCTGCCCGCTCTTTGCCTCAGTTAACCCATCTGTAAAAGGGACTGCTAGTTTTGTATCCCCGCCTTCCAATTCCTTCCCCGGGGCTCTGGTCACCCCAGAAGGCCTGTGTCCATCTGGGCCAGGAGTCAGGACCATCCACGAGCAGGCCCCAGCTCCCCAGGCCCCCTCTCCAGCCTGAAACCTCAAATTACCTGTACTGCGGTGATGCACCAGGGAGGTTTCCATCTTGCCTAGATGCGCATGGCAGGCCCAACCCTCCCTTAATGACACCTTGCCTGCCAGCCCTCCTGCTGGAGTAGGAGGGGAGGGGGCCCGGCCCAGCCTAAGCCGTGGTTTCTTTTTCCATTGCGTCAGGCCTCAGGGTCTGGCCTGCCCGCCCGCTGCCGGCTGGCACAGAGGGGCCCACTCTGACCCCCACCTGCCCCAACTCCAGACATCATGTGCTCCCCGTTTCGGGGATCCAGAAGCTTCCAAGCAGAGGGTGAGTTGGGGATAGGGGACCTGCCCCTAGCTGGGGGAGGAGTGCCCCCTTCCCCCGCCCACTCATCACTCACTCTCTCTGGGGCCTGCAAGCTGATCCAGGTGGGGCCACAGTGGGCTCTGAGGAGCCCCACCCAGCCCGACTGTCCCCTGGACCTGGCCCTCCTGGCCACACCCTCAGCCAGGCTGGAGCCAGTGAGGGGTAGGAGGAAGTGCAGTAACCTAGGCGAGGGATGATGGTAGCTCAGACCAGGGGGAGGGTGGGGGAGAAGTGGCCCCAGAATGTCCATACAAGCGCTTGCCTTTGCATCTGTTAGCCTGCGGGCATGTGTGTGCGTGCGTATGGGTGTGACGTGCATAAGGAAATGTGTGAACCTGGGTGTGTGTACCTGATACCCCTGAGGTACGGGATGAAAACAGAGGTCTCTGACTTGGCAGTATGGGGGGTGGTGGCCCAAATGGCATCTAGCATGTCATGAAGGGGGCCTGTGAGGTGGAGAGGGGTGGGTGAGCTGGAATCCACCCCATTAGTGATGATGGGAGAGACAGGGGTGCGGGCAGTGTAACCCCAGAGGAACTGGTGACCTTGGGGGCGCCGGGGTTTTCTTAGCCTCAGGCTCCCTTTGGCCTGGCTGACTCCCCAGATGCCCCCACCTGGTTCTAGGTCCCCACCATGCCCAGCAGTCCCCTGGCCCTGGCCAGAAGGCCGTACGTTGGCCTGGGAGTCTGGAAAATTGGTTCACAGCCTGCCTCTGTTTCCTGACTGTGTGACATTGTACAGGTGACTTCTGCTCTGAGCCTCACTTTCCTTATCTGCAAAATGGGGGTGACTCTTGTGCCCCCCACCCCACCCCAGGTAGTTGTAAGCATAAACAGGTGTTCTCTCAGCCTCTTTGTGGATGAGTCCAGCCCCCAGATACTTACCCACAAAGGCCAGGTTCCAACTCCTTGACTAATATCTTATCCCCTGACTGTCGAGTGGGTAACTGGCCCTGCACTGCCCCAGAGGAGGGAGGTGAGAGGAGGCCATTCCTTCTGAGAGCATGAACCCACCTGACCATGCTGACCAGCCCTGACTACAAGCTGAGCACGTCACCCGCATGATGTCTCTGATCCTTATTCAAATCTGGCGGGGCAGGTCCTAAAATTGCCTCACCCTCCAGAGGGGGACACTGAGGCTCGTTCGTTCACTCTAGAGTGTTTACTGAATGTCTGCCAAGTCCCAAGACCTGTGCCAGAGCTGGGATCCTGCGGTAAGAAGACTACCCAGCTCCAGCCCTCTAGGACCTCATGTTCCAGGCTGGCTGAGAGCTGCGGAGGGCAGCCAGGTCCTTCGGGCTCCAGGCTCCCAGAGGGAGCTGGGGCTTTATTCGGAGAGTGATGCAAGTCTTGGAGGGTTTTAAGCAGAGAGGTGTCATGGTCCAATTTGTGTTTTTCAAAGCTCACTCTAGTCCCTGTGGGGACTAGGGGTGGTTAGACTAAGGAGAGGCAGCAGGGAGGCTGGCGAGGAGGTGGCTGTGATCCAAGCGGCAAGGACCGAGCCACAGTGGCAGTGCTGGGCCCGCTCCCTCTCCCTCTGACCCCAGCCCGCTTCCTGAGCGCCAGCCCCTCGCTGGGCACACGCAGCCCCGGTCTGCAGGAGGCCTGCGTGAGCGCGGTCCCCTCTTCCGCTCCAGACACAGCGCCCTGGGCATACCTGACAGGGAGAGGACCTGGACAGTGACAAAGCCAGTGCTCAGCCTCCTCCCTCCCACCGTCTGTCCCTAGAACAGAACCTCATTATAGTCACACGAGCCCAGAGCATCAGCACAGCACTGCAGTTTGCCTGCAGTATTTATTCTTGTCGTGTAAAAACTAGTTTCCATCGGAGAGGCTGGAGAGCTGCGTGTGTGCCGCAGGGTGGCCGTGCCAAGTCAGGGAGGGATGAGCAAATCTGTGACCCGCCGAGGGGAACGGGGAATAGGGATGTCCAAAATGGACATCTTGCCGGGTGGCTGATGCTGGAAGGCGGGCCTGGGTGAACTTCAGATGTGCCAGTGGAAATAAGATCTGACCACACCTTGTAGGACTGTGTCATGATGTGTCGTTAGCACATGAGGAAACTGAGGCACAGAGAGCTGAGGATAAGGACCAACTCAGGCAAGATCTGAGCGATATGGAGCGTTTGTGCGTTTGTTGATTTATACACGTACCTTTTTTTTTTAATCCAACAAATGTAAACTGAGTGCCTCCTATGGACCGGTCACTGTGCTTAAGCTGGTGATACAGGATGAACAAGACAGATAATGAACAAAGTCAAGTTTTGGATAAGTGACCAGAAGGTAGCTTCCTAGCGGCCAAAGCACTGAGGGAAACCTGAGCAATTACAAGCTCCGTCGTAGCCGCAAGATGCCGATATGTCAATTGCTCAGGAGAAGCCCAGGTTTTCCTGGCAAAATGATTGGGATGCCTGTGTCCACTGTGATTTGTTGCTGATCTGACAGGGGCAGCTTGGACCTGTGTGTATCTCACAGGTAAAGACGGACCAAAGCAGAGAATGACTTTAAAGACAAACTAAACACACCTACCGGAGACTCCTTTTTCACGCATTTCCTGCATTCTTTCTCCAAGCTTTTGCCCATGTCATCCTCCCCACTGCCACCCCGCCCCACACACACTCCTTTTCTTCCATCTTTAACCACACCTTGAGGGTCAGGTGGTGACGCCTCCCCGGGGTGGAGTGGCGCAGCAGATGTCTGTCCCCTCTCTGACCCCCAATGCTGTCCCCTCAGACTGCGAGGAGCTGCCGCCGCCGTTGCCGACCCCCATGGCCTACACGCCGGGTGGAGGTGCCCCAGCACCGGGGGTGGCCCCCGTGGGCTCCCAGTACTGCGTGTGCAAGGTGGAGTTGTCAGTGAGCGGCCAGAACCTGCTGGACCGGGACGTCACCTCTAAGTCCGACCCCTTCTGTGTCCTCTTCACAGAGAATAATGGCAGGTGGAGCGAGGTGAGGCCCCTCTGTGTGCAGCTGCAATGGGTGGAGGGTGGCTCGGTCGCTGGGGAGGGGCTCTCACGGTATCCCAGGGACCTGGGGTCAGGCCTTTGGAAGTACTTGCAGTGTGGGCCGGAGGTTACTTAGAAAATTGTTATTCTGAAAATCATATTTTATTTAAAATGTTTATAACAGTACTTAAAATAATTATATTTGTGTTTATTATAATTCATAGATTTATATTTATATAATTTTATATTTAGTGTTCTATAATATTTTAAGTTACTATAATATATAGTTAAAACCTTAGAGTTTTGCAAAATGCTTGCTTTCATTTTTAAAATAACTTTCCCCTCTTATTCCTAAATGAGCACAGTCAGTGAGGAGCAAACAGAGAAATAGGGAACTCAGGCTTTGGTCCCAGAGCTGGACCAAGACCCAGCTCTGTCACTCCCTGCTGTGTGGCCTTGGGCAGGTGGCTATCCCTCTCTGAGCCTGTCTCCTCATCTGTGAAATGAGGATTTTCTTTCCCTGCCTACCTTGGAGAGTCCCAGAGCTGGGGATGTTGATGGTGCCACAGCCAACGACTTCTGAGCTGGAAGACTTTTGCCTGAGGGCTGGGGAAAGATGCAGCTTAAGGAAGGCTATTAAGAAATCCAAACTGTTAAGACTTTCAACATTTAAAAATGGCTTTGTTTCCTATTCCGAAAGGGGTCTATATTCATTGCAGTAAATTTAGAAAATCCAGGTAGACCTAGAGAAGAAAATCAAAATGGTTGGGAACCCGCCTGTCAGGGAGAACCAACTGTTAATGGTTTGGTATCCAGCCTTCCAGACAGTTTTACATGCATATAAAATTTCCAAAATATGTTTCTATTTTTCATAGTTATTTAATGAGGCCTCAGTGGGCGTCCCACAGAACATACTGTGGTTTACAAAGAATTTCCACAGATGTTGGCTCCTTCTTATGATGCCAAGGAAATCGGCTGGGATTGTTGACCCATTTTACAGAGGAGAACTGGGGCCCAGAGCGGGGAGGGACTTACCTGTCTTACCGAGCACATTGGTGGTACAGCCAGAAGTGGGAGGTGGGGCATGAGGTCAGCCGAGGATTGCTGGGGGAAGCCCCAGGCCTGAGGCCAGCATGTCCAGAGTCCCCTCTGACAGGTCTCCGGAACTCCCCCCGCCCCTGCCCCTCGGGGAGTGATGTCCTCCCCCACTGCATCCACCCCCACTCATGACATGCCCCCCACCCTCCCTGACAATCTCGCTCCCACCCAGGCCAGACACCCTGGCTAAAAATAGCTCAGGGCCAAGACCTCTTCCGTCCCTGCTGCTCTCTGGCCCTTGGAAATGGGATGGGTGGGAGGAAAAATCAACACAGCCCAGGCCCTAAAATAGACTGTCACCCAGACTCCGCGGTTTGGGGCCTCAGTGCAGAGAGGCCGGGAGGCGGGGTTCCTGTCCCAGCCCCACCAGAGACCCACAGTGCAAGGCCCTGCCCTTCCCCAGGCCTTGGTCTCCACACTAGGTAGGGGACGCTCGGTTCCTGGTTTTGACATTCCAGGGTTTGAGGAGGGTACAGACACCTGCCTCCGGGGAGATGGGGAACCCCTGACCTCACCTCCCCGCTAAGTACCCCTCCTTCTCTCTGTTTCTTCTCTCAGCTTCCATGTAAAATGTGGTTTGAAAAAAGGGTTCTCCCCAAATATAAAGGATGAAAGCCACAGGTGTCAAATCCTTTCATTTTACAGAAGGGGAAACTGAGGTCCAGATGGGAAAAGGGACTCCCTCTGTCACTTAACCTAGGCAGGGACAGGGTCCGACCTCTTACCTTGGAACCTGGGTATGGAGTCAGGACCAGTGTGTTAAAAGTATGAATGGTGGGCTTCCCTGGTGGCGCAGTGGTTGAGAGTCCGCCTGCTGATGCAGGGGACATGGGTTCGTGCCCCAGTCCGAGAAGATCCCACATGCCGCGGAGCGGCTGGGCCCGTGAGCCATGGCCACTGAGCCTGTGCGTCCGGAGCCTGTGCTCTGCAATGGGAGAGGCCACACAGTGATAGGCCCACGTACTGCAAAAAAAAAAAAGTGTGAATGGTAGAGTCAGGACTGGGTTCAAATCTTGGCCCTGCCCTCTAGCTGTTCAACCTTGGGTGAGTCACTTAACCTCTCTGTGCTTCAGTGTCCTTATCTGTGAGCTGGGAGTAATGATTGTTTCAGCCATCTGGGTAACTGGCCATGAGTGCCTGGCACAGAATTGGGTGTTTAGCAAGTAAGCACCATGATTCCCTGTAGCCCAAGAAGGGCTGAAACAGCTACTTGACTCTGACACCTGTTTCCCTGCCCTCTGCCAGTATGACAGGACAGAAACTGCAGTCAACAACCTCAACCCCGCTTTCTCCAAGAAGTTCGTCCTTGACTACCATTTTGAGGAGGTGCAGAAGCTCAAGTTTGCCCTGTTTGACCAGGACAAGTCCAGCACGCAGCTCGAGGAGCATGATTTCCTGGGCCAGTTCTCCTGCAGCCTGGGCACGGTGAGCCGGGCTCCTCCAGGAGGGCGGGGTCAGTGCAGTGCCGCCATAAGTCACCTGGCTCCCAAGGATGGGGCAGCCCCCTGGAGAGTCTGCTGCTGCCTGCTTTCCCTGGTCCTGTTTTCCCGCCTGGCTCCCGAGGTGGCATCACAAATGCGGACAGCCTTGGGGGCCAGCAGGCACAGAAAGGGGGAAGTAGGCAGGTGGGGTTGGGGCCAGGCTGAAGTGTTCCCCTCGGAAGACACTGAGCACAGTGCCACACAGGAGTGGGGCGCCCTATGGCCAGAGCTGCTCAGTGGTAGAAGTAAGCAAGTGTGGTCTTGACTTCCTGGGATGGGAGCATCTGACCAGCAACCAAGACACCCACGATAGTCCCACTTGATGGCTGGCTCACTGTGTGACCTTGGGCATCTTCCTTTCCCTCTGTGGGCCACATTTCCCCCTCCAGTTCACTCCTTGGTGAGCTTATGGGGGTTGCAGGGCTAAGAGCTCCTGATACAAGTTCCGATCATTGTTAATGGCTATGTGCCCTAGGGCGAGCCCCACACCCTTCTGAGCCTCACTCTCCCCATATTTTACTTGGGGATAGTGATGAGCTCTCTGCCCAGTCTATAGGGATGGTGGGTGAATAAAACGGAAAATGCTTCGAGAGGTTCTAGTGGAGACTGAAATGCCCTGGGCCTTCCCGGAGATGATGTTCAATGAAAAAAGCAAGGGCCCAGCAGTTACGTAAGAAGTGGGGTGTGTCTCTCAGGGTCCCCGCCATGTGTCTACACCCTCAAACGGTAACCGAGGAGAGAGCTTTAGGACCAGTGGGCAGGGGCAGGAACCGACAAGGGGTGAGGAAACCTTTACAGGGCTGACACCTGCCAGAAGCCCAGCCACCCCTAGCCTGGAGGGAGGGGCGGGGCAGGAAGTGGTGTTGCCAGGTCCTGGGGAGAGCTGTGGCCACCACGGGGAGGCCTCTGGACTGGAGCCGAGGCGATGATGAGCAACAAACCTTCCGCCAAGGCTCAGCCCAGCCCTTCTCCCCTCCTGCTCTCCTAGCTCCTGCTGGCACCGCCGTTGGCTGAACCCCAACAAGCTGTAAGACAGGGGAGCCAGGTGATGCAGGCCGCAGTGGCATAGAGAAGGTGGAGAAGGGCAGAGTGGACCTAGGGAGAAGAAGTAGCACAGGGAGACTAGGAACATGCTCACATTGGCACAAAGAAACACTGGCCTTTTCCCCAAGAAACAGAACTGTGGTGGCACAAGGAGGATGTGGGAATGGGGTGTACAGAGACCGGTGGGAGCGAGACTTACAATGTGTTCCACTTGTCCTTTCTATATTGTATTGATCCTTGAACTCTGTGTGAATGTATTCACTATTCAAAGCAATGAAAATACATAGGAGGAGTCAGGGTTTGATCCTCTCCATCAGGGATCACACCCTGAGGGAGGGTGGGGGTCTCTGGATGACTCTGGGGGAGGCAGTTACGCGGCTAACCTCCCTTCAGCAGTCTCCAGAAAGTGAGCCTTACAAGAGCCTTTTCCTGGGGACATCCAGGTCAGCAGAATCCGACTGCTGGGATTCTGTCCCAGCTGTGGGACCTCGGGCAAGTGTCTTAACTTCTCTGGGCCTCAGTTTCCTCAGCTGCCCGGTGGGGTTAGCAGTGGTTGCTGTCTGCCTCCCATGGCGGGGATCACGCAGGGGGAGGTTTAGCCAGTGCCTGGCATGGAGCATCGTGCTGTGAGCAGTGCCTGTTGAGGATTTTTTCCTCCCTGGGTCTCTTCCCCAGCCCTCAGAGTGAGTGCCTCTCCTCTCTCCCTCCAGATCGTCTCCAGCAAGAAGATCACTCAGCCTCTGCTGCTGATGAATGACAAGCCTGCGGGGAAGGGCTTGATTACGGTACCAGCCCTGCTCCCCGCTCTCTGCTCTCTGCAGGCCCCCCACACACTGCCCACTGCCCTCCCCCATCAATGGGCCACTTCACTGGCAGATAATCACCAGCTTTGTTTGGAGTAAAAAGGCCCAACTTACAACTTAGCAACAGGTCTCTTAGCAACGGGCTCCTGGCTCCACATATGATGTGTTGGGGCTGCCAAACCAGGGAGTGGGGGGCACTGCCAGGGGTGCCCAGGGTGGCTCCCCAGGCAGGGGCGCTACTCCTCCTCCCTGGAGGCCTCCAGAGCCCTCCCTGCATCCACTCCCGGCACTGGCCTCTTGGGCGACTTTCAGGCGTTTCAGGGCCTTGCCCATCGGAACTCTGCTTGTGGCTGCAATGCGCAATGATTCCTGTGATGCGCAGGCCCTTTGAGCGGCTGAGCTCTTCGGTCATTAGAATTCCGGAAGGCGGGGAAACCTGGTTTTACAGATGAGGGAACTGAATCCCAGAGAGGAAGTGCCCTTGGGCGGTTCAGCTAGTGAGGTTCGCTCCTAGATTGTCCCTCTTCAGAGCCTGTGTGACGCCAGGGGTTCTGGAGGGAGGAGGGCTGTACCTGTGTGTGTTCACAGGCCTTACTCCCCTGCCCTGGAGCCTTCCTGGCTCCCCACTGCCTGTGGAGCCATGCATTCCAGGCTGGGAGGGACCCAGCAGTCTCAGCTGTTTTTTACCCCGTTCATGTCCATGGCCTGTGTTCAAGGCAAACTGAATTCTTAGCATACCCTGCACTTACCCTAGGCCCTCATCCACTGTTCCTGCCACCTGGAATGTCCCCTCCCAGCCTCCCCCATCTCTTGGGGTTTAAAACCTCCCCATCTAAATGCCTTCACAAGCCAGCTGCCCTCCACATGGAAGCCAGCCCAGAAGGACCCCACCCAGTGGGTATGCCAACCTCCAGCGTTGCCAGCAGTTCGCCTCCAGACCTGGGTTCTGTCCTCTTGTGAAATGGGGGCAGTAATAGGGCCTACCCTATGGGGTTGTTGAGCAGGTCTCAGCTGGAGGGGGGGAAGGGGAGAAGGGGCCTCTAGCCTGGCCTCTGTCTGTGGTTCTCAGGGTCAAATAGCTCGTTAGGTGAGGCCATCCCAGAGGTGTGGGAGCAGAGGAAGTCCTAGCCGAGGGAGAGCCCTGCCCACTTGGGTTGCTGTTGGCCAGAGGGCCTTCCCTGCCACTCTGGGGAGGTGAGAGGGAGAGGCCCAGAGAGGGTAGATGGCAGCCTCGAGGTCACCCAGGTGGTGCATCACTGGCTGGCCTGGGGCAGAGGGCCATGGCTGATGGGGAGGGCGTGGAGGATAGATGAGGGGTGTGAGCTGGCGAGACAGCAGAGAGAGCTCGGGTGGTCCCTTGCCTGCCCCGGGCCTCAGTTTCCCTGGCTGCACAGTGTGCAGTTGTTAGAATTTCCGACACCTTGGTGTTTTGAGGTGGTTGTCTGTGCTCCCTGGATCTGCAGTGGGGACATGAGAGGGTCTGTCAGGCTGCTCGCTGGCCCAGAGCCTCTCTCTAGGGCTCAAGACCACCCTCCATGTTTGGTCCCTGCTTCATCTCCCCCCACCCCACCATCTCATGGCCCATCTCTTGAGCCACATTGGGGTCACTTTCTGATTCCTCATATCCAAAAGGGTTATTATCCCCATCTTCCAGAAGATGGAAACTGAGGTTTGAGGAAGACGAGAGACTCGTCCCAGGTCACCTGGCACTACTCTTCCCCACCACTCCCCTCCTAGCCCTGGAGAATTGACTCCTGGGGCAACCTGTGTCCAGCCTGCCTGAACGGAGGCCAGAGGGCGTCTCAGGACAGACCCCGACCCCCGACGTTCCTCTGGCCTTACAGATTGCTGCCCAGGAGCTTTCAGACAATCGGGTCATCACGCTGAGCCTGGTGGGCAGGAAGCTGGACAAGAAGGTGAGGCAGGCAAGGGAGGGGGCTCTCCATCAAGGAGCAGGAACCCTCCCCCAGCCCTGGGGTTGTGTGGCCTGGGGGTTCTGGCCACCACCTTCATTGCCCCTCCAGGGACAAGTCCATAGCACACGGCCCTACTGCCACCCCAAATTAGGACTGCTTCACCACTGAGGTAGTGAGTTTCCTATCACTTAGAGATATTCAAGACATGGCTGGAAACCCACTCGTTGGGGCTCCCCATCCCACGTAGTGTAAATGCTAGGGTCCTTACAGTAACCTACAGGACCCCACCTGATGTGTCCTCAGCTCCCCCCAACTCCCTGGCCTCACCCCTTCTGCATTCCCTACTTTCATTCTGTTTTAGCCAAATCAGCCTCTTCCTTGTCCTAGGATTAAACCAGGCACCGTCCTGCCTCAGGACCTTTGCACTTGCTGTCTTTTCTGCCTGGGATGTTCTTTACCCTGAATATTCTCATGACAGGCCCCTCTCTCACCTCCACGTCACCTCCTAGTGAGGCCTTCCCTGAAATTGCAGTGGTCCCTGCTATCCCGCCCCCTCCTCCTTTATTTGTCTCCTTAACGCTAATTCTGCCTCATGTGTATTACTTACTCATTTATTTTATGTCTCCCCCTCTTGAATATAGCCTCTTGAGAGTCCATGTTTGCTTAAATAAATGGAGGTTTAAAGGACTCTTCTGCTAGGATAGTTTCAGTTTTTCAGAATCCCACTAAAATGAATTAAAATCCCATCCTGCTGGGTGCCTCCCTCTGCCCTGGGAACAGTCTCCCTCTTGACGTCCTGCCCCACTGAAGATGCTGGAATTGTAACTTCTACAGGCTCCAGGTCTTAGGGTCTCTGAGCCCAAGCTCTGGTAACCCAAGGATGGGGCAGTTTCTCCTGGGGCTGCTGCTTGGTCCCAGGGGGCTGCAACTGCCCTGGGCGTCTGCTGAGCCCTGCAGAGGCTGAGGGGAGAGGGGCCAGGCTGGCTCTGCCCATAGCCCTCACTCCTGACGCCAGGTGTGGGAGGCAGTGGGGCCACACCCCCACCCCATCTGAATCCGGTGGAATTATGCCTTCCTCACCCACATCCTCCCGCTTCCTCCAGGACCTCTTTGGGAAGTCAGACCCATTTCTCGAGTTTTATAAACCAGGAGGTGATGGCAAGTGGATGCTGGTCCACAGGACTGAGGTGGGTGTGTGGGGCTCCAGGGGTCTCTGAGCCAGTGGGTCTGTAGTCCAGCCACACCCAACAGCTCAGGTCGGGGCTAGGCAGTCACAGCCCTGCGGCACACAGGAAAACCCGAACTGGCCCCTAAAGGACTTGTTCCCTCCCCATCACAGGGATGCTCACTTCCATCCCCAGAGGCATGGCTGTGGGTCTCTCCACCTTGCCACTCCCTGTCCCATTGGGCTGGCCCAACCCCAGAGCTGTACTGGCCCTGGGCCTGAGTTCACCCTTGCCCCTCACTGTCCTGCAGGTGATCAAGTACACTCTGGACCCCGTGTGGAAGCCATTCACTGTGCCATTGGTGTCCCTGTGTGATGGGGACGTGGAGAAGCCCATTCAGGTGAGGGGGGCTATGGGAACCCTGCTGCCCACCCTACCAGCTCTGGCCTCCTGGTTACCTGAGGCTTCCTGGGGGTGCCTTGGCAAAGCTCTGGAAAAAGAACCCTTGTGGGGGGAGGGGCAGGAGACCTGAGCCCTTGTCCCAGGTCTCCCTGACCCTCTGAGTGATCTGGGCAGGGCCCTCATCTCTGTGATTCCCTTGTCTAAAATGGGAACAGAGTGACTGCTCTTTTTTTCCGGAGGGCTGTGTGCTGCTAGCTAGGATAATGAATGCAGAATCACCTTGGAAACAGCCAAGTGTTGTTGCTGTGATGAAGGTGATGATTACTAGTCTCTGAAAGCCCTAAGTCCTCAGGGGCCATGTCTGAGAGCAGACGAGGTGGGGCGAGGCCCTGAGACCATGTAGGGATCCCCAGGCAGGGCACCAGGAAACTTGGGTTCTAGTTCTGCCACTGTGAGACTTTGGGCAAGTGCTTCCCACTCAAGGCCTCAGTTTACCCATCAGTACAATGGGTACAACAATCCCTGCCCTCCTTCTAGGAGTGTCATGGCAGCTAAGTTAGAGAGCATATCAAGCTGGGACTTTTTGTGCCCATCTCAGGAAAAAAAATAGCAGTCTAGGGAGGACTCCAGACCATGGCCCATGAGGCCAGGTGGGCCACAACCCAAGATAGATTAGCAGCCCAGTGTCAGGTGTCTGAGGTGTGCAGCTTCCTGCTCCAGAGGGAATGGCCTCCATTACTAGAGCGGGCACCCTTTCTCCTTTTCCCGGCAATCATGGAAGGCTTCCTGCAGGAGGCGGTTCAGGAGCTACCGGCATCATCCCAAGCCAGCTAGTCACATCTGGAGGGGAGAGGGAGGTACCACCCCTCAAAAAAGGCATGGGATTTGCTCAGGGAGCTGAGAGGAGCTGGCAGGTGCCTCCTGTGGGGCAGCTCTGGGGTGACTCGCTGGACCCACTCCAGGTTATGTGCTATGACTATGACAACGACGGGGGCCATGACTTCATCGGTGAGTTCCAGACCTCGGTGTCACAGATGTGTGAGGCTCGTGACGGCATCCCGGTAAGATGTGCACATGTGCGTGACCCCAGGACCTCGGCAGGGGATGGGGAAGGGGCACAGGTTTTTGAATCAGGCAGACTGGGGCCCAGATCCCACCTCTCTGCCTTATGACCTTGAGCAAGACATTTAATCTCTCTGAGCCTCAGTTTCCCCATCTGTCAAGTGGAGGCAGAAGAGTAGAGTGGGAATTAAATGAGATTAAACAAGTAAAGTACCTAGTGCATAGTGAGTACTTGGGGGAGCTGTCTATTTAACTCTGAGAAGCCAGGCTCTGGGCAACAGTTCTGGGTGCGTGAGTGGACATGACATGGATGAGTTGTCTGGGGATGGAGGGCAGATGCACATCTTCTGACCTTGGGCAGATATAGCTTGGCATGAGCCTAAGGTGGCAGGAAACATTTCTGGGGTGGGGGGCTTCCTGGAGGAGGCATGCTGCCCCTGTGGAGTAGATTCTGGAGCCCAGGAGAGGGTCAGTCCCCACAGAAGCCCCAAGCTGAGCTCCTCTTTCTTCTGTGTTGCCCAGCGGGAGTTTGAGTGTATCAACCCCAAGAAGCAGAAGAAGAAGAAGAACTATAAAAACTCGGGCATCATTATCTTGCGTTCCTGCAAGGTGAGCCAGCATGGGTGGGCACGGGGCACAGTCCCGGTTTGGGGTCACACAGAGGTATATCGCTGCACAAGAGACAGAGTGTTGGGTTTGGAGCCAGCAAGGCCTGGGTTCAAATCCTGGTTCTGCCATGTCCTGGCTCTGTGACCTGAGCTTAACCTCTCTGGGCCTCAGTCTCCTCATCTATAGAATGGGAAGGTTAACAAGGTAAAGCATGTAAAATGTTAGTCTCATATCACATTCCTTTGTGGAAGTCAAGGAGGGCATGCGATGACCTTCCGGGGTTTCCTTGTTGGAGCGTAACTATAGGGAGTTACTGCTTCCCAGGCTTGCCCATTGCATGTTCAGCATCAGAGGGGCAGAGGATATCCAGCCAGGGTGACCTGTGCTCTGGCAGTGACCCTAGTGAGGGCTGAGGTTACTGGCCCGTGGTGTAACTGGGGCCACTGAAGTCCACAAAGACAATGAAGTTTGCACCGGCAGTGGCCAGGCTGAGGTCAGGGGCCAGGCCCCCCTGGATATCTGGTGGCCATGTATCTGCTGGAATCAGGTAGAACGTTAAGGAAGGCAGCCCAGGCCAGAGCAGCAAGAACCCTGGATGCTGGGCCTGAAGGTTCCAAGTCCTGGCACTCTCTCTACCAGCTGGCCGACCCCAGGCCTCAGTTTCCTTGTCTGGAGACTAGGATTTACGTGAGCATTCAGTGAGGTCACAACGTAGCAGTGCCCTGTAGAAGTTAAGCTGGCAGGTTGCAGCATCATGATTTTGGGTCCTTGTTTCTGAAACTTGGGTCATTCACATCCCTCTTCATGATTTTTTCCACCTGCCTTATTATGTTTTGTATTCAGCCCCTCCTCCCCCCATTTTGGTGTCTTTTTTTACTTAAATACATTTATTTTGAAAGGAAACTTTCTAATGCCACCAAAATTGGAAGGCCAGTATCCTTTGCCAAAAGGAGGCAAAGACCATCCAAACAAACCATGTTTTAGCAGCTTTATTAATTATTAATTTACAGCAGAAGGCCTTGAGCCAGAGGCCTGGCATCTCTCTGTTCAAAGTTGAGGTTGGTAAGGGCTACACTGGGCCCTGGGACACTGCCTGGACTTATCATGCGTGTGTGCGTGTGTGTGTGTGTGTGTGTGTGTCCGTCCCACCTATTGGTAACCATTGCTCTGAGTGCTTTGTCATAGAGGGATTTGGGTTTTGTTGTAATCAGATCAGGTCCATCTGCCTTTTTCCGCCTCCTTGACCCCTGTCAGGGCACAGAGCAACAACTCCCCAAAGGTCATCTGTGGAGTGTGGCCAAGTGAAGGCGAGCCCTCAGGTACAGGGCAGGGGCCCACTCACCCCTCTGATTCCTTCCAGATAAACCGGGACTACTCCTTCCTGGACTACATCCTGGGAGGCTGCCAGCTCATGTTCACTGTAAGGCTCTCCCCCATCCCACCCCGCCCCAGTGAGGATCCTCCCTAAGTGCTTGGGCCATGATTGCAGCAGGAGGGACTTGGGATAAACTTCAGGAAGGATCCTCCCCAGGGCAAGGGGCGTGTCTGGCCCAGAGGAGAGGGAATAGGTGGATGGGCCTGAGTCAGGGCTTAGCTGCAGGTCAGGGCCTGGCTGCCCAGCCCTCAGAATGTCACTGGTTACACTTCCTCAGAAGGAAAAAAAGCCAAATTCCTCCCCACTTCCCTTCCTGCCTCATCTGCTATGCCCTCATCCTTGCTCACTCAGCTCCGTCCACACTGATCCTCCCCCAACACGCTAAGCTCTGCTCTGTCTTGGGGCTTTGCATTTGCTGTTCCCACTGCCTGGAATGCTCTTCCCCAGAACCTTCTCTTGGCTGCTGCCCTGCCATCCTGCAGGCTGTGACACAGAGGTCACCTCCCCCCGATGCGTCCTGTTCCTCGTCACTTCTCCTGTTTTATTATCTTCAGGGCACTCGCCACTCTGAATTTTCTTAAGTATTTTTCACTTGTCCCACTAGCGACTAATGACTGAGTGTCCTGAGTGCGGGGCCGCTGTTTTTTTTTTTTTCCCTCCACCCTCGGTGTATCACTCAGTGCCCGGCACATAGCACCTGCTCAGTATATGCTCATTGGAAGAATGAATTGTCACTCTGCCGGTGGCCTGGAGTGTATGCCCCATAGACTTCTCCCGTTCCTCACCCGAAGGGAGGCCTCAAGCCCAGAGGAGAACTCCTGCCAGGGTCCCATACTCTGCCCACCTCCCACCTAGCCTCCCTGCTCTCTATCACTGCTTCTGATCCCATGGGGGCTGGAAGTCATCTGCAGGACTATAAGGAGGTGCAGGGGATTGGCCTTGTTGACCTGTAACCCCACTGGTCACCACAGCCCCCCTCCCCTGCAGAGTGAAAAAAGGCCTCGAAATGGGAGTAGATGAGTGTGTGGGTTGGGACAGTGAGGGGGGAAAAGGAATTTGGGGCTGTTAGTTGGCTTTGTATCATATCTGGGCAATAGACTTTATGCTTGGGCAACAGGGAGCCACAGACGGCATTAGAGCCAGAGGAGTAATACAGTCAGACAGTTTCCAGGTTTTGGACCATCTTTTGGAAGGGTGGGTCAGGGCTGGGAGATGAAGTGGGCTTTCTGTGTCCCATCAGCCTGTCTGTTCCCTGGAGGTGAGATAGGGAGCTGGAGTCTCTGGCCACACTGGGTGGCCTTTTCCCCCACTCTGCAGGTTGGGATAGACTTCACAGCCTCCAATGGAAATCCCCTGGACCCTTCCTCTTTGCACTATATCAACCCCATGGGCACCAATGAATATTTGTCAGCCATCTGGGCTGTTGGGCAGATCATTCAGGACTATGACAGGTAAGCTTGGGGAGGGACTCTGACTAGTCAGCTTGGGCTCCATCCATCCTGGGAAGTTCAGCTTTTCAAAGCTAGAAGGGACCCAGAGATCATCAAACCTAGGAATGAGTAGCATAGGACATGCGTGCAGTTACCTGTGCATACCTGTGGCAGACATTGCTAATCAACTGCTGATCTCTGACTTACTGAGCCCAGATCCATACTGAGATCCTTCTCCACACGGTACACCGAGTAAGAAAATGAGTCAGGATAGAAAATGAAATTTGTTTGCTATTGCTGCAACCTCCACTGTTAGAGCTGGGGGAAAACAGGCCTAGGATGTAGATAGAGAATTTATCCAAAGTCACCCAGATCAGGGAACTGGAACCCAGACATTTTGATTCCTGTACCCGCCACCTAATGGTCTAACAGTCTCACTCCTGTTGGGAACTTCAGAGGAGCAGCCTGCATGTGTGGGTCCTCTTCCCATGACCACGCTTCCTGGAGATCTTTGGGTGGGGTGGGGACAGTGGAGAGTCAGGGAAAGCAGTGTAGAGGGTGTGGCCACCAACAGGCTGGGCCAGATGCAAAGTCAAGAGGGCCTTGGAGGATCCAGAAATCACGTTGTGATGTCATTGTCACAGATGGTGCTTGTTCGGACTTCCAGGTCAGAGTGTGGAATGACCAGGAGGACACATGGGGAGCAGGGGAGAAAGGAGCAGGTCCCACAAATTTGGTAGGAACAAGAGCAGGCTCAGGAATCCTGTGTGCACTTCAGCCTCCTTGAGAGAGGCAGCCTAAGGTGCAGCTTCTGACTCCCAGGGGGCTCAGGGCCTAAGGGGTGGCTGTGACCCCAGGCCACATTAAGAGAGGTACGGCATGCAGAGCAGGGGAGGTGGAAGTCCCTACCTGCATGGTCGGGTGGAGGAGCCTGCTGTTGCTGCTCCAGAGACCCTTGTATCCAGCTACCCACCCAGCCCCTTTGCTGAGCCTTCTCATGGGCATTCAGGTGTTACTGGACACTTGGTCCACCCCTACCCCTCTTACCCTCTTCCCCATCTCAGGGAGAGGCACTACCACTCACTGAAAACCCTTCACTTCCTTTCTTTCCCTCATCTCCCCCATCATTCCTTCAGGAAATCCTTTCAAAATATGCTTGAATCCAGCCTCTTCTCCCACCCCTACTGCTACCAGCCTGTTTGAGCCACCATCACCTCCTGCCCAGAGCGATTCAGTAACCTTCTCACTGGTCTTCCTGCTTCTGCCCTAGTCCCTGACAGTTTGTCCTCCACACAGCAGCCAGAGGATTCTTCAATAAATACATGTTGAATGAATGAACAAATGAGATACAGTCCCTGCCCTCAGGGAGATCCCATTCGAGGAGGAAGATAGGGAAGAAATCAGTGGGGTTCCAAGAGACCGGTTTACATGTGAGACAGGAGCTATGGGAGCACCAAAGAGAGAGGCATCCTGGGGTCTCAGGGAAACCCACAGAGAATGGGCCATTTGAATTGGGCCTTAGAGGATGAGTAGGAGTTTGCCACAGGGAACAGATTGGGAGAGGTAGTTCAAGAAGGGGTGTAATAGGATTGAAGTTGGAGCGTGAAGATGCCCTGTGTGTTTGGGAAACAGTCAGTGGCCAGGGCTGGGGGAGTGGGGAATGAGGGAGGGCAGGTAGAAAATGAGACTAGGCTCTTGGGCTAGATGATGAAGGGTCTTGAACGCCAAGCCAGTGTTCTCATTTTAGAATTTTTCCCAGCCATAAAAGGGACGTCAAGAAACAGCCAGTACATTTCACTTGCATCATGACTGTGGTTTAGTGATTGCCAAGGTCCCCGTTTGAGAAGGATCTAGAAGCTGTACTCAGGCCCATGGTTAGGAGTGCTGTGGTTGATTAGCAATGTCTGCCATAGGTGTCAAGCCTTTTATTCACCAGATACCCAGAAGTGGGTTTGGGCTCAATAGATCATTCAAACAGATTTTTCTAGAGGTGGTGAGCTTTTTCTTTTTGTCTGTGGAGGTATGCAAGGCAGAGTGGGCCCAGCCCTGGGTAGGGGGTTGGGAGGGTGAGCGTGGGTAGATGAGGCCCCTGTCTGGTTGTCTCACAGTATTTTTTTCTCCTTTCTCTGATTAGTGATAAGATGTTTCCAGCTCTTGGCTTTGGGGCGCAGTTACCCCCAGACTGGAAGGTAAGTGAAGCCAGACTGTTTTCCTTTTGGCTGAGATGGGATTTGCATGTATGGCCTCTCTGGAATCTGCTTTGGAAAGGTTGGGCTATGGCCCAGCTGCCCTGCCTTCTCTGCGTTTACCCCAAACCCACACGCATTTCTCAGCCTGAACCTCGTGCAGGCAGTGGGGCTAGAACAAGGAATAAGTTATGATATCTGTCCCCTGGTACCCCAGTCAGGTGGGGAAGATGCTAGATTTAGCAAATAAAAATACAGGATACCCAGTTAAGTTTGAATTTCATATAAACAAGTTGTTTAAGTATGTCCTAAATATTGCCTGGGACATACTTAAACTAAAAAATTATCCATTATTTATCTGAAATTCAAATTTAACTGGGCATCCTGTATTCTGTCTGGCAGCCCTAAAGACAGGCCGTGGCATCAGTGCTGAACGGGGCAGCAGTCCCTAGAGGAGGGCCCCAACCTGGCCTGGGGGTATCAGGAAGGCTTCCTGGAGGAGGTCAGGTCTAAGCCAAGAGGGGAAAGGAGAGTAGGAGTTTGCAGAGTGACTTGAGGTGGTGACGTGGCAGGTAGAGTTCAGGGCAGAGAGAATAGCCTGTGCAAAGTCTGGGAGGCAGAGGGAGCAGGGTGGTTGGAAGAACTGAAAGAAGGTGGGCGTGATGAACTCTCCATGAAAGATGGGTGGGATGGGGAGAGATGTGGCTGGAGAGGTGGGGAGCCAGCCATGCAGCAAGCAATGGGTGGGTCTACATGGGGTGTTATTGGTATTCTTGAAGGCTCACTCTGGCTGCTGAGTGGGGACTGGCTGGGGTGATGGTGGGCGAGATGGAGGGATGGAGAGAAGGGGCAATGTCCATTACAGGTGAAAAAACAGAGGCTCAATGACTTGTCCAAGGTTACGTTCAAAACAGGGAGCCTGAATTCCATCTGGGCAGGTGGACTCCCATGTCTGTTCTCAGAATGTGCTACCCTTCTGATGAGAAGCCTGGGGCTGTGGGCATAGAGGACTCCTAAATCTACATGTCTCAGCCAGCGGCCCCTCTTGTCTGCCCTGCTGTACCACATGCTGTTTCCAGAGTGAGCGTTCCCCTCACATCCTCTCCAGAGAGGGCAGTTTTCACCTAGAATTTCAGGGAGTGGCTCTGTGGCCTGCTGGCCAATTGTATGGTAGGGGGCAGGACCCTGTGGGACCACAGCTGGGCCTCTGGGCAGACACAGTGATGCCACTGGGGGCAGGGCGGGCTGGTGCAGCCAGGCCCAGCGCTCTCGTTGCTAGGACACCAGCCAGCTTCCAAAGAACTCTGGCTGAATGAGATGTTTTCTTGCGCAAAAGCCTCCTTGGAAATGTCACAGGGCAATTCTGGGGAGGCTGGGGCTTGGCCAGGCTGGAGTGCCCGGTGGTGCCAGGAGGGATGCTGGAACGAGGCTTGGAAGGGGCAGATGCTCTATCCCACCTCCCCCTGCTGCTGGAGCTGGCCAGACCTGGCCCCTCACCTTCCCTCTCATTCTAACTCACCTTGCCGTGCCACATGAACCTTCTTCTGTTCATTCCTACCTCAGGGTCTTTGCATGTGGTCTTCCCCTGGCCTTTTGCCCCCTTTCACTGACTTCCCATTGCTGCTGCTTAGCCGAGAGATCATTTCCTCTAGAAGGACTACCTTGAGCGTGCGCACCTGGGGCCCCTCCTCCCTGCCCCGGAACTTTGCGGTCACTTTGTATGTGTTGATTTGCTCATTGTCTCAGGGAGGGCACTTGGTCTCCTTCTTGCTGTGTCTGGCTCCAGGCATGCAGTACGTGATTGTTGACAGTAAATTTGGGGCCCAGGGGCCTGAGCAGACAGAGGTGTTGGTTCTCTGAGTGTGGGAAGTTGAAAGGAGCTAGAAGGAGCGTGCCACTCAGCTGCCTGCCCTCAGGACCTCAGTCCCTCCCTGGGCCTGGTCCAGGTGAGCCCCAAGAGGACCCCTGAGCTGGGTAGTGGCTGAGGGACTCAGGAAACATTGGCCTTTCAAAATGAGCCAGAGTTAGTCAGATGAAGAGAGGGATCAGGCTGAAGGACAGGCCTGCACAAGGTCTGGGGTGGAGAGGAGCACAGTTTATGACTCTCCCCACTTTATAGATGGGAAAACTGAGGCTCAGAGAGGATGGTCACTCTGAGATCCCTTCGACTCCCTCCATGCCACCATCTACTGCCCTGCCAGGACCAGAGGGAACAGCCTCTTAAGTAACTCAAGACCATGGGCTGGCCCTGGCCGGGTGGGGTGAACGGGACCATTGATCGTCAGAAGGCAGCAGGGAGTCCCAGGGCAAAGACCTGTGGCTGGCCAGTCCCCAGGGGCCCCTAATCAGCTTGGGGTGGCCTCCAGGAAGCTTGTCGTGTTTGCTGGCATTTCTCGGGCAAACTAGGGCAGCAAGTGTGGGAGAGGGCTGGGCTGCTACAGACAACGTGAACTCCTGTCCCCCAGATCTGGTCCCAGCTCTGCTGTGGCTCACTCGTGTGACCTGGGCATTCCTTGGCCCCCTCTGAACCTCAGTTTTTCCACCTGTGAAGTGGAGCTGCTGGGTGGAGTAGATGACTTGGCAGGCATCCTGGGTAGATGGTAACCTCCCACAGCCCCACCCACTTGACCACCAGGCCCCACTCTCCCCTTAATAGGGGAAAAAAAATGGAGAAGGAAGAATTTGGGTGGCTGAGAAAACAGAATATTAATCCATCCCTATCAGGAGGGGGCTTTTCCCCCTTGGTCTGTAAAATCTCCTAAAATCTGATTTTGCAGGAAGTTGTTGGCCCAAGGGAGGCCTGTTTCCCTGGCAACCATTTTCCTCTCAGCCCCCTCTGTACAAGCCCCCCTCTTAGTCACTATAGAGGCTCGTGAAGTTTCCATGGCAACAAGGACCTCCAGCCCCCACACCTGGAGCCCAGGCTGGGGAGAGGGTGAAGAGGGCCCCTGGGCAGGAACAGGGCCCAAGAGGGGCATCAGGGGAATGGCTCCACGTCAAGCACTTAGGGCTGAGGGAGCAAAGAACAGAAAAGCCCATTCCCCTGAACAGGTAGGGGTCTTCTCCACAGGGCAGTGATGGGGTGAATTCCTCTGCTGAGTCCTTCCCGTCTTGGCCCAGGAGGGCTCCCCAAGGTCAGCGGCCCAACCCCTTTACCAGGCTTGAGGGACCTGGGCCTCAGGTCTGTTCTTCTGTGTGGCCTCAGCACCTGACTTCCCCTCTCTGGGCCTCAGTCAGTTTACTTGTAAAATGTGGATGTCGGGCTTGGTAGGGCCTCCCAGCACCCCTCTGCAGTGTCTCGGAGCTAAAGCGTCTGCCTGGGATTTGCGCCTGGACTGGAGCGCTCCTCCAGCCTCCGAGGGTGGGGGGGGGTCCCTCCCCCCTGGACATCTCTTGACCCTCCCATTTAAACTCCTCAGGAGAGGACCACCTTCTCGGGTTAGTGGGTTTATGGATTGTGAGCTCAGGAGGCAGCCTGATTTCAGTTCTAGTCCCAACTCTCCCCTTCAGTAAATGGGGGAACATTCTGGTCCATTCTTTCTCGGTTTTACATCAGAAAAAGGGAGTAATACCAGGCCTTCGTCCGTTGGACTGTTGCAAGGAAGGAGTGAGGGGATGCTAGCAAAGCCCTGAACGTAGACTGTGGCACACGGTTCACAGGGAAGGGGCCGAGTGGGGGTTTTGACGGAGGCAGCAGGGGAGGGAGGGAGGGTGGTCCTACCATCTGAGCTCTGGCCTCTCCTGAGGCCCTGGGTTCTGCAGCCACTGAAGTCTGACCCACAGTCCTGAATGGGGTCTAGTTATCAGTCCCTCTGTAGGCCAGCGGCATCCAGGAGTGTGCAGGGTCAGCCTCTGATGATGCCCCCGGGCTAGGGGCTGGGTCTGCAGGAACTGGGACAGGGCTCTCTATTCCCTGCCCTTCTGGCCCCATTATGCTTCCTGATCCCCCAGTCCAGCTCTAAGTGGGTTGTCAGCTAAGCCCCAGTTTGGCTCACTGGCATAAGGTGGGCTCCCTTCCAAGCACTCGTGCTTATTAGTAGGATGGGGGAAAGCACGCAAGGCCCGAAGAAGTGGAACTCTAGTTATAGCCCCACCACAGTGAAAGCAGGTGACGAGGGAGCACTCCAACTGCTCCTTGAACCTGCCACCCTCAGATGCATCTCCACCCTACTCAAGGACTCTTTCTTTTCCCCCCAGCTGCTTTGGGTCTTCGTTGCTGCCTGTGGGCTTTCTCTAGTTGCGTTGAGCGGGGACTACTCTTTGTTGCAGTGCGCATGCTTCTCATTGCAGTGGCTTCTCTTGTTGAGCTCTAGGCGCGCGGGCTTCAGTAGCTGTGGCACGTGGGCTCAGTAGTTGTGGCTTTCGGGCTCTAGAGCGCAGGCTCAGTAGTTGTGGCTCAGGGGCTTAGTTGCTCTGCGGAATGTGGGCTCTTCCCGGACCAGGGCTTGAACCCGAGTCCCCTGCATTGGCAGGCGGATTCTCAACCACCGCACCCCAAGGGAAGTCCCTAGGGACTCTTATAGTGGGGCGAGGAGGCATAGACAGCCCTGACCCCCCAGAAGAGATTGGGGTGGTGTGGAAGGTTCTGTTTCTTCTGTTACTAAGTGAGGGTGGTTAGGCCTCTCTGTGGGTCAGACCCGGCAGTGGAGGTGAAAGCAGATGCAGGGGTATCAGTAGCCTTGACCAGGGGTCAGGGTGACAAAGAGCCAGGTTCCCTCAGAGGGAGCCTTGCCCGGCAGCAGGTGGGCCTGGGCCCAGGTTTGGGCCAGGAGGCTTTCAGCTCATCATTTTCTCTGCATTTCAGGTCTCCCATGAGTTTGCCATCAACTTTAACCCCACCAACCCCTTCTGCTCAGGTGAGTGTCAAGCCCACCTGCATCTGCCCTGGGTTTACGCCAGGCCTGGCCATCTCCCTGGGCAGATGCGGGGGAGGAGTACTGGTTTCTGTTCTTTTCTCTCCCCTCCCCTTGCACTTGCTCAGTGTGGCAGATGGGGAGAAGCTGGAATTTGGAGTCAGGTGGCCCTGGATTCAAGGCCAGCTGCTGCCCTTTTCTGGCTGTGTGACCTCGGAGAGATCACTGCACCCCACTGGGCCTCTGCCTCCTCACCTGCCTCAAGGAGGTGTGATACCAGGGTAGCTCACCTCACTGGGTGGTCAGGTGAGAATTAAGGGAAGCGCTGACAGAAAGCCCTGTGTAGACCAGGAGGAGGTGGGAGCAGCAAATTACACACCTGCCTCTCACCTCCCTTCTGCCCTCACTGGGAGGGCCCATTCTTGTCCTGCCCCACCCTGTTTCCCCACCTTCCACAGGGAGCCTTGGCACCTAAGGATTGAGCATGGCCTGGGCGGGGGTGCTGGGCAAGAGGGAGGGGCAGGCAGCATAAGTGGTGTCTGTGCTCTCCCTGCCCCAGGCCTAAGAGGACTTCTGAGCCTCCCAGAGTCAGTTAAGAAACAGTGAAAGAGAAGGGGCTCCCAGGTGGGTATGGAAGAGGGTGGTTCCTGACACCATGAGAGCTTTCAGCCTAGCACTTGCCTTGGGTGTAGCATCTACCTTCCCTGGGAATCCCTGAGGCTGGGTCAGGTTTGTACTTGGAAAGGAAATGCATCAAGTCACCACGATGGGGATGATGCTGTAACTCAGAAGCCATGGGCCTCTGTTGGCTGAAAGCGTGGCCCTGTCCTCCTGCTGGGGCCTGTCTGGTTTGAAGTAGATCTGCCGAGATGTTTTATCCAAGTTCAGATTGGTCAACCTCATCTCTGGCCAGAGGCCTTCTGGACAGGACAGCAGAGCAGGGGGTATTCTTAGCCTTGTAACGGTGGCTATTTACAGAGCACCTACTGTCTGCAGAGCTGTGCAAGCATCTCAGTTCCCCCAGCAACCCTGAGAAGCCATAGCGTGTCCAGAATGGACCTCCAGGTGGCTCCCTGTGACCCCAAAGTGTCACCGCAGGTTCTGCCCGCCCCTTCTCTGGGAGGAGCCTGCTGGACACCCTCCTGCCAGCTTCCCGAGGGTGTAGATTACTAGTCTCCTTGACAGACAAGGAAACAGGCTTAAATAACTTCCCCCAGATCCCACAGCTAAGAAGTGGTAAAGGCAGGAATTGGAACTAAGGTCAGACTCCACGTTCAGCGCTCTTTACTTTTACACCACTCTGGCCCTGCCCTCTGGAGCTTCCAGACTGGCCACGGCAGGGGGCATTTGGGGTGGGCAGCAATTGGGATGAGAGTGGGTGCAGGGTCAGGGAGGACCTGGCTGATCCAGAGTCTTCTCCCCGAGGCAGGCGTGGACGGCATCGCCCAGGCATATTCGGCTTGCCTGCCCCACATCCGCTTCTACGGTCCCACCAATTTCTCTCCTATCGTCAACCACGTGGCCCGGTTTGCAGCCCAAGCCACGCAGCAGCAGACAGCCATGGTGAGTAGGTGATCACTGGCGTGGACGTGCAGGATAGGGCTGGCACAGGCTGGGCCTTCCCTGCCAGATGGAGGTCTGTCCTTCCTACCCTACCCACCCGTGGGGCTGGCTGGCGAGCTGGATGTTCTGCCTCCCCTTGTTCTAAAATCCTAGGTGAGCCCCGGCCTCTCCACCTTAGTTTACCAGCAGGGATGGGAAGGGGGTTGGAAGCAGCTCAACTTGACTGGTTCTGGATTCCTGGAGCACAGACTCCAGGACAGACAGCAATTCCATTCGTTCGGTGCTTAGTAGGAAATAGGGGCTGTGATTAATGGGAAGTGCCTCTAGGCAGAGGGAAACCCGGAGACTGTAGTCCCTGCAGCCCTCAGGCTGACCCTCTGGGCCACCTAGTTCCCATTAGAGCAGCTGCCACCTCACGCCGAAGGGTTTGGAACCGTCTGGCCCGGGTCCGGCGCTCAGTGACGAGGCTCAAGCCTGAGGCTGCCAGGGCTGCTGTGTGGCATCTGGAATATATGGCAAACGGCCATCCTGGGCAGCTGCATCCCAGGTCCTCTCCCTGCACCCAGCTCCAGGCCCAGTGCCAGTGCTGGAGTCACCAAGGGTCATCTTGCCCACCTCGCCTGCCATCCACCAGCCCCTGCCCCAGGTCTACTGCCGTGAGGAGCTGAGCCAAGTCTGGGAATCCAGCACCCGGCCCTAGGGTGGTGGAGCCCGGGCTGGGACATGGGTCCAACTCCCACCTGACCAGGCCCCCGAGCCACTGCCACAGCCTCTGCCCCTGTGCGGGCTTCCTCCTCCCCTGGAAGGAAAGGGTTGCTGCACAAGTGCTGAAGTCCTTTCCTGACTGTCCTTTTCACTCTGCCTCCAAAATACTATCCTCAACTCACTCGCTTCCCCATTACCACGGCCACTGTCATCTCTCATTGGACACCACAGCTGTCCCCTCACCCCTCTTGCCCCTCCTATCCATGCTCCTGCTAGAGGGTCCTTTAACTGTGCACATCAGATCCTACCCCCTCCTGGCCTCTCCTTCCCGCAACCCCACACCCCTTCCTTTACTTGTGACCATTCCACCACTGACCTTGTTCCTATTCCTCAAAGACACCAAGCTTGTCTCCCAGCAGATCCTTTGTTGTGCCATCTCTTCTGCTTGGAGGTTCTTCTCCTCTCTCTCTCCCTGGCTTGCTCTGTCCCATCCCTCAGTGTCCCTCAAACGCCACCTCCCTGCAGCCTTCCTTGCCCACCCACCTGAAACCTATCTCCTGCCTTCTCTGTTTATTCCCGTCTGGACTCTGATGACGGTGGCAACATCTCCCTCACATACTCTACGTTTCTGTCTACTGGGTGTCTCCCTGGTTGGCCTCTCAGCCCCACAGTGTTGTCCGTCATCTACTGTGTGGCCTATGCTGTGGCAGACGCTCGTGTTCTGGGAACGGATGGATTTAAGTTGGCCCCTTTTGTGTGCTGTGCACTGTGCGAGGAGCTGGGAGGAGGTGACTCAGCCAGGGCCTCTCTCAGAAGGAAAGGAACCTGGTCCCATTGGGACTGCCCAGAGGAGGGAGGCACCTGCTCAGTCACTGAGGTAGAGGTTGCCTTCCCGAAGATGGAGACAAAGATAAAAGAAGGGGAGGTTATAAGAAAGAGAGGAGGACACCAGGGCCAGCCTGGGGAGGGCAGGACAGCAGTATGTGTGGTCTGTCTGGGAGGCAGCAGAGGGTCTGTGGGAAAGGGGGTCCTGGGGTCAGCCTGCCAGGGTTTGAATCCAGCCCCTACCCATCCCTCACTGGGTGACCTGGGTAAACTTACCCTCTCTGAGCCTTGTTTGTACCATAGGAATACTAACAGGACCTACCTTAAGGAGGTGGTGTTAGGATTCAATGTGATAAACAGCTGGCACCCAAAGAGACCTGAGGATGAGGAAGGACAGGTGGCAAAGCATTCTGGGAAGAGCCCCCCAGGCAGAGGGGATGGCAGATGCCAGGGATGGAGGTCAGTGCACGATGTCAGATTGAAGATGGTCCTGGTCGTTTCTGCTTCAGGGAGCGTGACTTGGTCTAGTCCTGGTCTTGGTGATGGCAGCTGAGGGCCGGAGACAAGTCCCTTCCTGCCCTGATCCTATTTCCTTTATGAACTGGGACAAGTGGGGAGGACCCGGGAGTGGCGTTTTTAAATTCCTGGGGTGCTGGTTTAGAGCTGGATGGAGGGAGCAGAGTGAGGGGCAGCCCCTCAGCTTGCACACCGTTTGGATGCCTAAGCCAGCCAGGCCATTGTCCCGCCCAGACTTTTATCTGCCTGAACCAGCTTTCAGAGGGATGGAAGAAAGGCCTGCGTTCTTGTTTAAGGGAAAAAAATGGGGCGGAGCAGGAATGAAGGCCAGTGTTCCTCTGAGGCTCTTTCACCTGCCAGGCAGGGGCAGGACTGGGCAGGAGATGAGGTCCTGGGGAGAAGGAGCCTGTGTCTGCTGGATCCTAGGGGAGGGGCTTGGGCCCTGGGGACCAGCTGCTGAGGGCCCTCCAGAGGGAAGAACTGGGCCCTTTCTGTGAACAAGTCCTAATCCTCACAGTACCCCAGCTGCTTTCGTCGTGACCAGGTCCTCCCAACCTGAGGAGGCAGCCCTTCCCTGGCTCCCTCACACTGGGGAAGAGCTGTTACCCACCCCAGCTCTGTGACTTTGGGCCAGCATCTCTGGGCTGCAGGAGGCGAGCCAGGGGTCTCTACTGGCCTCTCCTACTCTGATGTCCAAGAAGATACAGATAATTCTCTACCTCCTGCCTTTACTCCGTCCATCTCACCGTGCACTGAAGGTGGGGATGCCTCAAGGTTTGGAGGCCCATCGACCTGGTTCAGACCCCAGCTCCCGCACTTCCTGACTGTGTGACCCAGAGCAGGTTGCTTATTAAGCTCTCTGAACTTCAGTTTTCTCACCTGTACAATGAGGATGATGGAACAGTACCTGCCTAATAAAGGCATTGCAAGGATTCAACCAGCTCGGCATCCAAATTGCTCAGCACAGCGCCTGGCACACAGTAGCACCTAATAAACGTGAGCGGATGAATCTTCTTAGGACACCTTGGGCCGGCATTTGGTGCTGCTGAGCCCATGTAGGCCTAAGGCAAAAGGAAATAATTTGTGCATTACCTGATGCTTTCATACAGCTGCTTGTGTGGCTTCATCCTCCCTGTCCCCCACACACGAACATGCATGCACACCCACGCACAGGAAATCAAGAGCAGATGGTGGAAGCATCTCTCTAGGCAGGCCTGTGTTCTCCCATTCATTCACACAGCTCATCTCTACCGCGTATGTTTCTCTGCGGCACTGGGGAGTCCATGATTTGCAAGCCATAGCCTCTGCCCTTCCAGGGCCTGTGGTCTTGTGGGGAGCCAGGCCAGGAACAGCAGCTGTGATGCCAGCCAATTAAAACTGTGATGACGGAATTATAGGATTATGAAGGTGGCATCTAACCCAGACAGAGGGCTCAGGGCAGGCTTCCTGGAAAAGTGATGTCCAAGCTGAGACTTGGAGGATGCTTAAGAGTTAGTCTCATAAAGGGTGTGTATGTGTGTGCGTGTGCATGTGTGGAGTGTCCCGGGCAGAGGGAACGGCATAGGCAAAGGCTTGGAGGCATGGTGTGTGGCATAACTAAGGAGTGTGATGTAAGAGGGGTGGGTGGGGGTGGATGAGGTTGAGAAGGTAGGCCAGCTCCCACAAATGCCTTTGAAGCCAGTAAGGAATCTGGATTTTTTCTTAAGGGCAGTGGGGAGTCACTGAAAGGTATTAAGAGGTTTGAGTGGTACCAGGGGACTCCTACTGTGGGGCCTCATCCTTCCCTCTGCTCTGACCCATGTGACTTGGGCCTTCCCATCCATGGCCCATTGATGGTTGGCTACCTAGGCAACTGGTGCCATAGTGGAGGGGGAACTGGGAAGCAGCCAGCACCCTGGAAATTTCCCTCCACTCCCCAAGGCCCTCAGCAGCCAACTTCTCAGAAATAAGCTAGGGATGAGTGTAGCTTCCCCGGACTCTGCCTGGAACTGTTGTGGTCAAGTCAGTTTCTTATAAATCAAATTACATGTTAAATGCATTGGGGAAGTGGCTATTTACAGCCCTAGAAGCCTGAAGAACCTCTTGGGTAAATGCTAGAGATACTCTGTCCTTGAAATGTGTTGGAAAGTTGGGGTTTGGGTTCGACCTGTCAGCAGTTGGCTGTGTTTATGGAGCCCGCACAGGGTGCCAGGCCCATGAAATGCAGAGGTGTGAGAGGAGGGGCTGCCCTGAGGAGCTCTAAGGGCGTGGGGGGAGAGGAGTATCCAGAGAAGCCTGCCCCAAGGGGTAATCGCTGGCAGCGAAAGCAGAGCTCAGGGCTTGGGGGAGCCCTCACATCCACTCGGGATGGAGGAGTAGACACTCAGAGAGGTCTTGGAGCTGTGGCTGGGGAGGGTACGCCAGGCAGAAGGAAGTAAACCAGGAAAGGCATGGAGGTGGGAAAGCTTGGGGTAGAGTAGACCAGGACTATGCATGGGGACAGCAGAGGCTCTTCCCACCTCCTCCTGCCTGATTCCACCCTTCTTTCTCCCCTTCCACAGCCCCCCCCTCACCCGCCGCCACCTCCCCTCTGTCTTGGGGATGGGATCGTGGACCCCTAGGGTTGCAGTAGACCTTAGAGGCTACTGGACAACCTCATTTTTGCCTGGGATGGGCATGAAGCCTAGGACTTGTCAGTGGCACTTCGCTTCTCCCTGCCAGGCCCCACTATTGGAGAGAGAGCTACTGGCCACTGCTGCCATTGTGGAAAGAGCCCTAACTTTGGAGTTAAGGCTTGGGCTTGAATCTCAGCTGTGCCATTCCTGGCTGTGAGTCCTTGAGCAAGTCACTGAACCTCTCTCAGCCTGAGCCTGTCTCCCCAACCTCCAAAAGGAGAATCCCAGCGTGAGGATGACACGGAGCATGTGTGGTCACCACCACCGTGACTCACCTTTTCAGTTGGTGCCTACTGTTCTGCAGGAACCCAGGCCATGGGGAAGAAGACTCCAAGGCTGTGAGGGAGGCCTCAGCCTGTGTGCTGCAAGTCTCCTAATGTAGACACGTGGCTGGTGGAAAGGGAGAGCCAAGAGGGCCATGTGGGGAGGAGGGTGGGAGACAGCCATCTGAGCTGAAGGGGGCTTGGAGACCAGTCCCACCCCGAGTGGTGAGGCCTGTCACCCAAGGCCAAGTATTTTCTGTCCTCATCGCTAGGCCTCTCAATGCCTTCTTCCCTCCTGCCAGCCTAGGTGCCCCAGAAATACTGCCATGGACTATTTTTGGTGGGATGGAAGTGGGGTTAGAGGGCCACTTAGGGAAGGGGTGCTGGCTAGAATGATGGTGGGCTATGAGGGGACAAGGGTCTGGATGAGCTTATGAGGTGCCCCTCAACCCCAGGAATGGGGACTGGCAGCAGCAGCCCTCCACTACAGGAATTCGGGCTGCCATCTCCATAGCAACAGGTATCCATCCCCAGCCAAGCTTTTGGCCTCTTAAAGGTACTGCTCAGGAGTTGTTGGACTACTGCTGTCGAGGATTGGGGGTTAGGATGGTGGCATTCGTACCTCCACACGGTTCATTCCTTTCAGGTTGTGCTTGGGGGACAGGCAGGAGAGCTAGGCATCCTAGCTGGCTGAACTTGTGGTCTCTGTATGTTTCCCAGGGAGCAAACGGCTTTGCTGGGTGAGAAGGTGGCCAAATGATGACTTGGGGGCTAGCTTGGTTCTGCCCTTTTTAGCTCCATGACCTTGACTAGTCTGGGTCCCCGTTTCCTCTCCTGAGAATCAGAAGAGTCAGAAGAGAAGGCAGAAGCCCCAAACAGAGAACATTAGGGCCACAAGGGCTTTTCTATTCATCTTATGTATGGGGAAAACTGAGTTCCCCAACAGGGGCCAGAGGGTGCTAAGCACAGAGCCAAGTTGAAAATGAGGTCTTAGGCAGCTAGGAATGCTGGGGCTTCTGCCCACAGATCATCCAGTGAGATTTCCTGAATGTCATTCACTCACTCCCCACCTCCACAGTCTATGCTATGGCCACCTGTCACCTACACTAATTATTCATATTTTTTTCATGTAAATTTTATAAAGAAACTATAACCCACTGTAAGGGAAAAGTTACCACTTACAATAGAGAGTAACAATAAAAATAAATACACCAGGCTGCAGAGTGGTATCAGAGTCTACCTAGAGACTGCTGTCCCTGGAGCTCTGAGCTTCCTGCCTTTTCTCTCTGTTTTTAATAAGGAAGGTTAGCAAGAGGGACACACGAGCACCAAACTGAGACTTCCTCCTGGGTGCAGTTTGTAGAATTCAAAGACCACTGCAAAACCAATACCCTGGGCTTCCCTGGTGGCGTAGTGGTTGAGAATCTGCCTGCTAATGCAGGGGACATGGGTTCGAGCCCTGGTCTGGGAAGACCCCACATGCCACGGAGCAGCTGGGCCCGTGAGCCACAATTACTGAGCTTGCACATCTGGAGCCTCTACTCTGCAACAAGAGAGGCCGCGACAGTGAGAGGCCTGCGCACCGCGATGAAGAGTGGCCCCTGCTCGCTGCAACTAGAGAAAGCTCTCGCACAGAAACAAAGACCCAACACAGCAAAAATAAATAAGTAAATAAACTCCTAGCCCCAACATCTTCTTAAAAAAAAAAAACAACAAAAAACCAATACCCTTTCCACTGTGACTGATGCTGTGTCTGGGGTGTGCCTCCAGGTCTGCTTGTTGCCAGCAGAGTCCCACAATCCCAGAAGCACTGACCGAGATGATCTGCTTAGCTCCTGCAAGGGGTCTCTGAGACCAGCTGTGCTAATGGGGAACGAGCAGCATCACAGGTGTTCACGTGAAGGTGGAGCAGAGAAGGGGAGGCTGCTCCCAGAGTCCACAAGCCAGAATGCATATTCCTCAACAGCCGTGGGCCTCACTCTGCCACAGATGCAGCTGTCGATTACCAAGCCAGCATGGTCTCTTTGAGAGGTGCAGGAATTCCCACTTTGCAGACGAAGAAACTGAGGCACGGCGAGTTGAGTCAGTTGCCCAGAGTCCCACGGTGTAGCCACTGTCAGAGCCAGGCCTGGAGTCTGGGGCTCTCAAACCCCCAAGCTGGGGAGTCTGACATTACACAGGGCAGGAGGAAGAGAGCAGTTTGTGCTTCCAGCTGTGACAGAGGAGAGGCCTACAGGGCCCAAGCACTGAGAGGTGGCTGCCTAGGGAGGTGGCTGGGGTTCAGCAACAGCTCGGGGAGACGAGCCACCTTCCTCCCAGGGGTCAGAGGGTTTGGGGGGATTGGGAAAGGACGGAGGGGAAGGGTGGCCAGGGGCCGAGGGCTGTGCTGAGCGCCTGTTGACCCCCTCCGCAGCAATACTTCATCCTCCTTATCATCACGGACGGTGTCATCAGCGACATGGAGGAGACGCGGCACGCCGTGGTGCAGGCCTCCAAGCTGCCCATGTCCATCATCATCGTGGGCGTGGGTAACGCCGACTTCGCTGCCATGGAGTTCCTGGACGGGGACAACCGCACGCTGCGCTCCCACACAGGGGAGGAGGCAGCTCGTGATATCGTGCAGTTCGTGCCCTTTCGAGAATTCCGCAACGTGAGTGTGGGCCCGGGCTGGGGAGGAGGCGGTTACAGGACCCCAGCAACCATAGTTAATAATCCAGAATGAAGGCGCTGGGATTGTCTGCCCAATCCTAGGCTCCTCTACCCTCAGCTCTGTTGACTACGTACCTCCTGAGAGCCTACTACCCGCCCGGCACCATGCAAGGCCCTGCCCCCAGGTGAGGCCATATGACAGTTGCATGAGCACTTGCTTCAGCAAGCTGACAGAACTCAAGGGAGTAGTGCCCAGTCCAGACTGGGGCTCCAGGACAGGGGTTCCCGAAGGACCTGCCCTCTAAACCTGAATCAGAAGTCGGCGTCATCCATGCGGGGGAAAGCATTCCAGGAGAAAGAGATGAGAGTAAGGCCCAGAGGCATGAGGGGCTTTCCAGGAAATCAAACCTCGCCAACCACCTCGCTTCAGGTGGAAAACAGGGCCCATCTTAGGATGGCCTCCTCTCCCTGAGGGCCGCTCTAGGAGGAACTGGTGGCCTCCCTTGCTCCTGGAGGTGGCTCTGGTCCTATCTGCAGGTGACCCAGGTCTGCTTACAAGGAGGCTGGCATTAGCTTCCTGGTTGCTGTCCTTGCAGCTGGGCCCGCAGGCAGCCCCAGAGGGAGCAGTCTGTCAGATGCCAGCCTGGGGCCTAGCTTTCATTTGACCAGAGGCACACTGTATAGCCTTGGGCAAGTCCGTGACCTTTCCTCCTGGCCTCAGCTGCCTCAGCTGTAAGCCTCAGGGTGCTGTGGCTCAGGTCCTGGGAGCCAGTCCCAGCAAGAACTGGCCACTCTGATTTGTAACCACTGGTGCTCACATCTCTGCCCAGTACCCTCTGGGTTTGCCTGAGCTAGTTCCAGTTCCTTCCTCTGGAGCGTGAGCTTCCTGAGGACAAATGCTGGGTGTTGGCCACCCAGGCACTGCATGGACACTGAACGAGCTCCTGGTGTGCCCAGCCTGTGACTGGGTGCCGAGCAGTGAAATCAGACAGTCACAACCCCTTAATACCAGCCAAGAAGGTGCTCAGGAAATGTTTGCCGGATGAGTAGGCCGTGCAGCTCACCTCCACCATCTCTTTGCCCCAAAAGCCTCCCATAGACAGATTCATCCTGAAACGTTACTCCTAGGCACCTCGAGTGCTCAGGTAAGAGTTACACTTAATGTGAAGGAAAGCACTGCTAAGGGTGGGATTTCAGGCCTGGGCTGGGCTGAGGAATGCTAGTTTTAGACAGCTCTGGTCCTCTGCTCTGGTTTTGTCCTGCAGGGACACCTTCTGTACCAGCTCCCTGGGCATGGTGCCCCTCACCACTTCATCCAGTGATCCTTTCTCTCTCCTCTCTCCACCCTACCCTGCAGGCGGCAAAAGAGACCTTGGCGAAAGCTGTGCTGGCAGAGCTGCCCCAACAAGTTGTTCAGTATTTCAAGCATAAAAACCTGCCCCCCACCAACTCGGAGCCCGCCTGAGTGCCAGCCCTCACCCAGCAGCAGCATGCCGGCTGGGCCTCCCGCCCTCCCCAGGAACATGCACGCTCACCCTGCTTCCTTGTGGGTGGCCTTTTTTTTTTTTCTTTTAAACTGATCCACATTTTAATTTTCTACAACTGGACCTCCACACCCCCAACTTCCTGCAGCCCAGCTGGGCTTCCTTTATTGGAGTCAATTGATGATACTTCCAGGCCACACCGGATTCCTCTCCTCCTCTCCCCACCCTTGCCACTCTTAAGTATTGAATGTACTTTGTATAATTTTAGTGGAATTGTTATTAAAGAGAATAAAATTTTTACAATCATAACTGGCTTTTTCCAAGTAACTAGCTGCAGACTCAAAGGAACGTGTCCCCGGTGCATGCTGTGTGGTAGCCTGCACCTAATTCCTGCTCTGTTTTTTAATACTGTGATCGTGTTCTACTTGTTATACTCAGGGTATAAAGGAGTTTCAGATGTCCCTGAGTCAGCTCCTTCCTCAGCTGGGACCTGATGGGCTCACTGATCTGGGAAAGGAAACATGAAAACCCCTTCCCCCCAGCAAGCCTGTGAAATTGGTATAATCACTTCTACTTGGGGACATGCATTCCACACAAACAGTAATGCAGCTGTTAAGCTGGCAAAGAATTTGGCACATCACACATGCTCAATAAGTATCTGTGGGGCAATGAAATGCACGGTCCCTCCCCAGCCTTCTAGGCCCCAGCAGAGCCCATGCTGGCCCAGCCAACAGCACACGGTGCCCCACCCTTCTTCCTCGTGGTCCACGCTGTCTTATGTACCCCACTCCACCACAGCAGTGGCAGTCGCTGCCACCCATGTGCTCCTCCTGCAGGTCTCCCAGGCACTGGAGTACACCCTGTGGTCTGCAGCACGTGAAAGCCTCTTTGGCTTTAGGATGCTAAACAGGGCTGCTTCTGTCCCTGCTGCAGCAGCCGTTGCTTTCTATCACACATCCCACCCTGGGCTTGGGCCCAACCTCACGAAACCAGCTAGGTGACGCATCTCTGAAACCCCCGCCGTCTGGCCTGTTCCCTTCTCTCCTCCAAAGAACACATCTTTCTCTTTTGTCTACTTCCTCCTTAGAGCTCCAGTCAGCCCCTTTGCCACAGGCTCATGTGCAACCAACAACTCACATTCATATTAATAAGCACATTACAGGCATAATCTTGAACCTTTCCACCAGCCCCTGCCTGTGACCATTTCAGAGATGAGGAAACAAGCAGAGAGGCTAATCGAATCTATTAGAGGCAGAGCCAGAACTCAGCTCCAGGTCTGGCCGACTCCACAGAGCCCACACTTGTTCCACTGCACTGAATGTCTTCCCGTGACTATGAGGGAGTCTTCTGCTCAACCTGCCGCTGAATTTGTCCTTCCCCTCCAATGAAACTGGGCAGTCAGACATCTCGACCTACTCTCCCAGGTCAGCAATTCTTACCAGTGGTCTGCTATACCTGGCTGGTGTGCCAGGCAAGTTCCTAGCTCCAGGTGCCTGGTAAGCTCAGGAGTCGGTGTTTATCTGGTGGGAGCAAGCGAGGGACATCTGTATCCTAGGCTTCCAATCCTCTTCTGATTCCATGGCCACCAAAAGCCAGCTGAAATATCCTCGAGGGACACCTTCACTTCTCCTGAGAGGGCTGCAGGACTGCAGGGAGCCGTGATTTCCTCAGGGACCTTTGGGAAATCACACCACAGAAGCCCAGAGGCCAGCTCGGCGCTATGGGTAGAAACCCAGGACCAGCGCATCTGCCTCCTCTGGTTCACACCCAGCCCTTGCTCAGGATAGCTGCAAGACTGCATGATGGTTGAAATAATGCCACATGACTGCTTCCTTTACCCTCCCGTTTCGTAGCTGAAGTGTCTAGCTGGATGTCAGATCCAGGGAAGTTTGTATCCAACTCAGCCTGGGAGAATCTGTCAAGTTCTGATCGACCAGAGGCCTCTATAGTGGAACAGCCTTCTCCTCCCAGCCCCACATCCCCTCCTTAGCCCCTCAGGGGATGGGTGTATTGGGGCGACACCTGATGCAGACCTCTCCCTTACACCCCCCCCATGGGAATAATTTACCAGATTGGTGAAGCTATGGAGACTGACATCTACTGGGCCGGGTTAAGGTAGACTCCCTGCCTTGCATCAGGGCCCATCATAAATGCTCCAACTCCTATGGACCACGTACCTCAGTGTGGTGCCGGCAGCCCCCACTTCACAGCTGCACGAGGGAGCAGACCCAGCCATCTTTCTTCCCCCTTCTCTGCCTGAGGTTGGGTGGATCAGTCAAACAAGCCTTCTACTCCCAGCTGGTTTGAGTTCACCAGGGAAAGGAATGTCCTGAACTCCTGACCAGGCAAATCACCACTTAAAAAACAAACCAAGATAAGTTAAGTCCTGGGGATGTAATGTGCAGCATGGTGACTATAGTTAATAATAGCAGATTGTATATTTGAAAGTTGCTGAGAGAGTAGATCTCAAAAATTTTCATCATAAGAAAAATATGTTTTGGTAACTATGTGTGGTGATGGATCATTTCACAATATATACAATTATTTAATAATTACATTGTACACCTGAAACTAACGTTATATGTCAACTGTATTTCAATAAAAACAAACCAAGCCTTGGTGCTGCTATTTGGTTCTTGCACATGGACAGTAGGATGAAAAGTGAACTTGGAAATCTGACTAAAAGGCTCCTTTACCCTTGAAACACCTCCACTGAGGCGTGGGCACTGGCATTTGTTTTAAAGTTTCATTGAAACCACAGAAAACCCAACTTAGAAATAAAGGCTCAAATTAAAATTCTGGTTCTGATACTTACCTGTGTGACGTTGGGCAAGTCAGTGAATCACTGTGAATTTCGGTTTCCTCTATAAAATGTAGAGAAGGGCTGTTTCACAGAACTTTTTTTTCAGGATGAAAGACACTAGTCTGCAAACATCTCAAACAGTGCCTGGCTCGTCCATAGTGGGCCCTCAGTAAATGCTCACCAATAAACAAACCGACATAAGGGATAATGATGTGCATGACCATGTCTAAAACAGTGAGGTAGATGCCCAGCCGATGGCTAAAGCTCTCAGTGGAGGTTGTCTCTGCGTTGTGCTGCCCATGGCTCTGTGAAACTCTGATGCTGGGCCACCTTCTGCCTATTAGTGCTATGACGCTCCCTCTTTCCCTAAACCATTGCTCCAGCAGGTAAGGGAGCAAAATACCAGCCCTTGCCAGCATCACTAAGGCATAAATGGGCGACTGGCTTCTTGTGTTCAACACTATGAAAGTGTTGCCAAGATCTAGCCTCCCACCAAGCAGAACTTGCATTCCATACTGTTACGTGTAAGTGGGCTGGGCACGCCAAGAAATCAAGAAAGATCCAAGTCCAAGTGATGGTGCACTGCCGCTGAGCTCTCTCTCCTTTTTGTTTTTCTGGAGGGGCTTAAGACGACAGCTGAGCTACATACCCACGGTTAGGACACCCGAGCCAAGGAACTGGGTGTGCCTGAGCAATTAACATTTAGCTAAGAGGGAAGCACACAGCAGAAGCTGGTGGTTGGAGCTCTGATGACCAGATCCGACCCGTCATCATGTCAGTGTTCTACCTGCAACTGAGAAATGCCAGTAGGATGGATAAACCTGCCATAAACACCACAGAAGCTCTAGACGATCTACCCAGAAATGGGGGAGGCCGAGGGTAACAGTACTAATGAGGATGGCTACCATTTTCTGAGCACCAGATACCACATCAAGTAGCTCTTATAGATCCTCTTTCACCCTCACTAGGAAGTTGGTGTCCTGATTCCTATCTACTGAGGAGGAAACAGGCCTGGAGAAGTTAAGGACTTTGCCCAAGTGATCCAGCTAGTAAATGTCTGGCTCCAAGCTCATAGCCACTGTGGTGTAGCCACAGAAGGGGGAACCAAGTTGAGATTCCTGAGAAGTAGCCAGAAGGGAAGAACCCACGAGACAGAAAGAAATGAGAACCCAAGAGACTAGCCTAAACCACTCCTAGTTAGGGACTTTCAGTCTAGAATGCTCCTGAAAAAGTCTAGAATGCCTTCCCAACTCTGTGTTTGAGAAGCCAGCTTTCTCTCCTCCTGGGTCTGGGCCCAGGGAAGGCAGAAATAAACAGGTCACCAGCCAGCTCTGTGGGTCCAGTCACATTGCCCTCCCTGCTTTTTATAGATGGAAAAACAGATGCTGTGGATTTCATGCTCCCTTCCTCCCCATCCAGGTGGGTGACAGGGCCAAAGGTAGATGCTAGCAGGAAGTGCTTAAGAGAGAGGCCGTGGTATGACACAAGCTAGATAATCCAGATAGAGCTGGCAATAGGATTCCTCAGAGACAAGCTTTCTCCCTCACATGGTTCAAAGTTGTAAGAAGACTACCACTCAGGACAACGCAAGCAGGTTTTAAGAAACCACCCCAAACCTTGTTTTTATCCCTTATTACCTAGTTATAAAATCCCAATTATCTATTAAGGCAGGAAAGCTGCATCTTGTGATTTAAAGCAGTGTTTCCTTCCATTCCAGGTTTTCCTATTCTTCTTTGGGTTTGAAACACACAGTCTACACTAGATGTTTTCCAAGGTGACTTCTTCTACTGGGAGACCAGACTTCCTCCACTGGGACACCTGCTTTGCTGTTCATGGTTTCTACAGAACCTGTGCCTCAGCTCTAGGGCTCTCTGCTAACAGGTACGGCGAAAGATGAAATGATCACTGGTGATTCTCAACTTTTTCTGAGATACTGAGAGCAGAAATCTCAGTCTGATGAGTCTCAACCTCCTTGACACAATCTAGCTGTTACAGTAGATGGGGACGAAGGTGGGAGCACAAGATCCAGTACAAGAAAAGCAAGATCTTATTCTCTGACAGGTTTATTAGCTTTCAAATTAATATAGGTTTTTAATCCCTGCAACCCTTTGTCAGCTTCTCCCAACATCAACAGAGGCAATGAGGTATAGTAATGGCCTCTTAAAAGTCAAACCAGCGACTTCCCTGGTGGCCCAGTTGTTAAGACTCTGTGCTCCCACTGCAGGGGGCATGAGTTCGATCCCTGGGGTCGGGGAACTAAGATCCCGCATGCTGTATGGTGCGGCCAAAAGAAACCCAAAAGTCAAACCACATAAAGATGGTGACTTTGGTTCCTCGGTCTGCCTCCTGAAATGATCTGACGTTGCTCTGGGTACGGGCTGTAATAGCAACAGCACAATTGCAGAACAACAAAGCAGAGGAGCAGAAGGTGCCTACACAGTGTTACCTCAACGTCTTGTTTGTAAGGATGGAGCTGATGTGCCTGTACTGACAGTCAGGAACAATTAGCACAGAGTAGCTCTGAAAAGGAAAAAGAATTCACAAGCCATCGGTTATGGGTGAAGGGAAGTCACCATCTGCCAGCGGGCACCAGAGTGTCACTGCTGTGGGAGGGAAAAGGAGTGGGTTTGGAGGAGATCCAGGGGCCTCTGTGCCCACATTAAAACTGAGTAGCTTCTCTGCCTGCCAGCATCACAGTGTCAACACATTCTGTGTGTGTGTGTCTCTCCGTCTCACACCCAAGGAAGTAGAAACAACTGACGTAGGAACCCAGCGGAAGAAAGAACCGTACAGGCTCACTCTTCTGAAGCAGGGGAGCCTACAGCTTTATGTTGTTGTTGTTAAAAGCTCATGGCCTACCTCTGTCCTCAGAGCCTCCATACCTTGTCTCCCCCTGCCCTTCCCTGCCTCCCTTTAGGGGATGGAGGTGGAGCAGCATGTCTGGGTCTTGGCTGCTCTGTATGGGAAGGGAAGAGCAGGAAGGGCAGCAGGTCAAAGCAGAGGAAAGGACAAGCATAGCACCTTTAGTCTAGAAACAGCTTCCATAGTTAGAGGCCACAACTAGAAATGTAGCCAACAGAGAGGGGCCTCAACAGGTTAGAGCCAGAATATGCAGGTGGGTCCCCCTGGCTTGCCATATTAGAATTCCAGGAGCTGCCAGAAATAAGTCACCTCATCCACATACCTACCAGCACTTCTGATCTCTGGCTACAACAAAATAAGGCCTATGTTTGTTTCTCTAAGGTTTAGAGTCTTAAATGGGATTAGGTGGAGGGAGATGGAATAGCCAAGGGTAAGGGAAAACTTCACAATGAACCATGAGTGTTAAGTGACACCCCCTGCGGATGTAGTTTAGAACCTTTACTTAGTCACACAACATCAAGAATAGGTTAGTTCCAGGGCAGTGCGCCATTCCATCACCTGGGACCTTCTCTCCGCCCTGCACACTCCACAACACAGTATAGTCAAACGGCGCCTTCGTCTAGAATAGAATGTTTTAAATGATACCTGTTCAGTAACTGTCCTTGCTTCTTTGTGGCGTTGGGAAAGGAAAAAAAAAGAAACAAAAAACAAGAAAGCAACAGAACCCAAACCCTTTGCAAGCCGCTTGGTACCTATTTTCCCAGGGCATTCTTAGTGGAATTTCTGCTGGGCCCTGACCTCTGCCCTACTACAACAGTGAGGACAGAGGCTGTGGGACAGGTTTGGGCATCCATACTGGAGTAGAAAGAGAAAACAAACACAAGTCGGGCCACAAGTGGATTCTGGCACATTTTTAGATGAGGTTAAAAATGTCACGGTGTGCACAGGGAGCAGGCAAAGGACTTTTCTGTGGGAGGTAATGCCTGTAGGCAGAATAAACTGTCCAGTCTATTCTTGGGGAGGAGCTCCCTGCGGTAAGAACAGAGGAACTAGGGGGCCTCGAGGAAGGTGTTGGTTCGGAAGATGGAGGAGACGATCTTGCCGGTGGCGTTGATAGTGCCTTCGCTGTCTGAGCTGGACTCAGAGTCGCTGCTCCCAGAGTAGGCACCCAAACCTGGGAGGATGCCGATACAGACGGCAGCGGAGGGGCAGTGGATGGAGGGACCACTCAGAGATGTGCTTCCAAGAGACACGCAGGAAGGGGCTTCTGCAAAAAAGGAGGCAGGACTGTTACTTCATCACCCTTTTCCAAAGGTGATGGTGTGCTTTCCATGTGTAGAGGGCTTTATGTTGGAAGCCTCAAAACAACCCTATGTAGTCGACACTATTGCCATCCTCATTTTTTTTTTTTTTTTTGGCGGTACGCGGGCCTCTCACTGCCGTGGCCTCTCCCGTTGCGGAGCACAGGCTCCGGAAGCGCAGGCTCAGCGGCCATGGCTCACGGGCCCAGCCGCTCCGCGGCACGTGGGATCTTCCCAGACCGGGGCACGAACCCGTGTCCCCTGCATGGGCAGGCGGACTCTCAACCACTGTACCATCAGGGAAGCCCTGCCATCCTCATCTTAATGTTCCTCGTTTACAACTGAGAAAACTGAAGCCACAGCAGAGAACATTTTAAGACCATGCAGAATATCACCAAGTAGCTGGGGCTCTTTTTGCCCCAGGAAACCCAGAGTCACAGCAGCACCTCCATGCAGAAAGCCTCAACCTAGAAAACACAGGACTTGAAGGTTAGAGGAAAAGTTAAGAACTCTCCTCCACCCCTTCTTCTTCCCTGTTTCCAGCCTCATTTAATCACTACAACAACCTGGTATATAGATATCCCCCACTTTGCTGATGAGGGAGGTCCAAAACCCAGCTAAGGTTAAAGGCCACTTAGAGTAGAAAACATTAAACTAAATTTGAATCAAAAGATAATGTACTAAAACGATCCCAGAGCTCACCTCAGAGTAAGGGTTGGAGTTCAAACACTGTATCAGGCTGACAAGCATATTACCTTCTAGGGTTTTGCCTTAACAAACCCCTAACACTTCATGTAATTGTGAAAAGGATACATGGTTCCAAGTATATGAAATCAGGAGTAAGCAAAAAATATCACTGAGAAGCAAAGAGAGATCTCCAACAGCCAGTATACATAGTTCATTTGCTTATACAGGAAGTACTAATAAGGGAAGGAAGCTGCTAAAGATAAGTAATGTGAAAACATGGAGATGTAGGAAAGTGAGAGCTCACAATGATTGCAGAGGCTACAAGAGGTAACAAGGCTACAAGAAAACAGGCAAATATTTACAATAAGTATCACAAAAGCTAATTTCTTTACGATATAAAGAGTTCTTCCAAAACCAATAACAAACCAACAACTGAACAGAAAAGTAGACAGAAGACACGAATAGTTCACAGAAAAAGAAACAAATGACTTTTAAACATAGAAGAATAAACAATATAAGGAGGAATAGGCATCTATATATGTTGCTGAGGGAACGTAGGATAATTCGGCTAAGTCCTTCACACTTAAATGATGTTCATGCAGCACTGTTGACAGTAGAAACCAAAAGGTTCATTAATAGAGGACCAGTGTAATGGACTAGTATTCAGCCATTAAGAAGAATAAAGCATCTCTGTGTGTAATGGTATTGAATGATCTCTAAGATGCCATGTGTTAAATGAAAAAGGCAAGGGTGAGTACAAGTTATAATCTGGGGGGGGGACATTAAATATGCATGATAATGTATGAAAAAATACATTAAAAACTGGCAACAGTGGCTGCTCTGGGGAGAGCAACTGAGTGGCTAAGGACCAGGGAAAACTTAACTTTTTATTCCACACTCTTGTGTCCCTTTTCAATTTACTATTAGGTACATATAACTACCTATTTAGACAACTGTTAAGAAAGCCAAATGCCACAATTCAAAGAGTATCCTAGGACATTTAATTCAGAAGGACCAGCCCCTCTTACCTCTGTAATCCCTGTATTATAGCCAGGAAGGCTGTAGAAGACTGACAGTCCTAATGGCTATCTTCTCCTTATCCATATTCTCCTCAGACTATAAGTCTCTGGAGGACAAGGGCTCCTTCTTCTCTATCCCATCCCCTGGGCATAGAGCAGACGGCCTGGCACAGAGCAGGCCAACATTCACAATGTGTGAGAATGCAGGAAAATGCATAACAGAGTTTCACTGCAAATGGCTAAATTTTGGGGGTGGGAGTGGGGGTGGGGGAAATGTGAAAATTTGGGACATAACATCAAATTTAAAACCATTCATTTACCTGAACATTCATTGTATTACTATTTTCACACATACAAGGATACTTTCAGTATTCTGTGAGAAAAATTGGGTTGTTTAAAAAAAAAACCAAAAACCCCTGATATCATAAGGGTATGAATCAGTTACTTGGAAAAGTAATTTATGTGAAGTTACTCAGTGAAATGTGTCCTTTTATTAAGTATTTCAAGGGTGAATTGAATTTTAGGGTCTATCTTAGAAAAGAAAGATCAAGTTCTGAGTACCTCTGGAGGACTAGAGCCGGCCTAAGGGGAGGATGGAAGCCAGCCACAGAAATGTAACCCAAGGAATCTGGACGACAGGAGCATTAGCAGAGTTTAAGCAAAAGGACCAAATCTCCCAATTATCTAGGAAGTTTCAAGAAAGAAAAGAGATTGCAACTCAAACAAATTTCATTCCAAAAGCAGTTAACTGGGACTTCCCTGGCAGTCCAGTGGTTAAGACTTTGCCTTCCAGTGTAGGAGGCAAATTTGGCAATATTTTTCTAAGTTACAAATGTATATCTGACTCAATAATTCTCCTTCTAAGCATTTAACCTGACATATTACAAATGTGAACAATGATCCATGTACAGGGTTATTTAATGAAACATCATAATAGAGAAAGAATGGAAACAATCTAAATGTTCATCAATAAAAAACGAAATAAATATACTATGGTACAACCATACAATGGATTACTACACAGCCTTAAAAAGGAATGAAGAAGCTCTTTATGCACAGGTATGCTATGATTCCCAAGGTAAGTAAGCAATGAACAGAAGAGTATGTTAATTAAAATAATGATGATGGGCCTTCCACGGTGGCGCAGCGGTTGAGAGTCCGCCTACCGATGCAGGGGACACAGGTTCGTGCCCGGGTCCGGGAAGATCCCACATGCAGCGGAGCGGCTAGGCCCGTGAGCCATGGCCACTGAGCCTGTGTGTCTGGAGCCTGTGCTCCGCAACAGGAGAGGCCACAACAGTGAGAGGCCCATGTACCGCAAAAAAAAAAAAAAAAAAAAATGATGATGATAGGAAATGCAAAACAACATATTAAGTAAATCTTGCCAAAAAATCAACGTGAATTGACCAAGCTCTAGACCTAATTACCATTTTATAGGAAACACAGGATATAAAGGAATCCCATGGGGATGCAATTAGCAAAATCTAGAGTGCAGGAAACTCCACAGGGAAGAGGCCCAGTTCCTTCGCAAGTAAAATATAAATGAAACAAAAAATAAATTAAGAAAGAGGAAGAACCCATAGGTTAGATGAGACTGAAAAGGCAGATTAGCCTACTGTTAAGATGCCATAAAATGGCAATATTCCCAAACTGATCTACAGATTCAAGCAATCCCTATCAAAATCCCAGCTGCGTGAATTGACAAGTTCATCCCAAAATTCATATGGAAATGCAAGGGACCTCAAATAGCAAAACAATATTGAAAAAGAACAAACTTGGAGGACTGATACTTCCTGGTTTCAAAACTTACTACAAAGCTAGAATGATCAAAACTGTGTGGTAGGGAATTCCCTGGCAGTCCCGTGGTTAGGACTCCATGCTCTCACTGCCCAGGCCCTGGGTTCAATCTCTGGTCAGGGAACTAAGATCCCACAAGCCGTGCAGCATGGCCAAAAAATAAAACAAAAACAAACAAACAAAAACAAAACTGTGTGGTGATGGCATAAGGAAAGACATACAAATCAATGGAAGAGAAAAGTTAGTCCAGAAATAAACCCAAACATGCTGTTCAACTGATTTTCAACCAAGTGTCATGACAATTCAGTGGGAGATAAAACAGTCCTTTCAACAAATTATTGAGTCAAAAAATTAACACAAAATGGGTCAAAGATCAAAATGTAAGAGTTAAAACTATAAAACTCTTTGAAAAAAATGTAAGCGTAAATCTTCATGACCATGAATTAGGCAAACTGTTTCTTAGATATGACACTTAAAGTACAAGCAACCAAAGAAAAAATAAATTGATGTCATCAAAATGTAGAACTTTTGTGCTCCAAAGAACACTATCAAGAAAGTGAAAGTACAACCCACAGAGAGACAATATTTATAAATCATCTATCTGACAAGTGTCTAGCATCCAGAACATATAAAGAACACTTACAACTCAAAAATAAAAAGACAAATAACCCAATTTTAAAATAGGCTCAGGATATGAGTAGGTATTTCTCTAAAGAAGATAAAAAAATGGCCATTAAGTACACAATGCCAACGTCATTAGGGAAACTCCAATCAGAACCACAATAAAGTATCACTTCACACCCAATGGATGGATATAAGAAACACAGTAACAACTGTTGATAAGGATGTAAAGAAACTGAAACCCTCATATACTGCTGGTAGAATATAAAAATGGTGCAGCTACAGTGGAAAACAGTGTGGCTGTTCCTCAAAAAGTTAAACATAGATTTACTGTATGACCCAGCAATTCCACTCTTAGATATATACCCAAGAGAACTGAAAACAGTTTTTCACACAAAAACTTGGACTTGAATGTTCATAGCAGCATGGTTTGTAACAGCCCAAATGTGGAAACAACCCAAATGTTCATCAATTGACGAGTGGACAAAAAGGTAGCATACCATAAAATGGGATATTATTCAGCTGTAAAAAGCACTGATACATGCCACACAACATGAACTATGAAAACATTATGTTACGTGAAAAGAAGTCAGACACAAAAGGCCCTATATTGCATGATTTCATTTATAAAAAATGTCCAGAAAAGGCAAATCCATAGAGACAGAAGTTGACTGGTGGTTGCTAGTGGCTGTGGAGAGGGAAGAATGGGGAAGAATGGGGAATAACTGCTAATGGTCACGGAGCTTCTTTTTGCAGTGATGAAAATGTTCTGGAATTAGATAGTGGTGATAAATACACATTCTTCTGAACATATTAAAAACCACTGAACTGCATCCTTTAAAAGGGTGAATTTTATGGTATGTGGATTATATCTCAATCTTTTTTTTTAAGCCATATAAGCCAAATACAATGTCTAATCCTTCCTTGGATACTACTTTTTAAAAAAAACAATTGGATTGGAATAAAAATGGTGGAGTAGCAGGATGTAGAACTCAAGCTCTTCCTGCAAATATATCAAGAATACATCTACAAATGGAACAATTCTCATAGATCAACTACTGAACACTAGCAGAAGACCTCAAACACCTGAAAGGACAAAAAAGATCTCCATGTAACCAGGTAGGACAAAAGGAAAAAAAAAAGAGAGAGAGAGAAAGTAGGATGGGTCTGGCACCCCTGGGAGGGAGCTGAAGGAAAGTAGAGGTTCCCACACCCTGGGAAGTCCCCTCATGGGCGGGGAGATCAGCTGGGACAAAAAAGAAGCTTCAGAGGCTCAGAAGGAGAGCGCAACAACTAGGTAGTGGCAGGCAGGACAGAGAGAGACCTACACAGTCTGTGTCACCACTCTGCACACCCCAGCCTGAGAGGCATGTCCACTGGTATGGGCAGGGGATGGGTGCTGGAACACAGGGTTTAGAGGACAGACCTGGGGAGAAGACTGCTGTTGGCTGTGTGGAGACAGCCGGAAGGGGCTGAAGTGTGGGGTGTTGCAACCAGGAGTGTTGGTGGCAGAACCCTGGGCTGCCAGAGAAGCGGAAGCGAGATTGTTAAGTGGCATGCAAAAGGAAGGGGTGGGGCCAACATTGCAGCCTCTTTCCCCACCTGCCGTCTCCTGCTTCCTTGGGCTCCATGCGGGGCCCCACCCCAGGCCAGCTCATGCATTAAAGCTGCTCCGGCCCCCTCCCACCAGAGCAGGCTCGCAAGCTCCGGCCGCTGCCTCAGTGGTCTTGGGAACAGATGCCAGTGGGTTGCCCACATGCAGAGGTGGGGCTGAAATTACAGCTGAGCCCCAGGAGTCGTGCAACTTAGGAAGCAGAGCTGAAATCTCTCCCCACGGCCGTGCAAACCGCAGATTTACACCTACACTGCCGGCTTTGTGAATTCAGTGCCTGCGGAACATCTGAACGGACAGCTGGTGCTCCTGTGGCTGGGACAGGTCTGGCCTTAGCAGCTATGGGCTTTGAGGGCGCGTACACACAGGGGTCTGAGCTGCCTCCATAGCTCCCATAGCAGGTCAAGGCGTGCAACTACTGCAGTCCTGGGACACGACTTCAGTGGATCTGCACTGGTGGTCTTGTGAAAACAAAGTCTGAGAGGCACCAGGGCCAACTGCCGGCATACCCACAACTGAGGTGGGGCCTAGGGCAGTGCCAACAACAGTGTACTCTGTGAGCCCACACAACGGATGAAAGGTGACAAAACAGAGCACACTCACAGGTGAACGGCTCCAGCGGAGGAATACTCAGTGGCTCCTCTCCCAGTGGAAGCACTCCAATCCCGCCTACCTCACACCACAGATCAGAAACACAGCTCAGAAATGGAGCTGGGGGCTTCTACTCCAACAACTAGGGAGCAGGCCCTACCCTGGACAGGGCAGTGACAACCACAGAGCAAAGAGGAGGCCCGCTCAATAGTCAGTGCAGGCTCTAATTACCACAGCATCAGCCACACCTCCTAGCAAGGGGATAATGGCCTGCATACACTGAGAAAAGAGGTGGCAAGCATCCATACTAAAAGCAGCCCTCACACCAAAAAATATTAAACCCACAGAGGCTATACGGGGATGTTCCCACTTAAAAATTGCCCTCTAAGACCACAGTAGATAATTGTTTCTCCTAAACTCATAGAGCAAGAGAAATATAAGTAAAATGAAGAAGCAGGGGAACCACTCCCAATTAAAAGATCAAGAGAATTCCCACAAAAGAATAAACAATTAAACAGACATCTTCAGTCTAATACACACCAAGTTCAAAAAGGAGATAATGAAAATACTGAAGGAATTAAGAAAGGCTATCAATAGAAATGTAGATTACTGTAAAAAGGAACTAGAAACTATAAGGAGAAGCCAAGAAAAATCAGAGAATTCATTTGAAGAGATGAAAGCTGAAAGGCTATGAATAGTAGAATGAATAATGCAGAAGAACGAATAAGTGATCTAGAAGATAGAATAATGGAAATCACCTAATTAGAACAGCAGACAAAAACCCAAATGAAAAAAAAATGAAAGCAATATAAGAGACCTATGGGATAATATAAAGCATGCCAATCTATGCATAATAGGGATCCCATAAGAAGAAGAAACAGAAGAGGGTATTGAAAATGAAGAAATTACAGCTGAAAACTTCCCAAACCTGAAGAAGGAAACAGATATCCAGATACAGAAAGCATAGAGGATCCTGAACAAGGTAAACCCAAACAGACCTACACCAAGACGTATTATAATAAAAATGGCAAAAGTTAAAGAGATGATTCTAAAGGCAGCAAGAGAAAAACAAAGAATCACAAGGGAACACCCATAAGGGTACCAGCTGATTTCTCTACAGAAACATTGCAGGCCAGAAGGGAATGGCAAGATATATTCAAAGCCCTGAAAGGGAAAAATCTGCAACCTAGGATACTCTACCCAGAAAGATTATCATTTAGAACAGAGGGAGAGACAAAGAATTTCCCAGACAAGTAAAAACTAAAAGAATACAGCAATACTGACATTATCCTAAAGGAAATATTGAAAGGTCTTCTCTAAATAGAAAGTAGTAAGAATCTATAGGAAAGAGAAAATCACAATTGGAAAGTAAATCACATAAATAAGACAGTACACAGATTAAAAAAAAAACCAAAAAATTTCTGTGAAAGTGATGATAACCACAATGAACAGCAAAAGGATGAACATGAAGATGCAAAAGGGGACATTAAAATCATAATATGTGGGGGAGGAGAGTAAGAAAATGTAGATTTTTTTTTTTTCTAGAATGTGTTTGGGCCTATATGACTACTGGTCTAAAGCAAGTAGACATACGAAGGGGTTAACATGCTTGAAAAACAGGGCAACCACAAATCAAAAACATACAATAGATTCACAAAAACCAAAAGAACAGAAGCATAATACGAAAGAAAATCATCAAACCACAAAAGGAAAAACAAAAAGAGACAAAGAAGAATTATAAAATCAACAGGAAGACAAGGTTTAAAATGGCAATGAATACATATCTATCATTAATTATCTTAAATGTCAATGGACTAAATTCTCCAATCAAAAGACACAGTGATCATCCAAACTGAAAATAAATAAGGGAGCCTGAACCAAGACGGTGGAATAGAAGGACATGCGCTCACTCCCTCTTGTGAGAACACCAGAATCACAACTAACTGCTGGACAATCATCGACAAGAAGACACTGGAACTCACCAAAAAAGATACCCCACATCCAAAGACAAAGGAGAAGCCACAATGAGACGGGAGGAGGGGCGCAATCACAGTAAAATCAAATCCCATAACTGCTAGGTGGGTGACTCACAGACTGGAGAACATTTATACCACAGAAGTCCACTCACTGGAGTGAAGGTTCTGAGCCCCACGTCAGACTTCCCCACCTGGGGGGCCGGTAACGGGAGAAGGAATTCCTAGAGAATCAGACTTTGAAGGTCAGTGGGATTTGATTGCAGGACTTGGACAGGACTGGGGGAAACAGAGACTCCACTCTTGGAGGGCACACACAAAGTAGTGTGTGCATCGGGACCCAGGGGAAGGAGCAGTGAACCCAGGGGAAGGAGCAGTGAACCCAGGGGAGAATGAACCAGACCTACCTGCTAGTGTTGGAGGGTCTCCTGCAGAGGCGGGGGGTGGCTGTGGCTCACCACGGGGACAAGAACACTGGCAGCAGAAGTTCTGGGAAGTACTCCTTGGCGTGAGCCCTCCCAGAGTCGGCCATTAGCCCCACCAAAGAGCCCAGGTAGGCTCCAGTGTTGGGTTGCCTCAGGCCAAACAACCAACAGGGAGGGAACCCAGCCCCACCCATCAGCAGACAAGCAGATTAAAGTTTTACTGAGGTCTGTCCACCAGAGCAACACCCAGCTCTACCCACCACCAGTCCCTCCCATCAGGAAGCTTGTACAAGACTAAGTCTTAGATAGCCTCATCCAACAGAGGGCAGACAGCAGAAGCAAAAAGAACTACAATCCTGCAGCCTGTGGAACAAAAACCACATTCACAGAAAGATAGACAAGATGAAAAGGCAGAGGGCTATGTACCAGATGAAGGAACAAGATAAAACCCCAGAAAAACAACTAAATGAAGTGGAGATAGGCAACCTTCCAGAAAAAGAATTCAGAATAATGATAGTGAAGATGATCCAGGACCTCGGAAAAACAATGGAGGCAAAGATCAAGAAGATGCAAGAAATGTTTAACAAACACCTAGAAGAATTAAAGAACAAACAAACAGAGATGAACAATACAATAACTGAAATGAAAACTACACTAGAAGGAATCAATAGCAGAATAACTGAGGCAGAAGAACGGATAAGTGACCTGGAAGACAGAATGGTGGAATTCACTGCTGCGGAACAGAATAAAGAAAAAAGAATGAAAAGAAATGAAGACAGCCAAGAGACCTCTGGGACAACATTAAACGTAACAACATTCGCATTACAGGGGTCCCAGAAGGAGAAGAGAGAGAGAAAGGACCTGAGAAAATATCTGAAGAGATTATAGTCGAAAACTTCCCTAACACAGGAAAGGAAATAGCCACCCAAGTCCAGGAAGTGCAGCGAGTCCCATACAGAATAAACCCAAGGACAAACATGCCGAGACATACAGTAATCAAACTGGCAAAAATTAAAGACAAAGAAAAATTATTGAAAACAGCTAGGGAAAAATGACAAATAACATACAAGGGAACTCCCATAATGTTAACAGGTGATTTCTCAACAGAAACTCTACAAGCCAGAAAGGAGTGGCATGATATACTTAAAGTGATGAAAGGGAAGAACCTACAACCAAGATTACTCTACCCGGCAAGGATCTCATTCAGATTTGATGGAGAAATCAAAAGCTTTATAGACAAGCAAAAGTTAAGAGAATTCAGCACCACCAAACCAGCTCTACAACAAATGTTAAAGGAACTTCTGTAAGTGGGAAACACAAGAGAAGAAAAGGACCTACAAAAACAAACCCAAGGGGCTCCCCTGGTGGCGCGGTGGTTGAGAGTCTGCCTGCCGATGCAGGGGACACGGGTTCGTGCCCCTGTCCGGGAGGATCCCATGTGCCACGGAGCGGCGGGGCCCGTGAGCCATGGCCGCTGGGCCTGCATGTCCGGAGCCTGTGCTCTGCAGCGGGAGAGGCCACAACAGTGAGAGGCCCGCGTACCACACACACACACACACACACACAAAAACCAAAACAATTAAGAAAATGGTCATAGGAACATACATATCAATAATTACCTTAAACGTGAAAGGATTAAATGCTCCCACCAAAAGACAGATTTGCTGAATGGATACAAAAAAAGGACCCATATATATGCTGTCTACAAGAGACCCACTTTAGACCTAGGGACACATACAGACTGAAAGTGAGGGGATGGAAAAAGATATTCCATGCAAATGGAAATCAAAAGAAAGCTGGAGTAGCAATACTCATCGGATAAAATAGACTTTAAAATAAAGAATGTTACAAGAGACGAGGAAGGACACTACATAATGATCAAGGGATCAATCCAAAAAGAAGATATAACAATTATAAATATATATGCACCCAACATAGGAGCACCTCAATATATAAGGCAACTGCTAACAGCTGTAAAAGAGGAAATCAACAGTAACACAGTAACAGTGGGGGACTTTAACACCTCACTTATACCAATGGACAGATCATTCAAAATGAAAATAAGGAAACAGAAGCTTTAAATGACACAATAGACCAGATAGGTTTAATTGATATTTACAGGACATTCCATCCAAAAACAGCAGATTACACTTTCTTCTCAAGTGCACACATTCTCCAGGATAGATCACATCTTGGGTCACAAATAAAGCCTCAGTAAATTTAAGAAAATTGAAATCGTATCAACCATCTTTTCTGACCACAACGCTATGAGATTAGAAATGAATTACAGGGAAAAAACCGTAAAAAACACAAACACATGGAGGCTAAACAATATGTTACTAAATAACCAAGAGATCACTGTAGAAATCAAAGAGGAAATCAAAAAATACCTAGAGACAAATGACAATGAAAACACGATGATCCAAAACCTATGGGATGGAGCAAAAGCATGGGTAGAATGGGTATCATCAGAAAATCTACAAACAACAAATGCTGGAGAGGGTGTGGAGAAAAGGGAACCCTCTTGCACTGTTGGTGGGAATGTAAACTGATACAGCCACTATGGAGAACAGTATGGAGGTTCCTTAAAAGACTAAAAATAGAATTACCATATGATCCAGCAATCCCACTACTGGGCATATACCCAGAGAAAACTATAATTCAAAAAGACACATGCACCCCAATGTTCATTGCAGCACTATTTACAATAGCCAGGTCATGGAAGCAACCTAAATGCCCATCAACAGACGAATGGATAAAGAAGATGTGGCACATATATACAATGGAATATTACTCAGCCATAAAAAGGAACGAAATTGGGTCATTTGTTGAGACGTGGATGGATCTGGAGACTGTCATACAGAGTGAAGTAAGTCAGAAAGAGAAAAACAAATATCGTATATTAACGTATGTATGTGGAACCTAGAAAAATGGTACAGATGAACCGGTTTGCAGGGCAGAAATTGAGACACAGAGGTAGAGAACAAACGTATGGACACCAAGGGGGGAAAGCCACAGGGGGGTCAGAATGGTGGTGTTGATGAATTGGGTGATTGGGACTGACATGTATACACTGATGTGTATAAAACTGATGACTAATAAGAACCTGCTGTATAAAAATATAAATTAAATTTAAAAAATTTTTTTAAAAAGGCACAGAGTGGCAGATTGGATAAAAAAACAAGAGCCTACAATATGCTGCTTACAAAGGACACACTTCAGGGCAAAGGACACACACAGATTAAAAGTGAGGGCATGGAAAAACATCTTTTATGCAAACAGAAATGACGAGATAGCGGGGGTCACAATACTCAGAGAAAATAGACTTTAAGACAAAGATAAAGAAGGACACTACATAATGATAAAAGGATCAATAAAAGGAGAGGATATTATACTTTTCAACATATATGTACCCAACATAGGAGCACCAAAATACATAAAACATATACTAACAGACATAAAGGGAGAAACTGACAGGAATACAACAATAGTAGGAGACTTTAACACCCCACTCATATCAATGGACAGATCTTCGAGACAAAAAAATCAATAAAACAACAGAGATCCTAAATGATAGAACAGTTAGACTTAAATGATATATTCAGGACATTACATCCAAAAAAAGCAGAATACACATTCTTTTCAAGTGCACATGGAACATTCTCTAGGGTTGACTTGGGCACAAAACAAGCCTAAACAAATTTAAGAGTACAGAAATTATTTCAAGCATCTTTTCTGACCACAATAGCATGAAACCAAAAATCAACCACTGAAAAAGAAAGAAAAACAAAACAAAACAAAAAAACAATTACGTGGAGACTAAACAACATGCTACTAAAAAAACCAATGGATCAACAATGAAAGCAAAGAAGAAATTTAACAATACCTTGAGGCAAATGACAATGAAAACACAACCATACAAAATCCATGGGATGCAGCAAAAGCAGTTCTCAGAAGGAAGTTCATAGCAATATAGGGGCCTTCTTTAAGAAACAAGAAAAATCTCAAATAAACACCATAGTCCACCACCTAAAAGAATTAGAAAAAAAAGAAGAACAAACAAAACCTAAAGTCAGCAGAAGGAAGGAGATAAGAAAGATCAGAGAGGAAATAAATAAAATAGAACTTAAAAAAACAACAGAAAAAATTCAATAAAACCAAGAGCTGGTTCTTTGAACGGGTAAACAAAATTGACAAACCTCTGGTCACGCTCGACAAGAAGAAAAGAGAGAAGACCCAAATAAACGAAATAAGAAATGAAAGCAGAGAAATCACAACAGATATCACAGAAGTGCAACAAACCATAAGAGAATACTGTGAACAATTATATGCCAACAAATTTGACAACCTTGAAGAAATGTTCAACTTTCCTACAAATATACAGGCCACCAAAACTGAATCAAGAAGAAACAGATAACTTGAGCAGACCAGTCACTAGAAATGAAATAAAATCTGTAATAAAGAAAAAATCCCTACAAACAAAAGTCCAGGACCAGATGGCTTCATTGGGAAATTCTACCAAACATACAAAGAAGAACTTATAGCAATCATTCTCAAACTCTTCCAAAAAACTGAAGAGGAAGGAACACTCCCAATGGGGTGACATTCTATGAAGCCACCGTCACCTGGATAACAAAACCAGACAAAGACACTACAAAAAAAGAAAATTACAGGCGAATATCTTTTTTTTGGAAATGTTCTGATTTTTTAAAAATTTTTATTTATTTATTTATTTGGGGCTGTGTTGGGTCTTCATTTCTGTGCGAGGGCTTTCTCTAGTTGTGGCAAGTGGGGGCCACTCTTCATCACAGTGCGCGGGCCTCTCACTATCGTGGCCTCTCCTGTTGCGGAGCACAGGCTCCAGACGTGCAGGCTGAGTAGCTGTGGCTCACGGGCTTAGTTGCTCTGCAGCATGTGGGATCCTTCCAGACCAGGGCTCGAACCCGTGTCCCCTGCATTAGCAGGCAGATTCTCAACCACTGCGCCACCAGGGAAGCCCCCAGGCGAATCTTTGATGAATACAGACACAAAAATTCTCAACAAAATATTAGCAAACCAAATCCAAAAACACATAAAAAAGGTCATACACCACGACCAAGTTGGATTCATCCCAAGGTCACAAGGATGGTTCAACATACTCAAATCAGTATGTGGGACTTCGCTGGTGGTGCAGTGGTTGAGAATCCGCCTGCCAATGCAGGGGACACAGGTTCGAGCCCTGGTCCGGGAAGATCCCACATGCTGCAGAGCAACTAAACCCACACGCCACAACTACTGAGCCTGTGCACCACAACTACTGAAGCCCGCATGCCTAGAGCCAACGAAGTTAGAACACACCCTCACACCATACACAAAAATAAACTCAAAATGGCTTAAAGAATTAAATATAAGACAAGACACCATAAAGCTCTTAGAAGAAAACACAGGCAAAACACTCTCTGACATAAATCGTACCAATGTTTTCTTAGGTCAGTCTCCCAAGGCAATAGAAATAAAAGCAAAAATTAAAAAATGGGACCTAATCAAACCTATAAGCTTTTGCACAGCAAAGGAAACCATAAATAAAACGAAAAGACAACCTATGGACTGGGAGAAAATATTTGCAAATGATGTGACGGACAAGGGCTTAATTACCAAAATATACAAACAGCTCACACAACCAAACAACAAAACAACCCAATCCAAAAATGGGCAGAAGACTTAAACAGACATTTCTCCAAAGAAGACATACAGACATGAAAAGATGCTCAACAGCACTAATTATTAGAGAAATACAAATCAAACCTACAATGAGGTACCACCTCACACTGGTCAGAGTAGCCATCATTAAAAAGTCTACAAATAACAGGGCTTCCCTGGTGGTGCAGTGGTTGAGAGTCTGCCTGCTGATGCAGGGGACACGAGTTCATGCCCCGGTCCGGGAAGATCTCACATGCCACGGAGCAGCTGGGCCTGTGAGCCATGGCCGCTGAGCCTACGCGTCCAGAGCCTGTGCTCCACAACGGGAGAGGCCACAGCAGGGAGGGGCCCGCGTACTGCAAAAAAAAAAAAAAAAAAAAAAAGTCTACAAATAACAAATGCTGGAGAGGGTGTGGAGAAGAGGGAACCTTCCTACACTGTTGGTGGGAATGTAAACTGGTACAGCCACTATGGGAAACAGTATGGTGGCGCATGTGTGTGCGCGCGCACACACACACACACGCACACACACGCACACGCACACACACACACACACACACACACACACACACACACGCACGCAATGGAATATTACTTGGCCATAAAAAAGATGAAATAAAGCCATTTGCAGCAACATGGGTGAACCCAGAGATTATCGTACTAAGTGAAGTAAGTCAGAAAGGGAAAGACAAACACCACATGATATTACTTATATGTGGAATCTAAGATATGGCACACATCAGCATAACTATGAAACAACAACAGACTCAGATATAGAGAACAGATTTGTGGTTGCCAAGGGTAAGGCGGGATGGGGGAGGGACGGATTGGGAGTTTGGGACTAGCAGAGGCAAACTATTAATATGTAGCATGGATAAACAACAAGGTCCTATTATATAGTACAGGGAACTATATTCAATATCCTGTGACCAACCATAATGGAAAAGAATATGAAAAATATATATGTATAACTGAGTCACTTTGCTGTACAGAAGAAATTAACACAATATTATAAATCAACTATACTTCAATACAATTTAAAAAAACAAGTGATCACAGTGTTGCATTTGAATCTGAAAAACAAAAATCAACTGTTAAGAAAAAAAATGTATGGGAAAACTGAGGAAGATGAATACTAATCTGATATTTGATAACATTTAGTAATTATTATAATTATTTCAGGTGTGATAATAGTAGTGCAATTATGTTAAAAAAACAAAGAATCCTTATTTTTTTAGGGATACATACAGAAGAATTATAGATGAAATAATTTGATGTCTGAGATTTGCCTCAAAATACTACAGTTGGGAGATTTAAATGAAATAGGATTGGACGGGGAATTCCCTGGCGGTCCAGTGGTTAGGACTCAGCACTTTCACTGCCGTGGCCTGGATTCAATCCCTGGTTGGGGAACTATGATCCCGCAAGCCGTGCAGCGCAGCCAAAAAATAATAATAATAATAAATAATAAATAAAACTTTCTTAAAAAAAAAAAGAAGATTGGACATGTGTTTAAAATTGTTGGGACTTCCCTGGTGGCGCAGTGGTTAAGAATCCATCTGCCAATGCAGGGGACAAGGGTTCGAGCCCTGGTTTGGGAAGATCCCACATGCCATGGAGCAACTAAGCCGGTGAACCACAACTACTGAGCCTGTGTGCCACAGTTACTGAAGCCTGTGTGCCTAGAGCCCATGCTCCACAGCAAGAGAAGCCACCGCGATGAGAAGCCCATGCACCGCAACGAAGAGTAGCCCCCGCTCACCGCAACTAGAGAAAGCCCGTGCGTAGCAACAAAGATCCAACACAGCCAAAAATAAATTAATTAATTAATTTTTAAAAAACTGTTGAAGGTACATGATGGGGTTCATTATACTTTCATCTCAATATTTGAATATGTTTTAAGTTATCTATAATAAAACACTTTAAAAAAAGAGAATATGTGTAATTGCTTATACATACATAGAATAGCTCTGGATATATACATATATACATTAAAAATATATAATACTATTTCCCACTGGGAAGGAGAATTGGATGGAAGAGGACATACAGGTAGAAGGGAGGCTCTTCGCTTAATACCTTTTTCAAAAGTAAATTCTAGAGTAAAAAGATATCAGCAACAGCTCACCATTATTGGAGTTCAGTGGATATACTTTTTTAAATAATCATTTTTTTGAAAGAAAAAAATATATTTTAAAATATCCATTTTTTTGTGTGACACAGAAATAAATGTAAGCCCTGTTTTATCGATGACCCTTTGAGTTCAGCTCAGAGTCTCAATTCCACAGGGAGTCAGGAGTAGAAGAACTGAAAACACTCTTGGATTTCTTATCCTTGATTCAGTCCTGAGTAACACTCACTTTCACTTATAACTTTGTGCCACTTAATACAGTAGCAGATTTGATCACATAAAAGGAACCACCAAAGAAAGTGTACTCCTGGAAACTGTATTTAGTAGCCTCTCGGTTCAATCCAATCCAACCAACAGCAGGAGCCAGGCATTCTACCTCTCACGGGTAGCCAGCCAGGTGAAATGAAGAAACTTGACATTTAAGGGAGACAGAGAAACACTCTTTGTGAGTAGAGGTGATATGACCAGGGCTTTGGCTTTGTAAGCGCTCCTGGGACAACACAATTGTCACTTATCAGTTCCACTGGTTTCTAACATATTGCTTTGCAGGGCAGCTGACATATTGCTAGGTTTAAATCCTGCACAGCCTAAAACGGTTTGGTAAGTTAAGTTTAGGTAGGTTTGCTTAGAGATGCACACATTCCTCCACAGATACAATGCATTCCAGCCTTTTACCATGGTTCACGTATATGATGAGTAAAGAACAAAATGAAAGCTGCCACCCACCTTGATTCTTGTCATCTGGGTCAGGGTCCGATTTCAGTCTTTTCACACTGTTGCCACTCTCTGAGCTGTAACAAAAAAATATGGTGATTTGAGCTAGGTCCAATCTTGGGGATCAAACTTTGGGAATCAGGAGCTCCAATAACTATTTATATGGGTCTTAGGCAGCCTCAAGGAGCTGAGATGATCTGAAATGAAAAGTCTTCATTTCAGGTTCTTAATCTCCTTCCAGCTATATTATTGTTATAAATATAATTTAAACCTCTGACCAATTCAAGGGGTGAAGCATTACAGCTTCAAGCATCACCAAAACATCAGATTCTTTGTTGTCATCATTCATCTTGGTTAGAACCACAGATGGACTTCAAGAATATCTGGACATATTTATATATGACAAAAATTTAGTTAAGTTATTAAAGATTGAAGGAAATATCTTTAGTGACAGGCTAGAGATTCTGAAAGTCACCCAAAATACCTTCACTAAAAGAATATCTAGAGAATGTACTTCTCTCGCCATGCAGCTAGAAGACACAATGCTCTCCAGCTCCACTGTTACCACTAATACTAAGTAATGTTTGTAAATTCTTACCTAATAAAAAATTTAGGACAGTCAAAAAAAAAGAAAAAAGAAAGCACTCCAAAGAGGAAGGAAATGGTCCCAGGAGGAAGGCCTTAATCCCAGAAGGAAGGGATGGTGAACAAAGAAACTTGTAAATACAAATCTAAACAAACAGTCTATATAAAAAAACAGCATCTAATTTGTGGTGTTAAACATGACCATGCTAAAGTCCTGGACAGCATGTAAGGAAGGAAGAACGTGACTGTAGCTAAAAGTTCTAAGGTCCATGGATAATTTTGCAGGGAAGTAAGATAGCTATTTACTTTAGGTTTTACTAAGTATTCTTAATAAATTGCAAGGTAAGCCACCAAACGAATAGAAATAGAATACAAAAATCCAAACAAGTAGAAAGAAAAGAAAATGAATAAAAGATTTTAAAATTGTAATCAATTTTTATAAAAAGAATACATGGAAAAAATTTTTAAGTAAAAAGACAAATAACATTAAGATAGTAGAAGCTGGGGAGTCCCCTGGTGACCTAATGGTTAGGATTCTAGGCTTTCACTGCCACGGCCCAGGTTCAATCCTTGGTTGGGGAACTGAGATCCCGCAAGCCATGTGGCATGGCCCAAAAATTAATTAATTAAAAAAAAAAGATAGCAGAAATTGTATAAAAAATCCTAATAAGTCCAAGCCTACCTATAAAGAGAGTTTAACAGACTAAATTTTAAATCAGCTATTCATGAGACACACCTAAAAATTTAGAAGCAAAACAAACAACTTAAGACCCAGAAAGACTGAAAGTAAAGGAATGGAAAAAGAGTTAACCACGGCAAACACTAACGCAAAGAAGACTGGGGTACCTATATTAATATTAAGGAAATAGACTTTAAAACCAAAAGTATTATAAGGGATAAAAGAAGTTAGTTTATAAGGAAACAAAATTTAATTCACTATGAAGAAAGAACAATCCTGAACATCTATGCTTCTAAAAGAGCTTAAAAATATACTATGTTCAACAGACTGAAAAAAAATCAAGAAATCATTACTATAGTAGGAGATTTCAAAAACTCCCCTCAAGTACTAATAGAACAAGCAGACAAATATGTAAAGAAACAGATGATTTGAACAATACAATCAATTAGTTTGTTTTGTTGTACCTACATAGAACCCAGAACAATTACAAAACACAGATTCTCCTCAACTTGGAACATTCACAAAAATTAATCTCAGGAATAGGTCACAAAGCTAGTCTAAAGCAATTTCAAAAGAATCAGCACATATAAACCATAATGCAATTAAGGGAGAAATTGATAACAAAAGATAAAGATTATATTTCATAGACTCTAAGACACCACTGATTATAAGGTATTAAAATGTGAGGGAGAAACAGGTTCATCTTAGAACCAGTGAAATATGGTTAAGTTACCTCAATATGTTTGGAAATTTAAAAAAATGTTTCTAATTCATGAGTCAACAAAGAAATCATAATGGATATTTACAAGTACTTAGTTGGAAATACAAAATTGTATACAATGAAAGCTGAGGAAAAATTATAGCTTTAGATGCTTATAACTGAAATGAGCTGAAAATTAATTAGCGTGGTATCTGACAGTTATTTATAACAGAAATAATAAAAGTATAAGTTTGAAGAAAGTAAAGAATATTCCAAAGAAGGTAGAAGATATTAAAGAGCAAAACTTAATAAAATAGAAAAAATAAGAAGTAAACCCAAAAGATCTTTTATTTTTTTATTTTTTTTTTATTTTTATTTTTTTGCGGTATGCGGGCCTCTCACTGTTGTGGCCTCTCCTGTTGCGGAGCACAGGCCTCTCACTGTTGTGGCCTCTCCCGTTGCGGAGCACAGACTCCGGACGCACAGGCTCAGTGGCCATGGCTCACGGGCCCAGCCGCTCCGCGGCATATGGGATCTTCCTGGACCGGGGCACGAACCCGTGTTCCCTGCATCGGCAGGCGAACTCTCAACCACTGCGCCACCAGGGAAGCCCAACCCAAAAGATCTTTGAAAAGACTAATAAAACTAAGACTACCCTCTCATGAAAATAAGAATAAAAGCATAATTCATCAATATTTGGGATGAAAAAAGGACAATTACAGACAGAACAGCAATCAGAAAAATAAGGAATACTGACAATTTAGCTAACACGCTTGAAAAAAGACAAAATGAGCAAATTCCCAGAAAATATAACTAAATAAAACTGACTCAAAAAGACATGGAAAAACATAGATAGTCCTATAATCACAAGTTAAAAGAACAGGGACCGGGCTTCCCTGGTGGCGCAGTGGTTGAGAGTCCGCCTGCCGATGCAGGGGACACGGGTTCGTGCCCCGGTCTGGGAAGATCCCACATGCCGCAGAGCGGCTGGGCCCGTGAGCCATGGCCGCTGAGCCTGTGCGTCCGGAGCCTGTGCTCCGCAATGGGAGAGGCCACAACAGTGAGAGGCCCGCGTACCGCAAAACAAAACAAAAACCTAGGAATAAATCTAACAAAAGACATGTACAACTTTTTGGGGGGAAAAAAACAACAAAACTGTAACTTTATTGGATGACTTCAATTAAAGGAAACAAATAAATGTAGATATATGCCATGGATAGAGAAAGACTCAAATCCATAAAGATCTGTTCTCTCCATAAATTTATCAAGCAATTTAATAACATTCCAATAAAAATCCCAAAAGGATTATTAAAGAATTTAAACTAAAACTAAAATTTATATGGAAGAATGAAGTGGCCAAGAATAGACAAGACACCCTGAGAAGAATGTAAGGGGACTTGCTCTACCAGATATCAATATCTGTACAAAGCTACAGTAATTACACAGAGTGATACTGGTCCAACAGATCCTAGGAACAGAAAAAAGAATCCACAGACAAACCCGTATAGGTATGGAAACTTGTTATAAGACAGAGGTGACACTGAAGATCACTGAGGAAAGGCAGAAGTATTTAGTAAATTGCTAGAAAACTGGCTTTTCATTTGAAGAAAAAATTGCCATGTGATCCCTACCTCATACCCTTCAAAAATCAATTCCAGATTTAAAGACTAACATGTGAAAGACAAAAATTCTAAAACTTTTACAAGAAAAACTATATTACGACCTCAGAGTAGAAAGAATTTCTTGAACAAAATATAAAAGGCTCTAACCATAAAAAGAAAATATTAATGGATTTGACCACCTTAAAATGGACCACCTTCAAAAGGTACAAACTTCCAGTTATAAAATAAATAAGTACTGAGGATGTGGTGTACATCATGGTGACTATAGTTAATGATGTTATATTGTATATTTGAAAGTTGCTAAGAGAACAGATCTTAGAAGTTCTCATCACAAGAAAAAAAAATGTGTAACTATGTGTGGTGATGGATGTCAACTAGACTTACTATGGGGATCATTTCACTATATATATATGTATATATATCTCATATTATCAAATCATTATGTTGTACACTTGAAATTAACGTGTTATATGTCAATTATATCTCAATTTTTAAAAACTGACCACCTTAAAATTAAATATATTTGACCACTTTAAAGTAAAAAGATAAGCTATAAACTGGAGAAAAAAAATATCAAGACTACGTTTAAAAACAAACAAAACCTATGAATCAGTAAGAAGAATACAAATAACGCAGTAGAAAAATGGCAATATAAATGAACAGACCTTCCACACAACAGGACACATGAATGGCAAATCAACATATGATATGTCAACTACATTTGTTAACAGGGGAATGCAAATTAAGACCATAAGGAGATACTAGTTTATAAATCACTTTATCGCTGTATTTGTGCTGTCCAGTAGGGCAGCAACAAGCCACATGTAACTATTTAACACTTAAAATGTGACTAGTGTGGGGCTTCCCTGGTGGCGCAGTGGTTGAGAGTCTGCCTGCCAATGCAGGGGACATGGGTTTGAGCCCTGGTCTGGGAAGATCCCACATGCCGCAGAGCAACTAGACCCGTGAGCCACAACTACTGACGCGCAGGCGCGCGTCTGGAGCCTGTGCTCTGCAACAGTGAGAGACCCGCGCACCGCGATGAAGAGTGGTCCCCACTCGCCGCAACTGGAGAAAGCCCTCGAACAGAAACAAAGACCCAACACAGCCAAAAATAATAAAAATAAATAAATAAATAAATAAAATGTGACTAGTGTGGCTAGGGAACTGGATTTTAAATTTCATTTAGTTTTCATTAATTTAGATAGCCACAGGTGCCCAGGGACTAACATATTGGACACACAGCTCTAGAGAAACAGATGTACATATGTAACAAAGCATGTCCTTGACCTGTCAGCACTGTTTGTCATAATTCAAACATTCATTCACAGGAGAATGAACAAATTTTGGACTCTCAAATAATGCACTATTATACAGCAGTGAAAGTGAATGAATTATAGCTATACATACACATACATACACACACACAAAACTGTTTCAATCAGAGAAACAATTTGACTGAAAAACGAAATTCACAGAAGGTGGTGTGTATATAATGAAATCTTTTTTTTTCTTTTTTTGCGGTACGCGGGCCTCTCACCGCTGTGGCCCCGCCCGTCGCGGAGCACAGGCTCCGGATGCGCAGGCCCAGCAGCCATGGCTCACGGGCCCAGTCGCTCCGCGGCACGCGGGATCCTCCCTGGACCGGGACACGAACCCGTGCCCCCTGCATCGGCAGGCAGACCCCCAACCACTGAGCCACCAGGGAAGCCCATGAAATCATTTTTTATAAAGTTCAAAACAAGCAAGCTATTACATTATTTATGGGTACCTATATAGGTAGCAAAAAACAAAAAAAACCCCAAAACTACTAAGAGTAAAGAAAGGCGGGCTTCCTTGGTGGCGCAGTGGTTGAGAATCTACCTGCTAATGCAGGGGACACAGGTTTGGGCCCTGGTCTGGGAGGATCCCACATGCCGTGGAGCAACTAGGCCCATGAGCCACAACAACTGAGCCTGCGCGTCTGGAGCCTGTGCTCTGCAACAAAAGAGGCCCACACACCGCAATGAAGAGTGGCCCCTGCCTGCCACAACTAGAGAAAGCCCTCGCACAGAAACGAAGACCCAACACAGCAAAAATAAATTAATTAATTAATAAACTCCTACCCCCAACATCGTCTTAAAAAAAAAAAAGAGAGAGGCAAAAGAATGGTAAACTAGATATAGGAAAGTGGTGTGAGGATGTCAAGGCACAGAGACAGAATGGGGAGGAACACAGAGGCAGACTCATATTGTTGATAATGCTCTAGGTCTTAAGTTGGGTGAGGGGTTCGGGGGGCTTGTTTTATTACTATGCTTCATAACATATATCAGGCATCAGACTTTCACCAAGCATCGGAATTATCCATGGAACTTTAAAAATTAGACTTCCAGACCTCACTCCAAACTTACTGAGCCAGACAGAATTACTGTGAGGCAATCTACAGTATTAACAAACTCCCAGATGACTCTAATAAACCCAAGGCTGGGTAGATTAGGAACTCCTGCCCCAGGAGACTAATTTATCACCTTGCTACACAAAACAACAATAAAGGATGATCTAATAAAAGTTGATCTAAGGACTAGGAGAGCTACTTACAACACATTCTGCTAGAAGCAAGACACTGCTGAGAGGTAACTAACTGACCGCCTAGAGAGCCCTTTCTTGGTATAGCCCAGTACAACTGACCCACATCCAAAGACACTAGGCCAGCAAGAAAGCTTATATGAAAACTTGAAAGGAATAATTCATGGCTGGGGTAACTGGCCCTTTTCAGGCTACTGATATTCCTCCCCTTGGCTGCTATACCACGACGACATTTTTACATGTAAGCAACATTCCTAGCAATGTTCCTGGGAACATCAGCACACAGAAGGTGTGCCAAACCACAAAACTGCATCAACACACTTTCTTCAAAACATGTGGCTGGTTGCCAATATACTATATTGATTTTCCTAATAGTCTGCACTTAACATCCTTTTGCCTGTGGTAGGGTTGGTCAAATTGAAATGACCAGATTTAATCACTTTGGTGCCATTTCAAGACTTGAAAAGAAAGGAGCAAACAAGGCAGTGCTGCCACCCCACACCAAACAAGCAGAGCCCCAGCCAGGTGTGTAACCCTGTCACAGCTGCCATGTTCTTATAGATCATTGTGCCCTTGCCCCAGCTCTTCTCTCTTCCTGGGATGTTCTGCTCTCCCCGTCTGCCCGTCAAAGCCCTAGTTGTCTTACCTAGTCAATCTCTTCTTTCTAAGGCCTTAACTTCCCCAACATGAGCACATATATCCACCTCCAGGCAGTTATTCCTCCTCCATGATCTAAGTACACCCTATATAAATCCTTCCATAGAACTTGCTACCTTGTTTGCCTAGAAACAGATGCTCAAGTACTGAACTCCACCTCTCCTACTACTTTGTGACCTTGGACAAAGGTTCTCAACCTCTGAGATTCTCAGTCTCTTCATCTGATAAGAACCTGTACTTCACAGAGTTGTTGAGAGGAATAAAAGAAATCATGTATGGAAAGTACTTAACACAATGCCTGGCACGTAGCAGGTATCCAATGAAGAGTAGCTATTATGTTGAATGAACAGAGAGACAAGGGTCAAAGGCTACAGAAGACACCAAATCTGGTAGGGGAGAGAGAGGTAAGACCACCAAAGGAACTTCACCAAGACCTATGTTTAGGTAACCTTTTGTTCTGGCTACCATTAATCTGGCATTTCAAAGCACACAGTCAGAAGGAGATTAAAGTTGTGTGAATTCGGGCTGACCTCTTATGCTTCACAGCTCCTGCCAACAGCTTTGCCTGGGAGAACTTGGTCTTGGTTTCTGTGGGTTTCACAGCCACTTTCTTCTCCACTTCCTTCTTGTTTTCTTGAGAAATTCCAACCTTGTTGAGATTACTGTGAGTTACAGGTTAAGGGTCAAACTAAGCAAAAAGAAGAGCTACAGCAGGACAGTGATAAATCAAGAGATGGAAGGCAGATATAACCCGTGAGCACTTCAGCTCTGCCATGGAATGTTCAACCTACTTATTTTAAAAATGCCCTCCCCTCCTTATTCTGCCAGTCAAATCCAGCTGATTTAAAAAGAAATGAAGGGACTTCCCTGATGGTCCAGTGGTTAAGACTCTGCACTCCCAATGCAGGGGACCCGGGTTCGATCCCTCGTCAGGGAACCAGATCCTACATGCCGCAACTAAGACCCAGCACAGCCAAAAAATATATATTTTTTTTTAAAAAATAAATAAAGGTGACTAGGAGGAAAACAGCAAATCAAGCCCAGAATAATACAGAGAAGCAAACTTTTTCCTTTTGATTCTCAATGAAAATCTGAGTACAGCCAGAAAACCTGCTATTACCAAAGACATGGCCAATATCATGCTTGCTGGAGAAAACAAAGACCTTGAAGAATGCAACAGAAAAAATGTAGCTTCCCTGAAAACATAAAAATATTTGCTTTTTCCCCCAAGGGTAAAAATCAAATTTTGCGGAGTGTCCTATGACTACCAGTGGCATTCAATTTTAGACATCATGAAGACTAACTCCTACTCTGCTGGTGCAAGACAACATCAGAATCACCTTAAGGCTCATTAAAAGACAGAGTCCCTCCCCTGTCCCAAACCTACTGAATAAGGACCTCCAGAGGCCCAGGAACCTGTTTTAAACACTCTCAAGGTGATTTAATGAGAAACCCCTGTGCATATGCAACACAACACAGGACTGAAAAGTTGTTTTAAAAGCATAAAGCAACCAGTTCACTTGTAACATACTTTTTTCATGCTTGATGTCAATCTCTAGCCCTCAAGCTTTGCCAGTTTCTTTTGTTCTCTCCACCAACCCCCTCCCCTCCTTCCTTTTCATGCTCTCCCACAACATATCAATCAACAGATAAGTACTGAAACATGTATTGGAACATCTTAAGATGCAGTAATGCCTTGCTGGAACAATAGTGACATCTAGTGCCCAAGATATCTAAGAAGTATGTATTATCAGCCCAAAGGGGTGGGGGTAGGGGTATATGGTGTAAGCTATTCCTGTATCTTTGAATAATGGAGAAATTGGGTACCAGAAATTAGGAAATTCTAATTCTGATCACTCTTCAGACACTAACTCGATTCTTATGGGCACCAGTTATCTTAAACATTTTTAATATTCAATACAGATTATGCATAATGCTCAGTACTATTCTGAGTTTCATCAATTTAATGTTTTTAAGGTCATCATGGAAACTGATAATATGTTAATACTAAATGTTCTTTTTTTAGAATAAAAATGAAAGAAACAGAAATTTCATCTTTCTAGTACAGAATACCAAAAATAATGAGCATGCTGTGATTTTTACCTACAACTCTATCACTAAAGGATAGAAACTCTCAAAGAAAATTAATATTAAATATTGAAAAATAAAACAAAAATGGAAAAAATATAACAAAACCACACATTTATAATACCAAGACAAAGACAAAAACCAACACTTAACTTTCTATTCTTTTGAAGTGAAGAAAAGCCCTCAACCTCTTCTTTTTTGGTGGGCAGGAAGGGAAGTGGTAGTTATATTTTTGATCCATATCCAAAGCATAAGCCCTTTTTTCCCCTAAGTCCCTCTCCCCCTAAAATGCTTTAAATACACAAACACATCTCAAAAACCTCATAGAATGCATTAGATGAGCATTTTTTTTTAAATCACATTGTTTTACAACACACATAATATTAATAAATACTGCTCTAACCTGAAAGAAACAAGAGTTCTGTTGTTTGTACTGGCACAAACCATAGCTTATTTGTATTCACAAGTATCACATTACAAAATGTATCATTTTATAGCAACCAAGCAAAGCCAAGAACCAGCTCCTGATTTAGAGCTTCAATAAACAAATGTCTAATCCTTCAACTCCTATTTCAACATGACTCTGGCTACATGCATGCTTGGGATTAGCACATCAGTGGGTTGGAAGGCTTGCTTTGCTTCAGTTTTTCTAGACAGTCAGAACGTTCCAAGTTTCCAATAAAAACTAATACCCTGGGCTTCCCTGGTGGCTCAGTGGTTAAGAATCCGCCTGCCAATGCAGGGGACGTGGATTCGAGTTCTGGTCCGGGAAGGTCCCACATGCCGCGAAGCAACTAAGCCCGTGCGCCACAACTACTGAGCCTGCGCACCTAGAGCCCGTGCTCCGCAACAAGAGAAGCCACAGCGATGAGAAGCCCCCACTCTCTGCAACTAGAGAAAGCCCGCACACAGCAACGAAGACCCAACACAGCCAAAGATAAAAATAAACAAAATAAATTTATATACATACATAAAAAAAGCTAATACCCCTGAAGCCTCTTCAATATTGTGCTGTAATGTTACCAGGACAGAAAAGAATCTTTTGCCTCATGGCTGCCCTGTTCATTCTTCTCTTTGAATTGAAAACCGAAAGGCCTCTCACACTCATACCACACCAACAATACTCTCCAAAATGCTGCTTTGGGAGACACTCTGTCTTATTTGCTTGCCTACCAAATTAAGCACATGAAACAAGACATAATTCAAATGAGAGTGTAATTAATATATTTTTCTTTAGAGGAAAAAGCCAGGTGCCTGAAACAATGCAATACACATATCTGCCCATCTCAGATATATCAATGCATAATATCATCCTGGGGTCACCACGGAACAGAGTTCGGGAGGGAAGCCTCAGAAAAATCAAGCTCAATCCTACAATTGGGATGGAGGTGTGACTTTCCATCAACTCCTATCTTACTTAGTGTTATACCAGAATTCCACTAGAAGAACTGGGACTTGAAGCCAGGTCTTTCGCTACCAGTTCAGAGCAGGTTTTGCGGCACCGTGCTGCCACCTTATCTCGATCACCGTCAGTCACCTTAAACCAAGTTTGTCTTAAACCAAATCCCTGGGAATCTGTCCACATTTTTTCCTACATAACTTTTTAATGGAACCTACTGCACACTCTCTGCAACAAATACCAATTAGCACATACACACAGTCATATTATCAATCTTAGAGGTAAAGCCTGCTCAGTCACACTAGTGAGGTTATTCAACATACAAGCATGAAATACTCAAATTAGCTTTCTCACAGAAGGAAAAAGCTAAGGTGGCCCTTTTAACCTCTCCTATGAGTCATTCATTAATATATTCACATGTATACTAAGAACTTATTATATGCCATGCACTGGAGAATTCAGTGGTGATCAAGTCCTTGTTCTTATGGAGCTTACTTTATATCCCAGCAATAAAGAACAACACAAACCAGTAAGCATATAAATTAAGATTTTCAGGTAGTGACAGAGACCATTAAAAAAATGACATTATAGGGCTTCCCTGGTGGCACAGTGGTTGAGAGTCCGCCTGCCGATGCAGGGGACACGGGTTCGTGTCCTGGTCTGGGAAGATCCCACATGCCGCGGAGCGGCTGGGCCCGTGAGCCATGGCTGCTGAGCCTGTGCATCCGGAGCCTGTGCTCCGCAACGGGAGAGGCCACAACAGTGAGAGGCCCACGTACCGCAAAAAAAAAAAAAATGACATTATAGTCAGTGATGGGGGTGGGTACAATTTTAGATGGGGTGCTCTATGAGTAACGGAGCTGAGACCCAAGTGTCATGAAATGCCAGCCTTGTAAACTCTGAGGGCAGAGCATTCCAGGCTGAGGAAATAGCAAATGCCTCACAGAGCTCAGTATGAGAGGAACATAAGGCAGGCCAGTAGGCTGGAGTATAGTAAACAGGAGGAAGAGTAGTTCAAGATACAACACGGTGGTGGGTTGGCCGAAATCATGCAGAGCCTTGTAGGACCTGGTAAAGAATGTAGACTTAAGACTAAATGCAACAGGAAGCCACTAGTGTTTCAAACAGGAAAGTGATATGATCCCACGTATGTTTTCAAAAGTTCCCCAGACTATTGTCTAGAGAATGGATTGTGGGGGAGGAGAGCAGAAGCAGAGACAATTAGATGGTCACAGTAGCCCAGAGAAGGTCTACGACGACTGCAGTGGCAGTAGAGAAAGCAAGAAATGCAGGATTTGGAGTACATTTTGGAGGTAGTTTTTGGCCCAGGCACCTGGGGGTATAGGAGTACCATTACTGAGATTGGGAAGACCAGAAAAAGAAGAGATTGGGAGTGGGGGTGGGGGGTGGGGAGGGAGATGGTGTGATGAGGGTCGGGGTAATAAGGCACGGAATTGAGAATTTTGATTCAGCCAAGTTACATTTGGGATGTCTATTAAGACATTCAAGTGGATGCCAAAAAGGCAATAGTGAACCAAAGCAAAGTTCTCTTGGATGCTTTCTCTACCCACCTATGGGGACAAACCAGGCTGTATCTGTAGGGAAGGTCTTACTAAGGACACAGGAGGGCTGCTAAACATTTCCTTTTAAAACGTAGAAGCCAGTTTCTCCCCTGGATGAGGTTCACTGCATCGTCCACCTGTTTCAGAGTCTAATACCACAAGGCAAGAATAACCTGGTACTGACTATTAGGATTTAGGCCTTTAGTTAATCCTAAAGGATCTGGACTTTTGATTGCGACAGATTCCTGCACGCAACATAACTCTACATATCACTACCAGTTACTCAGGGTCCTAGGAACATCAGTGTTGAAAGGGAACTAGAGATCACCAGGCAGAAGACCCTCATTCTACTTATGAAGAAACTAAAATGCATAGATGTTGATGAGAAACTGACACCTTATACTTTCCTAACAAAGTACAAAGGATATTCTGTATTCCTTCAGTTCTTTCAGTTCTTCTTCTCTTCGCTGCTTTTCTATTAGTTCCTGCTGACGAGAAACCTCATCAAGGAAGTTGGTCTCATCTTCGTCTAAGCCTCTTACCATGTTTTCTGAGGAAATAATTAAACAAGGAACACTTAACAGGCTAAAGGAAAAATATAGTCAAATAAGAATTTTCCTTGTCCTATTTTTAAATAAATAGCAGATACTTCAGGGGATTAGAAGAAAGAATTTGTTTTTGGACAGATAACATGACATAAAATCAAGGCATCTCTCCCATTACTAGATATTAGCATAAATTAAAATGGGTACCTTGAGTTCTAAACAAAAATGTTCAATGTGGTCTAGATGGTAGAAATTTGTCTCTTTTCCACCAAATGAGCATCTACAGACAATTTTATCTAAAGATAATCAAGACAGTTTCATGGCTGGTTAGTAAAAGTGTTCACAGGGCAAAAGTGCACCAAAAAGGCCCTGCAGAGTCCCTTGGACACTGTTTTCTGAAGCTTACTGAATTTGAACTGTTCTTCATACTCCTGCTGCTTCCTATCTTTCTGTTCCTGTAGCCTTTCATATAGAGACCGAGGGTCATAAACCTCCTCTGGGCATTCTGAAAGAAAGGGAGGGGAAAAATACATACTTTAGAATCCTTTCATATTATTTTGGAATCACAAAGGATTTTAAAGATAAAGTCAAGTCTCTGCCTGATCTGAGGGCAAAGATAACACAAAAATAGTACAAAGTCCACAGCTTCCCTTTGGACCTCAGAGAGGGGCCAGCAGTTCTCAAAGCCAACTATCAATGTTAATAGGGCCCAAGGCTTGAGACAGTTAACTGGATGAGGGATCCACCCAAACCCTGCATGGTAGCAGCATTCTCAGCTGTTCAGATCCTGGATCCACCTGAATAGATGGAATAGACTAGCAGAATCTCCTGGAAGACAGTGTGGCAGAGTGGAAAGGGCAAAGATGTGAGGACCCTGGTTCTGCTCCCAGCTATGGAGGCCTTACATAGCTCCCTTGAGCCTCATTTTCTCTACTCTAAAGCGAAGACATTAATACCCACTTTGCAGGGTTGTAAGGATTAAAGGTCTACAAGCCTCTATACCTTCTGGATCTTCAGGTTTTCGAACTTTCTCCCATTCTTCTTGCCTCCTTTTGCGCCGTTCATCTAATTCTGCCTCAGACACAAACCTCTTTTTGATAACAAGGTTACCATCATCCCCTCCATCCATAATGGAACAATCAGTCTACAAAAAAAAACAAAAAACAAAAAACCATTTCGAGTGAGAACTGCAATTAAAATTCTAAAGAGAAACAAGAAGATTGAGCTCTGTCTCCCCCAGCAATAGACTACCGCAAAACTCCTTTCAACCTTGAATTGAGAAATCCTCAAGCAGTTTAATTTACAGGTCACTGATGAAAGCACATGATTACATTTTCCTAATGTATCAAGTAGTTTTATCAACATCTATGTTATCTACAAACTCAGCAGAGGACCTGGAATAATTCTCATGATATGCCACAGTAAATCTTACATTCCAGATTTGTCTCTGTCCCTCTAATATAGATAAATTGGCCTCCTGGGCACCCTGACATTGTTCCTTCTCGAAATTCCTGTTTCAGGGATATTACACCACCTTGATTCACCTGTTTTTATTTCCAAGTAGATTCCAAAACGAGAAACTCGGATATTCAAGGAGCCTTAGAGATGAGTCTAGTCCGTTCAGCAGAAAAGTGATATGCCTAGAGGCACACAGACCACAAGTGGAGAAAGTAAGACTAGAAGAACCCAGATCTCCCCACTTCAGGTTCCATGTCCTCTGTACTCTACTAAAATGACTCCTCTTTCATCTCTTCCTGACCTTCCTCCCTGTAAACTCCAAATCTGCCCCACTTAAGATTCTATCCTCCATCCTTCTTTTTTCTCATTCCCACAATGACCTCAACCATTTTACGCACTTTAGGCCCAGAGAAGTTAGGTCACTTGTCTAAGGTGATAAAGGTGGTGAATGGTGGAGCTGAGAATCAAATCCAGGCCTGAGAGCAAAAATTCATACTCTTACCCACTTCACCATACCCCTTCCCAGAAACCAGGGATCCTCCTTGAGAAGAAGGACATGTCAATTTCAGCTTTCTTCCTACATCAAATTCCAGTGCTGAGAATGTTGATGAAACATTTTTCTCTACTAAAGACGAAAATGGAAACTGAGAAAATAAATCTGAACATGCAGAACAAAAGAATAGTCTCCGCCTAAATCCTACTGTTGAAGTTTAGTTCAACGAAACAACAATGAGAAAATTTTTAAATTTATTAGAAAGAAAACCAAATCAATTGACAGAAGCTGTTGTTCCCACCTAAAGCCCACAACCTGGACACTTTTGATTTAGCATTACTTAGCATTTGATTTAGCATTACAGACAGAATTGTTCTGTCTCTGTGACCATGCCAAAAATTCCTCAAGTTCTGCCTAATGACCTCTTATGGAACAAGAGCCAACATTTTCTTAAATCTCTCTGGCAGAGAAAACATCAACTATGTAGAACTCTAATGGATGGGAGAGACATATTGGGCCCTCAATGTCCCCTTTCTTAGCTGTAGCTCTCCTTTCTCACCCTAAATTGGCTGTCCTCTCACCCTTACTTCCTGGTAAATAATTCAGAGTGCAACGGGTCCTTATAGCCCACCTCAAACAATTCTCCATCTGACAGCAGAACCCACCATCCATACCCAGGAGATTTTCATCCAACCCATACTTTAAAACTGTACTCCCTTCCAGGCAGCTGACTCTGAACAGCTCTGACTGGTAGGATAGTTCTTCCTTAAACTGAACTGAAATCTGTCTCCCTATAAATTCCACACACAGGTTCAATCCACTGGGACTACACAAAAGGAGCCAAATTCCTTTTTCAACATGACAATGCTGCAGTTGTTTGAAGACAACTCCCATTTTCCTAATTTGTCGCTTTTCTAAGTCAAACATTTCTAGTTCCTTTAATCTTATAAAATAGAGAAAAAAGTGTCTCAAAGCAGTGAACTTAACGAATTGCATATGATTTAAACCTGGTAAATAAATGTTAGGATATGGTAATGCAACTGGTATGCCATTAAATGCATCTCTTCACTCTCATTACACTTAAAAAATGAAAATATTAATACTGAAAGAACTCTTCTAAAAGGCCAAAATAAAAACCTAGAATCTTACATGCTTCAATCTAAATAAGAATTCAGAGACTCTTAAGATTATTCTTATAATGTAAAATTAAGGAAGTAAAACCATTTAATTTTCATAGCCTGTTGAGTATTTGGAAAAAGAAGAACCTACCTTCACTTAACTTTAACAAAGATCCCTGAAACTCAAGGGACAGAGCCTTTAGGATACATGTAAACAAGCCTTTAGGATACATGTAAACAAGGGTTTGAATTTGAAATGGAAACTCTGGAAAAATAAGAATCTTCCCAACATTTATCAATTACTTTTGGGAAAAGACAAATTTATGGGATTCCAAGACATTCTTACTCTCCTTTTCATCAACCTTTTTCTCAAAAGTGTTAGAATTTGGGACTTCCCTGGTAGCGCAGTGGTTAAGAATCCGCCTGCCAAGGCAGGGGACACGGGTTCGATCCCTGGTCCGGGAAGATCCCACATGCCATGGAGCAACTAAGTCCGTGTGCCATAACTACTGAGCCCAAATGCCACAACTACTGAAGCCTGCAAGCCTAGGGCCCGTGCTCTGCAACAAGAGGAGCGACTGCAATGAGAAGCCCGCGCACCTCAACGAAGAGTAGCCCCCGCTCACCGCAACTAGAGAAAGCCTGCGCACAGCAACAAAGACCCAACACAGCCAATAAATAAATAAATAAAGAGATTTTTTTAAAAAGTGTTAGAATTCAATTTCTACCCAAAGAGTTTAGCCTGTGCTATTTCCCCATCTTTCACAAATAAGGACAAAATCAAGGATCACCGTTGGCTAATGAAAATGAAAACAAGGCAGAAACACATCAAAAAAAGGAAATTTAAAGACAATGACAGAGAAACTCTACTTCTCTCAAAGGGTTGACTTCCTGAGAAAACACTCACACAGTAAAAACTAATGAACACTTGTAAAAAATCTGTTCTTTATTTTATTTTTTAAATAAATTTATTTATTTATTTAGTAGCTTGTGGGCTCCAGAGCACAGGCTCAACAGTTGTGGTGCACAGGCTTAGTTGCTCCATGGCACGTGGGATCTTCCCAGACCAGGGCTCAAACCGGTGTCCCCTGCATTGGCAGGCGGGTTCTTAACCACTGCGCCACCAGGGAAGTCCAAAACTCTACCCTTTAAAGCTAATATAATCCTGACATTCCCTCATTCCCAAAATAAAACTAGATGGACACACCTAATTATAATAAATTTCTGTGAGTTTAAAAGGGCCAAGACTAAACCATAGACTGCTTTATCCATCTCTTTCTTCAATTTGCACATCTTCTGTAGGTCCTCATTCCCTGGCACTTCAACTACTGTTGTTCCCTTCTTGCCTTCAATGCCACCAGTGGCCCTCTGGCTAATTAATTTTTATATTAGGAGAGGTTAAAGTACAGAAAATATTCATGAATAAGTGGTCATACTCCTGAGTATTCTGGATAATATTCAGAATATTTCTTCTCCAGAAATATTCAGGTCTTTTCAGAATTCAAAACTTCACTGTCAATAAATATTGCCAAGAAGTCAGCTTAACTTCAAGACACCTTTCACTACAACCTAATCTAATTCAACCAATATATAACAAATACCTTCTGTTGCAGTCTCCTTACAAGAGGTAATGATACAGGTAATGATGAAGACTATAGACTCTGAGATCAAGAGACCTCGGTTCTGCCACTTACAAGTTGTATGATCCTGGACAAGTCACTTAACTCCTCTGAGCCTTAGTTTCCCAATCCACAGATTGCACTCACCAATGGGGATTAAAATAGTACTGCACAACTTATAAAGCTTTTGTGAGGATAACAAGAGAATTCATGTAAAGCATTTAGCACAGTGTTTGGCACCTGCTTAAAAATGCTTTGAAAGGTTTGCCATTACTACAAAGTGCTATGCTAAGCTCTGGTTATGGGAGTGAGAGAAATACTGTCTGCACTCAAGGAGTGCAGAAGAAATAAATCAGTGACATAAACAACCATGATATGTGAAGTGGGAAAGGGACCACAACAGAAATTAGGGAAAACGTACATGTATACATATTTGGTAATTCTATATTTCCCCTTTACTGTGGTTCTCTCTTTTACTGTTTTATTATTAATTCAATTTAAATAAACTCAACATTGTGCTGAATGCTGAACTGTGTCCAGCACTGTGCCAAATTCTATGGGGTGATAAAGAAAATAAACTTTAAGAGTTAGTACTCTTGCACTAGTTAATACCAATAGTGTACGTAATGAATTACCAAAGTGAACAGTACAGGTAGGAGGCAGTAATGAAGGGCACAAATATGGATCAACCAAGTTTCCCAGGCTGAAAACCTGGGCATATATCTAGACTCCTTTTTCCTTTTTCCCTTACATGCCACCAGTCTCTAAGTTCTGTTATTTCTACCCCATAATGATCTCTTTCTAATTCATCCTCTCCTTTAAGAGTCCTTTCCTTTCTAATCTCTTCTTTTCAGGGCCTCATCTTGCATAAACTACTGCAAGAGCATTCCATTAGTCTCCCTGTTTCTCCTCTGGCCCCTATTCCAGCTATTTATTACTCTACTATAGCACTTACCCATTGTGTTTTACCATTTATGACTATTCCAACAGCTCTTTTTACTCACAGTGCTTATTAGCACAGTGTCTGCCATACATTAAATATAAAGACATACTTATTGAATAAACCAACCATGGAGAGGATTTGAAGAATTTGAGCAGGGAGGAATGCTCTCACATGAATATTCTTAGATACTGTCCAATGTAAATTATAGAAAATGGTAGTCATTAAACAAATATTCACCAAAGCGTCTTTGTCCCATAGGGAATTCTATTCAAACACTATACAACTTGTGCAATAGGAAACACAAGACCAAAGATTACATCACGTTACTATATTAGATAACTGACGTCTTCTTCAAGAATAACTTTTGTGGGACTTCCCTGGTGGTGCAGTGGTTAAAAATCTGCCTGCCGATGCAGGGGACATGGGTTCGGGCCCTTATCTGGGAAGATCCCACATGCCATGGAGCAACTAAGTCCATACACCACAACTACTGAGCCTGCACTCTAGAGCCCACGAGCCACAACTACTGAGCCCACGTGCCACAACTACTGAAGCCCGTGTGCCTAGAGCCCGTGCTCCTCAACAAGAGAAGCCACCACAATGAGAAGCCCATGCACCGCAAGGAAGAGTAGCCCCTGCTCGTTGCAACTACAGAAAGCCTGTGCGCAGCGATGACGACCCAACGCAGCCAAAAATAAATAAATAATTTATTTTAAAAAAAAAAACTCTTGCTACTTTCCTTTAATTTCAACTGACTAAAAAAATGCTCTCACACTAAGCAATAAATATTTCCCACACAAAGCATTTTTCTCTGAAGAGTCCAACATTCACTGACTGTTTATTCTGCATTAGAAAGGTGATGAGTACCCACAACTTACCTTCTTCTGGAAGTAGACAGAGAAACCAGAAATTAAAGTGTCTATTTCAAATTCCTACAGCCTATCTAAATTTTCACAAGTCTCTTATTTTCCTCTTTTGTTTGCTAAAATAATTTAAAACAAAACACAAACAAAAGCCCAGGGGTCCGGGGATCTAATTATAAAAATTCATTTAGGGATGAAGAGGATTTACATTGAGAATGCTTATTTTGTCCTTACTGTGTTTAATTTTAGAAAGAATAAATGCTGCCAACTTTCCTTTACTCACATAGCTTTTCTGCATGGTGACTCAAGTTTAATTATCAAATTAAACATTACATTATTTTTAAAAGGATTATTTAAGTTCTTCAAATAGGGAATTCATGGAAAACCAAAACCATGCCAAAATCACTTTGTCCCAACTTAAAAGTTTCAAACTGATGCAAAGAGTTTCCAAATTTGCTTGACAGCCAAAGAAACAAAGTTCTTATATTTCAAGCTGAAGTAAATGTTAAACACTGCACTACTGTATTTGTACTGGAGACTGTAGTATTTAATTTCCAGGTTGGTGGGACAGAATGGACTCATACATACCATGCTATACAAGTTTTAAAAAACAAAACTTACATTGCTGCTCCCAAAATAATTGCCATTGCTGACCTGAAAATTATTCCATTTAGCTCGTGCCATGATACAAATTAATGGGATCTGGTTTCCTATGGAACTGAATTTTGTGATGGCAGACTACCTAAGTGTTTACATCACTAGCCACCATACCCTCCTAATTTCTAACATCAGATACACTGTACGTGTAAAAATACACCAGGGAGGATCAGATCTCTGTGTTACAGTGTTCTAAGGCTTCCCTTTGCGGAGCAAAAACAATAGGCCAATCCACTTTCTTTCTGTCAGTAAATATACTTAAGTACTGCTCTTCCAACATTTTTATCCTCATGTTCAAGTCACATGGGATTTCAAAATGCAGGACAGCAACTAAGAGGAATTTGCCATCTGGCAAACTCAAAAATATTCCAAATAAAGACTGCTTTCTGGCCAGGAGACACTTCTACCAAGCTACAGCAGTTTAGATCAAGCCAACTTTCCCTGTATTATAAAACTTCAGGGACTTCCCTGGTGGCGCAGTGGTTAAGAATCCGCCTGCCAAGGCAGGGGACACGGTTCTATCCCTGGTCTGGGAAGATCCCACATGCCACGGAGCAACTAAGCCCATGTGCCACAACTACTGAAGCCCGCGTGCCTAAAGCCTGTGCTCTGCAACCAGAGAAGCCACAGCAATGAGAAGCCCGCGCACCGCAACCAAGAGTAGCCCCCACTCACGGCAACTAGAGAAAGCCCACGGGCAGCAACGAAGACCCAACTCAGCCATAAATAAATAAATAAATAAATAAAACTTCAGAGAATGACAACTACTAACAGAGAACACTTTGTCAGCACTTACTATTAGACAAAGTAATCCTTAGTCACTCTTCTAACACTGAGGCTTATTTAACCTACTCCACTAGCAAAGGAGACAAAAGAATCTCAAAATGAGGGTACACCATAAGCAGTGTAATTCATATTTAGAATGTTTACTATAAAGAGCAATTTGAAGTAAACTTCTGGTTGTCTAGGCATCTAAAAAACACATGAAGTTAAAAGTTTAAAAAAACCTAAATATGCATTTATCTTTCCACAGCACAAGAACAAAATCTCATCATATGTGCATTTACCCTGAATTCATCTATATCCACTGGAAGAAAAAAAGAGAGAACTTAAATATTGGTTCCCTTAGCTGATTCTCAGCTCCCCAATTCATGTGTGCCTCTCAGAGTGTAAACACTTCCCTCACTATGTGTGATTCTAGTATTAGTTATATTTTTTTTACACATTGTGATTCCTAAATGCAAACCAACTACTTCATCTGGGACTCAAAGGAAGAAAAACAGCATCTGTTTCAAAGCCGGAGGAAAATCTGGCCATGCTGGAATTTTGCTGCACTGGTATACCTACATCCAACATGATGCCTCCCTAAAAGTTTTTCGAGGATAGCTTTGATTACACACTATTTTACAATCTGGGCTAACTCTGGAACCTAACCCACACTAAATCATACTCCTTCCCACCCCCACCCTCCAGGCTTTATGTATCTCCTCTCTTAAGGCCAAATTTAAAAAAGAAAAAAAAAGGTTTTACATTACACCAATCATACAAGGCCCACTAACTCATTCAGCTGTATTTCTGAAGTAAATCTTTACAGGGAACCTATTATGTGCAAGACACAGTGCTAGGTAGTAAACTGGCACTACTTTTTAGCAAGTGAGGAACTTGCACTCAATAAAAGAGATAAAGTTGGTACATGAGCAATTTAAGAAAGTACAGAATGAGGTTAAATGCTCTCAGAGAATGGAAGTTAGATAAGGAAGACTAGAAAAAAAGCACAGGGGAAGCTTAATTTTGCAGCTATGACACTGCACAGTGAAAAGTGGTGGAAGTTTTACATATATTAAGAAAAATAATCTTTAACTCAAGTTTGCCTGAAGTGACATATTTCACACTCTAAAATCAAAATCAAAGGGGGCCTTCATTTCCAGAAATAGTGGGCTAGGTAATCGAGACCAATCCCCTACCTCTATTAGTAAAACTGGAAGAATTTTTTTAAATAATTTTTAAACAAATAGAAAAGCTAACAAGATGGTAAAGAACTTGGCCAAAAACCCAAGATAAGGTGAAAACCAGATTAAGTCCAATATTCAAACTGGTTTTCATCCCAAGGATTTCTCTGATCTTGAAAATTGAAAGTTACTGTTTTGGTGCCCTTGCGAAGCAAAACTCAAAAGCAGGGAGCCCACCCAGGGTGTGCGGAGTCTGATAACCAACCACCTCTTTCTCTATCTTAATCTGGTACCCCAAAGAACTACACCATGAAGGTAAAGGTGAACTGGTAAGAAAAAAAGCAAGAATAATGGGTAACAGAAACAGACTCAAAGGAAATTCACATTCCCAAAGGAATTAACACATATAGATTACAAAACAACTATGCTTACCATGTTTAAAGAAATAAAAACCAAGCCTCAAAATTAATAGCAGAGAATAAGAAACTGTAAGACAGTGGCATGGCACATTTGAAAAGAAAAAAAAAATAGAACTTCAGTAACTAAAACATGCAATAACTGAATTTAAGATTGCAACAGATGAGTTTAGTAACAGGTTAGAAGTAACCTATGAAAGAATTAATAAAGAAGAAATTATCCAGAATATAGTATAGAAAAATAAGAAGAGTAAGAGGCATAAAGAAGAGAGTGAAAAGGTCTATGTTAAATCAATAAAGAAGGAAGATAAACAACGGGGCAGAAGCAATACATGAATATAAAATGGCTGAGAATTTTACAGAACTAATGAAAGACACCAATCCACAAATTAATAAGTGTAATAAACACCAAACTGAACAGAAACAAATCCATAGTTGCATACATCATAATGAAAATGCAGAAAACCAAAGACAAGGACAAAATAATCTGTAAAACACATCCTATAGTAAAAAGTGACACAGATCATATTTGAGAATTAAGACAAAGCATGTACAAAAGGTGATCAACAGTGAGCACACTGAAATTGTTTAATTTAGCTGCCACGAAGACATAATTACACACAACTGAGTCTATGGCTAAACCATGCACTTAAATTACTTCATTTACCAGATACGTGGTTTTCAATTTCTGAAGCAGCAGCTTGATTCTAACCAAAACAGCAAGATTCTTAGAAGCTAAACACTGTTAACCAGGTAAATGGTATTGACATAATTCTTCCTTTCTTACAACCACGAAGAATTTCTCACCGGAGGCACCAAGACCTCAGGTGAGAAAGATAATTGGGTAGCCTCTGCTTTCAGACCCTTACAAATTGTTAACCTCGAGCTCTATTTGAAAGACTGTACAAGCTGCCTTTACCTCAGCTCAATTGCTTGTTATCAAAAAGGGGCCTACACACTAATTCCTCTCAAGTGTTTCAAAAGCAGTGCCTTCCAAACCATTTAACGGGGTCCTTGTTAACAAAGCAATAAGGCACACAGCTGAATGAATTATCAACAAATCTTACCCAACAGCTGGTACACAATAGGTCATTGGGAATTCTCACCACCAGACCCGCACTTGGCTTCCTGGGTCCCACCCAACACCCCAGTCCGACTATTTAGGGTGGGGTCCGAGAATATGCATTTTAAAAGGGCCGCAGAAGCTCTTGTTTTCTACTAGTTTAAGAACCAGTGCTCTGAACGCGCACTCCCCCTTTCCCGCCATGCGCACTGACATTCACCTGGGCCAGCAACTCTCAAACAAGACGCTTCAACCCGCGCGCTCTTAGTTTCCTAAGTTTTCTGCAAAACGAGCACACCGGTTTGTTTTCCATTAGAAGAAAATGCACTGCACATCTACTGGTACATGGTACATAATAAATGTTTCTCCTCCTGCACTAATTCTGTGACTCAATCATTTCCAACCAGGCACCCCCCACATCTCCCGAGTAGCCTGGAGCCGTTCCAAGACCTTTGGGATACAGCCCGCTCCTCACCTGGAGCCTGGGTGGCCCCACCTGACAGAAAAGGTAGAGGGGAGCCGACTAGAGGCCCAAAGTCCCAGGACCCCTTGAAAGGGTCGGCATCCCCCTCCACAGGACCTGAAGGCATTCCCGCGGGCTCCCTCGGCTTCTCTCAGGCTGGGCCCCGCAAGCCCCAGTCCCCGGTGACTCAGAACACTGGGCGAGAGAGCGGACTGAGGGCAGACCTGGCCCTAAACCTCCCATCAAACGCAGCCCCTCACCTCCGGAGCGAGGAAGCCGGAGCCCAGGTCTCGCTGCCTGGCCAGGGCCCAGGCCGCACTCACCTACCAGCGTGCGGGAGGCGAGACCCCCTCACCTCGGCGGCGCCCACCCCAAAACGCCACCGCAAGGGCCGCTCGCTCTTCAGGAAAAAGAAACAGAAAGAAAGTAAAAACAGAAAGAAAGCAAGAAAATAGCCTTTGCTTTTATATTTCTTTCGACCCTGCCGAGCTTCCTTTTCCTCACCGCCACAACAGAGCTCCGCCCCCCTTCCGGCAGCGTAACCCAATCCGCACCTCTCTTCCTCCGCAGGAGACAGATGGAAATCCGGGCCTTAGAAAGCCAGCGGGAGAGACTTGATTGGGCCATTCGCACTTCAGCAAGGGGATTGGCCAGCTCCCTCCAGGGGGGCGGGCCGAGCGGCGGTGTCACGTGACGTATTATCTGAAAGCTGATTGGCTTTCAGGAAAAGGGATTGCCACCGAGGAAGGGGCGTTTCCTAGGGGACTGAGGGAGGGCCTGGGCGGTACGAAGCGGGGGTGGGCCCAGCACGTAATGGCAGCGCCGTGGCCTCGCGTCCATCTTTACCGCTTTCTCGGACCTGTCACAAAGGAGTTGCGCCGTCGCCGCCGCCGCCTACTCCCTCGGGTGGGCCCGGGAGCTGGAGAAAGTCAGTGCCGCAGCCCAGTCACGCTGCTCCGGGAAGCCCCTGGGGACGCAGAGCGGGGGGAATCCCAGGGCTGGGGACGTCCGTGAGGGAGGGGAACAGCCGCCCGAGTCTGCGGCGGAGAGACCGGACTGGGGCCGGGGGAGGTTCCGAGAAGGGGCCTGGGAGGGGGTGGCGTTGGGCAGAGCCCAGGAAACAGCCCGGAGGTCCTCCAGCGAGGCCCGTGCTGAAGACGCTCGGAGAGGTTTCTGGAAGCGGGTGTTCCCCCGTTAGGGGGTTCTTGACCGAGGAGGTTGTTGGGGATCGCCTTTCTGAGGAGGCCGCGGCTAAAGGGGCCCAGGTGAGAAGCAGGTAGCTCCTGGGAGGCTGCTGATATTTAGTAGTGCTCCTCAGGGGTGCCCAGGGTGGAGGAGGTAGGTGGGAGGACGTTTGGGGAGGGTTTCCTTTTGTGGAGTTTGAGGTTTAGGTGGCACGAGTGGGAGGTAGACCATAGCCGGGGAAGCTTAGACGTGCCTTAGGGTCAAGAGACGCCTCAGAGAGAGAGGCTAGAAGTTGGGAGCCAGAGCTAGCGGGTTCTACCTCGGAGGCCCCATGTGACAAATGGGTAAGGGCCTGGAGAGAGGGGATTTGCTGCGCGATTCCGGGAAGAAAAGACCCCCATCCATAGGAAAGCCTGGGTGGGGAATAGTGAGAGGGAAGCGGGAATGGCAAGCGTTTTCCTCTCAAACACAGGATTCAGCCGCTTCTGGGTATAGTGCAGGTGGAGTGGGGGAAGTCCGTCCCACCAACACGCCCTGCGTGACTCTAGATCAGGCTTTTGTTCTACCTGCTACCTCAGTTTCCCTGTCTTTGGGGGCGGAGGTAGAGGCAGAAATGGTCCACTGAGACTCTGGCGTTCTATCCTGTATAGCTGTCTGAATGAGGTTGCTCCCCCTGGAGTGTTGTACTTTGAACTTCTAAAGGTTAGAAGTGTCTATTTAACTGACTGAATAGAGTCCCTTGGTTGTCCAGGCCCCTTACCTACCATCTCCTCCTCCTTAACCTCCTTGGGTCTCTTCTGTAAAATAACACAGTGTGTGAAAGTACTTTACAGACTACAAGCTGTGTGGAAGTAAAGTACTGTGATTCTACCATCAAAGGGGTTGCTGTTGAGAAATGAAAGTGAAGGCACTTTCTAAACTGTAAAGCAGTATGTAGATGTAAGGGATTAGCATTTAATACACTTGTTGATCACCTATGGAGTGCTGGAAGCCATATTGTACCGAAAGCTTCAAGGTTTACAGCTTTGTAGGTCATATAATTTTAAACCCATGATTTCAACCTCTGCTTAGATGGGGGTAGAGGGATTTCCAGTTTTGCTCCCAGAGTTTTAATTTACTTTGAACTTCTGATGGTACTGGCAGAAGATAGCCCTATGATATAATCTTTTCCTTCGGGAATTTTTTTTTCTGACAGCTGAAATTTTCTTGTAGGTAATTTGATCTCAATATTGTAAACTACCTCCCATTTTCCCATATATACGTATTTGTGGCCTTTGGATGTCTACAGGTAGTGAATATCATGTTTCCTCCCTCAGTTGTGATTTTATAAATGAGACCTCCTCTTTTTTCCATGAATACTATGCCTTCCTGTAGTAGCCCCAAACTATAGATTATGAGGCACATTAGCTATTGCTTTTATATTTCTCTTCCACAGTGGTTTTTTCTACTTTTCACCATATATAGTTTGCATTTCCTGGGGTGACATCTTGCCTTGTAGCTCCCTCTGTGAGGGTATACGTACTGTGCCCATGTCTGACATTTTCCTAATTTTTGTTTAGTTGTATTTGTTAGAGCTGGTTTAACAAATATTTAGTAATTTGTGATTTTTGAAGTTTTTTTTTAAAAAACAAAAAGCCGACTTGAACTTCCTGTTTTTCTAATCTTATGTTCCATGAGTCTTTTTTGAAAAAATCACTGTGGTGATTTTGTGAGCTTTCTGGTTCCCAGGGTACATGTCGTCCAGACCTACTGCTTAAGGTCTGTGTCCTGCTTTTGCTGTTTTCATTATTTCTGTACTCCATGATTATTTTTACGTTATTGACTATAGGAAGTGTTCCAGCATACTCTATGTGGACTTTTTCTGCTTTGTCAGCAAAATAACTTTCCAGTTAGTAAATTGGCCAAGAATCAAGAGAAAATAAAAACTTAGCATTTTATGTAGTAGTATGCTATTCTGTAGTGAATAGGGGAAAACAACAACTTTGAAGTATGTTTTGGCAAGAGTATAATAAAAAAAAAAGCATTGTGTGTTCCTAAAGTGAATTTATTACAGTCTGTTTCAACTCATGAGCTTAATTCAGTCTATCAGGAATTGCCTATGCTTTTCCTAATAGTGAAGTAATTTGTTATAATGAAATGAGAAGTCATTTTGCATTCTTTAAAATACAACTCTCTTGGACAATCTAGTACCCATATAGTTTGAAAAGTATTAGGAATTCTTGAGATGGTAATCGCTATCACGCTACTGTTTTTTTAAATTAATATTTTTTTTGGCTGTGTTGGGTTTTCGTTGCTGCGTGCAGTCTTTTCTCTCTTAATTGTGGCAAGCGGGGGCTACTCTTCATTGCAGGGTGTGGGCTTCTCATTGAGGTGGCTTCTCTTGCTGTGGAGCACAGGCTCTAGGCACGTGGGCTTCAGTAGTTGTGGCACGCGGGCTCTAGAGCACAGGCTCAGTAGTTGTGGCACGCAGGCTTAGTTGCTCCGCGGCATGTGGGATCTTCCCGGACCAGGGATCGAACCTGTGTCCCCTGCATCCGCAGGTGGATTCTTAACCACTGCACCACCAGGGAAGTCTCACTATTGTGCTACTTTAAATTGGAAATTTTCTGTTTTGTGGTGGGATTCTTGTAAAGTAGGATGTGACCGTCACAGGGTTGCAAAAGTAAGTGAAAAGTCATTAGGCATCACAGACAGGAACCGCGGTAGAACAATGGTAATCTATTTCAAAAGAGTTATGGCCGGGGAAGGGTGGGTAGTAAAGTATCTATTTAGCTTCTCTTCAAATATTTGGGCATTTTTCAAGGCATTTACCATTGAATTTGGATAGTTTTTTCCTGGTATGCAAGTTAGAAAATTGAAGAACAGAACAGTTATGAAGTAGTAAATGCCATAACTTGGGCCACCAGTTTAGGAGGAGACTTTCACAACTTTTAGGAATGCAAAAAAGTGAATATGTGCCCTTTGGTTTATCTGTTCAATAAGTTGGCTTTTGATATAGTTTTCTTGCCAACCTTTATGATTAGAAAAAAAGTACATATTTGTTATATTTTACTCTCAGTGTCCATTCCAAAAGGGAATGCTTGCTGGTTCAGTATGTAAAAGCATGTTTAACTGTAGATAACTATGATATATACAAGGCTAAATGAGATAAAGTTATCTAATAAATAGTGATAAGCTCTTAGAGAATATTCCCCTTTCTCCCTCTCTAAGCTTTTGAAAACTAAGAATGCATTTGAGACAGCAAAGGATTGATGCACTCCTTAAGTTTGTTAAGGAATGAACCCTGTATGTAGCTTTCTTATTGCTTGAAATTATAGTTTCCAAGCATAATTTCATGTATGTATATATACATCAAGTAGAAGGTTTTGAAATACCTTACTTGGCAGGTTTATTATTACCTCAGCTTAATGTTTCAGTGTTAGTTTTTTTTTCTTACCCCTTCTACCTCCTGAAGAAATAAGTTTCCTCATCTGTGCTCCTTTAATGCAATGATTCTCAAAGTATGGCTCCTACCTGGCCCCTCTCCTTTTTTTCAATTCTTATTGCTTCATAGTTGTTCATACCTACCTATGCCTAAAGGCTACTTATTAATAACCTGCCAAGTAAATTATTAAGGAGTACTAAAACATAATATTCATAAACTAAAACTAGCACAACATTAGAGTTTACTGTTATCTCTAATACCTTTTTCTCCCAGGAAGTACTGTCATGGGAAACTTGGCACCAATGCAAAGCTTCTCACATGTCATATGCAGAATGGGGATTCCTACAATATTCAGGAAGGGATGATGCTTATTTGGGATGCATCATCAGTATTGTCTCAAATTGATCTCGGTTTTTCATCGTGTTTCCTCTTTATTTTTCATTAGAGTTACTGTTAGCTTCATCTTTATCAATTTAATTTATGGACTTTCAGTTAACTTTCACTGTGTGGTCAGGGATATTTGTACCAACAATATTTTGGCTTATTTAAGACATGAATGTGTTGCAGTGCAAATATAAATCCTTCATTCCTCTTTTGCTAATGCTGATTTATACAGTCACCTAAAAACTTGCTCCCATGGAGATACTTGAATGTTACTAAGTTCCTTTTCCACTGGAAGAATGGGGGAACGAGAGGCCTCCTCCTAGTGAACCTGACACTATATGCATGGGCTTCTGTGGCAGGTGCTATATTATGGGTTGGGCACTCTGTGTTGTCTGTCCTTCGTCCCTTTAAGAAGAGCACAAGGGACCTTTTTTCATCTTTGCTCTGTGCCTGGCATATAAGCATTAGATTCATATTTATTGAGTGATGTTGTCTCAGCTTCTCAAAGATAAATATTTTTTTACAGATTTTTTTAACATTTTTATTGGAGTATAATTGCTTTACAACGGTGTGTTAGTTTCTGCTTTATAACAGACTGAATCAGTTATACATATACATATATCCCCTTTACAGATTTTAGAATAAACTCACTTAAAATGCTTATTGAATACCTGTTAGGTTCTGGTAGGTATACAGTCGAGAGTGCAATTGAGTGTTTTCAGACACCACTTTAAGTGGATCTCATTAAGGAAAGTGTTGCTATTCATACTGTTTAGACATTTTGTTTGCTTTTCTTAATAGCAAAGAGTTTCCTATAACAGAAAAGTCCTTTTCCTTCAGATTTGTTAATCATGTATGTGTTTGAATGACACATCTATATTATTTCCTGTTATTTGGTCTCCTGGAGGTGAAAATCCCAAACAGCATGGAGTATTACATTTGTTTTTCTCCTCTGTATGGTAGCCATCATTAGCACTTACCTCAGTTCTTCCTTAGCATTTCCTTTTTGGGTCCAAGGCAAATTTTTCAAACTTTGAGACCAGACAGGGATTATTCATTTCTCTCTTTTTTTTTTCCCCTCTCTTTTTTACTGTTATTTGCTTCTGGAAATCCCTTACTCTGTCCTAGCCATAAATACTCCTTCTCTAACAATTCAACCAGAAAAATTATCTACTTTTACCTCAAAGATGTACTTTCTTAAACCAACCTCAGTGCATAAGAGAAATATCAGAATCATTCAGTGCTTTTCCCAGACAACTTGAAGGTTACAATGCAGGGAATAAGAATACTCTATGTGACTTAAACCTCAAGTGCCCAGTGCCACTGCAGACAGTTTTGGACACCTGGATGACATGTAAAAATATCTTATCAGAGCTGCCTTTCCTTTTGGGGGAAAAGTGAAGTTCCAACCAAATATTTCACAATCTTTCACTTCCCTTTCCCCTGAATATCAGATACCTTAGAGTCTAGAGACAAAAAATGCTCTTGTTAAAATGTCTTTAGGTGGTTTCTGTTTCAACTGGCAAGTGTACTCTTGATATACAATACACCTTTCTTATCTACTTTGCTACCAAAGAATCTTGTTGCCCTCCAAGTTTTCCCCATTTAAATACAAGAAAATTGTGGTCATTGGGGCGTCCTGCAGGATATTTTAAAAGCAAATATATTTCTGGGTAAGTTTCCCTATCTTGATAGGGTTTGAGTTATACAGGTATACGCACTAGACAAAGTTCAGCACATACATGCTTAAGACCTGTACATTTCATTACATATAAATGTAACCTCAAAACATATTGAAGTCCAGTTAGTGATATGCATACTGAATATTTTAGGGGGAAGTATACTGATGCCTTTGAAATGCATCAAAAAAAATAGGTGGATTGATGATGGGTAGAGATGTGATAAAGCAAGTATAGTAAAATGTAAATGGTAGAATCTAGGTGCTGGGTATATAGGTGTTCACTGTAAAATTCACCTTTGCTATATGTTTGAAATTTTTCATAATAAAATGTCCGAGGGGCATAGTGAACACTAGAAGCTATCACTTGTAATGCATTCACTGTCTTAGGGAAAAAATCCAAAACATTTTCTAAGGAGAGAAAATCATTAATATTTCCAGTGTATTATATATTGTTATTGTTCATGCTATACAATTTAGCCTTCGGGTGGTGGATTGGAAAAAAGTCCTGCATCCACTGTTTTGGAACAATGAGGTAAAGATGACAGCAATAGTAATTTTACGCCCAAAGTTTGGTTTTTCTTCCTATGGTCATTCATTTAACCAGCCTCTCCTGTCTTGGCAGCACAATCCTGAAGTCTTATTTTCAGAGAAAAGAAAGTATTCTTAAAGTCACTGAGCTGTATTATGATTGAATGCAAGCAAATATTTGAAGAGATGAATCATTGATTCCTGGACCATTTGTTAGAGAGGGTTAGGCCATTTGGCAGATATCTCTGTGGTGAGCTGTTTATGATGGTAGAGAGGTCTGTGTTTTTTGAACCAGACCTCACTCGTTTAACACTAAACTTACTGAGAGCCCAAGTTTGTTTTTTCCCCCTCTCAGAGCGGCTTTAAAACATATAAAATGTAAAATTAATAAATCATAAATGATATAGAAATGGAAAGAATAGTCTTTATTTTCTTTTTTCAAAGGGGGAGGATAAAAATAAATAATACTACACTTCAGAGAAGTAGATTTGCAAAGGAAATGTTTGTAATTATGCCCTTTTAGCAAAATAGTCATGAACAGTGTAATGATTTAAAAAGCATTACCATTTAGATGGTAAGAAAAGTATTTCTTTTTTTAAAATAAATTTATTTTTATTTATTTATTATTTTTCGCTGTGTTGGGTCTTCGTTGCTGCCCGCAGACTTTCTCTAGTTGCGGCGAGCGGGGGCTACTCTTCGTTGTGGGGTGCGGCTTCTCGTTGAGGAGCACAGGCTCTAGGCGCCCGGGCTTCAGTAGTTGTGGCTCGCGGGCTCTAGAACGCAGGCTCAGTAGTTGTGGCACACGAGCTTAGTTACTCTGCAGCATGTGGGATCTTCGTGGACCAGGGCTCGAACCCTTGTCCGCTGCATTGGCAGGTGGATTCTTAACCACTGTGCCACCAGGGAAGCCCAAGAAAAATATTTCTACTAAGCAATGGCATCCAGTGGTATCACTATCATGAAATCAGTTGATGATTGCCACAGCTGCAAATCTGATAATTGTATATATTTAAATTATGTGACTAGCTTTTTTTTTTGGTTTCAAAACTGACTTGACCATCTAATGCTAAGTAGTCTTCAAACTTAAGGTGAAGTATATAGGTATTACAAATGTGTTGCCTTTACATAATCTCTAGTCTTACTCATTTTCCATTCCATTCTGTCTGTCAACCCTTGGATAACATTACCCATAAGCAGGGTACCGTCTGGGTCCAGTATGATGCTTCATAGGATGGATGTGGTGGGAAATACAGGGAGCTGTTTCATTGTGTTAGTATGTACTGTACATGATCACTAATGGATGTAAATGTTGCCTAATGGTTATTTTGGCTAACCTCTCCAAAAGACTATGTTCAAAGATAGTCTCAGTTCATTTTTCTGGAAAAGGAGATTAACTTTTTAGACCCCAGAAGAATCACCCTTTAGTGTTTCAATTTGTCCCTTCATTCAGTCAGGAAGTCCTGCCTATGGTGCCAGTTTCTGTGTTGGGTTCTGTAGCACAGTGATTTCCAGACCTGGCCACCATCAGAATCACCTGGGGAGCTTTTAAGGAAACACTTGCTTGGGCCACATCCTAGAAATTCAGATGCTGGCTATTTGGAGTAGAATGAGGAATTTGGATTTTAAGAAGTACCTAAGTGACTCTAATGCCCATCACCTTTGGGATTATTAAGCTACAATCTTTTCCAAGGTTCTTTGTCTAAAAGTATAGATAAGTAATAATTATTTCAGTACAGGGTAGACGAGTTCTATAAAAGATGAGTTTGTTAGTTATCTTAGTGCTCTTAATTAAGACAGATCTGATTCCAGAGCCCCCACCTCCCAGATTATCTGGTTACTTCTGATTAGCTACCTGCTCATTTTATAATATCTTGCATTTTGGGATCCATTTTACATGTTGGGCACTGTGCCATGTATTTTACACGTACTATTTCATTTAATCCTCATAGAACTACTATGAGGTGTAAGAACTATTACTATCTCCATGTTTTTTGTTTTTTTTTTTAATTTATTTATTTATTTATTTTTGCCTGTGTTGGGTCTTCGTTACTGCGTGCGGGCTTTCTCTAGTTGTGGTGAGCGGGGGCTGCTCTTCATTGTGGTGCGTGGGCTTCGCATTGCAGTGCTTGTTGCAGAGCTCAGGCTCTAGGTGCACAGGCTTTAGTAGTTGTGGCGCACAAGCTTAGTTGCTCCGCGGCACGTGGGATCATCATGGACCAGGGCTCGAACCCATGTCCCCTGCGTTGGCAGGCGGATTCCTAACCACTGCGTCACCAGGGAAGCCCTCCATGTTTTAAAGTGTGTCAGTAGTCAGGATAATTAGAATGCATATTTGGAAATATTGCAGGGCTGAGACCTGTGCCCAAACTGTGTGACTGCAAAGCCAGTGCCCTTGTACTGTAGGTGGCCTCTGGCATCCTGTACAAGATCTGTACATTGAATGTTACTGTCTTAAAACAATGGTCTTTGGAAAGTGGGCCACATAATGCTTTTTGGAATGAGATAAAATGAAGCTGTCTAAAGTGTAATTGTTTAGCTTCACTACCCAGTCTTTTGCCTAAGGTATTCACAATTTAGTCTCTGAGAAGTGTCATAAGTGACAGCCATTTCCAGATGAAAAGCTATACATTTTTTAGTGCTGAATAAATCTGAAAGATCATACGCTTTGTTCACTTATTTGTCCTGCTTTTGGCTGTAACCCTCAAGAGTACTCTGTATGCTCATTTCAGAAAAAAATTAAAGATAACAGCTCTTATTTTTTCCTTGTATGTTTCATAGTCTTTGCTTTGAAATGCCTCCTGGCTTCTCCCCCCTAATTAACTTATTTATACCTGGTCTTTACAGATAGTCCTTAAAAAAGAGTCTTTGGTTTTAAAATATTGAAAATACTTGTATTTTTTTACTCCATTTCCTTCTCTGACAAATTTTGTAGTTGACATCATTTTCTAGGTCATTTAAGGAAAATGACTCTTTTGGAAAAAATTGACCTGAACTATACTTGAGTTCAATTTGGAAACAGAAAAAAAACAAAAACAAAACAAAACAAAAAAAACCCCACTACATTTAATTCTCCTCACCTCCAAATTAGTCAGATTTTTAGAAATACCTGTATTATTGGATATCTTCCATTTGCTTTGAAATATACTAAATGGAAATCTGCATGGATTTAATTATTCTACATTCAGTTTAAATAAGCCTTAGCAAAAATATTTGGATAGAATAAAGTTTAAGAATTTGATGAGGACAAGGGGAGGGGGGAAGGGTAAGCTGGGACAAAGTGAGAGAGTGGCATGGACATATATACACTACCAAGTGTAAAATAGATAGCTAGTGGGAAGCAGCTGCATAGCACAGGGAGATCAGCTCGGTGCTTTGTGACCACTTAGAGGGGTGGGATAGGGATGGGTGGGAGGGAGACGCAAGAGGGAGGAGATACGGGGATATATGTACACATATAGCTGATTCACTTTGTTATACAGCAGAAACTAATATACCATTGTAAAGCAATTATACTCCAATAAAGATGTTTTAAAAAAAAAGAATTTGAGATCCAACAAACTTCCTTCCTTTCTTTCTTTCTTTCTTATGTATTTATATTTTAATTAAAAAATTTCATCCATTTGGAATTTTCAAATATGGCTTGTGATAGGAACCTCATTCCCCTTACATGGATAGTTAGTTGTATCCTAACAGATCATGTATATATCATAACTCACACTTTTCCACTGGTTTTTCAATGTCTGTAAACTTATTTTTAACCCACTGTTTTCCTCACAATCACTCCCAACATTGTTTCTTGTTAGTTATTCTAAATAGCTCTACAAGTGTTAGCATTAAACTGTAACTTTATAGGATCCCCTGTTCTCTCCCCTTCAGGGCTTTGTTTTCTGAGACTTGATCTCACCTTGACATCCTCAAATCATTGCCGATATTTTTACTACCTGATTTGTCTCCCTTCCTCAGGTATGCCTTCTCCAATTTAATGTGTCATGTTGGATTGAATCTACTGTTTGCATGTCATGTCCATCCCAACTTCCATACTGATTGCATGGAAAGGTTCTGGAGCTTTAGAGAAGCCAGTGGAATTCCCTCCTGCTCTGATAACATTGAGAGCACCTCCCCAGAAGACAGAGCGTTCATTCCCAAGTAGAGTTCCCTTGTATCAAATCTTGGACCACTACATTCTGCCATCCGCAAAGTATTAGCTGGCTTAGCCACAGACGTTTATAGACTATTGGTTAAGAAACTATGTTAATCCAGAGTATGGATTTCTGTACAGCCTTAAACGGAATGAGGTCGTTTTATATATACTGGTATAGAAAGATGTTAAGGGGGGAAAAGCAAATCATAGAAAATATGGTGATGTTCTAATTAATTTTTTTAAAGCCAATTTGTAAGTACATAATAATAGGTGTGGAAACAGATTCATGAAGCTTTTAGCAGGGGTTACCTCTGGGAAGGGAATGGGCTATGAAGAAAGCCTTTCAGAAAAGAGCAAAAGACCTTTGCAGCATTTAGGTCTTAAAACGAACATGTATTCACTTTTTATGTTTTTTGGTTTTGTTTATTTGTTTGGGCCGCATTTCGGCATGTGGGGTCTTAGTTCGCTGACCAGAGATTGAACCTGTGCCCCCTGCAGTGGAAGCACAGAGTCTTAGCCACTGGACCACCAGTGAATTCCCTCTCACTTTTTATTTTTTAAAAATCACCAAATGTAAAATAGCTAGTGGGAAGCAGCCGCATAGCACAGGGAGATCAGCTCAGTGCTTTGTAACCACCTAGAGGTGGGATAGGGAGGGTGGGAGGGAGACGCAAGAGGGAGGAGATAGGGGGATATATTTATATGTATAGCTGATTCACTTTGTTATAAAGCAGAAACTAACACCATTGTAAAGCAATTATACTCCAATAAAGATGTTAAAAAAAATCAATGGATGTTGTAAAGCAACTATACTCCAATAAAAATTAATTTTAAAAAATCAATGGATGAAAAAATTTTAATCTAATAATTTAAGATTTCAAGGAAGTGACATTAGCTAAGCTACTGCCCAGTGGCAGGCCTGCCAGAAACCTTGGATTCTTACCTCCTGTCATCCAAATTGTTCCAGCAGTGCCTCCTCTGTGAACTTTCTTGTGAGAAGGGCCAACGCATCACTTTTTAATTTTAACCTAATGTTTGCTGTCTGAGATTTTACCACTTCTTTTTTTTTTTTAATTTTATTTGGTTGTGCTGGGTCTTAGTTGCAGCTCTCAGGCTCCTTAGTTGTGGCATGCGAACTCTTAGATGCAGCATGCATGTGGGATCTAGTTCCCTGACCAGAGATTGAACCCGAGCCCCTTGCATTGGGAGCACAGAGTCTTATCCACTGTACCACCAGGGAAGTTCCAAAGCATCACTTCTTAAATGTTGCTTTTTGGTCTTTCTCAGAAACCAGCATAATTTATAAGATCAACAGAAATTTATACCAAGGACCCTTTAAAAGAGTTATTTCTGATTTCTGTCTCCTTTTAAGCATTGAAATCTCTTGGTTATCTACCCTCTGGAGGGAATTATATACCCTGGTCCCTGCAGTGTTGGGAATGGTATGGTATTACTTCCACTCTTTGCTGTTTTAGAATGTGTTCTCTTTCATTTATTTATTTATTTTTAATTTATTTTTGGCTGTGCCACACGGCTTGCAGGATCTCAGTCCCCCAACCAGGGATTGAACCTGGACCGGGGATTGAACCTGGGCCACAGCAGTGAAAGCGCTGAATCCTAACCACTAGACCACCAGGGAATTTCCACTGTGTTCTCTTTTAAAAGGTTATTTTCAGCTGAGTCCCTGCGTCATATTCCTACCTATACTTCAGTCACATCCTTTAAAGTACAACCTCCAAATTTTGAACACAGCCTGACTATGTTGGGAGAACCAGGAACATCTGTCATATTGCTTGGCTCAGCCATTGCTGTCTTGGTAGTCTGGAGGGAGATAATGTCTATCCATTGCCTCTCCTCTCTCCTCTTCTTCCCTCCCTCCCTTACCCTGTCCCTCCCCCTCTCTACATATTAGATTAGATTAAATATTATATATTTTTTTCCCTTCCATTTTTCCCCTATGAGCAGTAATTAGACTGGGCAAATATTAAAAGAATTTACTACAAATCTGTCCAAAATAACAGAAATAAGTTTTCTCTTGCTTCTGATCCCACTAAATTATTTTATTTATATCTATTTCTGAGCCAGTGCTCAAGATATGAGGATGTAATTATAAATAGCCAAATGTTGAGTAGAGACTACCAGTCTCTAATCCTTATGTAACAGTCTCTAATCCTTATGTGTCTGTTTGTGTCCTTATGGGTCCTAGTCTTCAGGTCTCAACATGATTTTTTACTTTTTGCTACCAGCCCCACGTTAGTCTCCTGCTTCCAAATCTTTACTTCTTTTTACATGTAACCAGATTTCCTCAGCTTAATGAAGAGCTGGCTCTATCACTAGGCTTTTTTTTTTTTTTTTTATGATAAACATGCTGTGTGGGATGAGAATGGCCATCCACAAATTCCTGGAGGGTGGGGACTGTATCTTGTTCATCTTTATTCTGCCAGTGCCAGCCTGGTGCCTGATACGAGGTGCTCAGACAAAGATCATTGGTGCATCCCTGTTCTTAACTTTGTAGCAGTTGTGTGCAACAAACTTATCATTGTGAAAATGTAACCTTGTGATATATATTTACCTTCCCCAAAACAGAGTCTTGCTTACATAACAGAAAAACTTTGTAACTACTTACATGATTTCTGTAAATTCTCAAGTGTCTCCAAATGGGAAATCTATGCAGTTTGGGCAATTTAAACAGAACACTCTGGGCTTCCCTGGTGGCACAGTGGTTGAGAGTCCGCCTGCCAATGCAGCGGACACGGGTTTGTGCCCCGGTCCGGGAAGATCCCACGTGCCACGGAGCGGCTGGGCCCGTGAGCCATGGCCGCTGAGCCTGCGTGTCCGGAGCCTGTGCTCCGCAACGGGAGAGGCCACAACAGTGAGAGGCCTGCGTACCGCAAAAAAAAAAAAACAGAACACTCTATCCTTTTATTATTCTTGTTATAATGTGGGTGCTATCACGTTGGTATCATAACTTTTTTTTTCTGTCCTTTTTTTAAACTTTATTTTATTTTGGAGTATAGCAGATCAACAACATTGTTACCGTTTCAGGTGTACAGCAAAGCGACTCAGCCATACATATACATGTAGCCATCCTTCCCCATATAGACAAACATCTGTAATTAGATATTTTTATTTGAAACATATTAAAATTTCTCATACACTTAAATTAAGAAAGGAGACAGTTTTTTTTTAATCCACAAAAGGAGCCCTTAAAACAGTTGAACACATTCTTCTCTTGTATTTCTGTATCGATAGAGATTTTTTTTTTTTAATCTATGGTAACTCCTGTGGTTTACAAGGATATAGTTTAGCAATCATCTTTATACTATAATGATAAAAAGGAACCACTGGTTGTTAATTCTTATATAAAGACACCTCTTTGCGTCAGAAACCTATAAAAATAACCAAAGATGATTCTTCACTGTAATCCTAATATCTATAATATCAAACTAGGAAAGTTTGAGTAATTGAGTAGGTGAGAATCTTTTATTCATTTTCCTTTTCATTTTTTCTTTTAGAACTGCCACTGGATGACCAGGATTCCTTGTAATTGATAATGTTGGAGATCAACTCTGCAACTTTCTTCAGCATTCAGTTGTTAAAAACAAATAGGATGCAGGTTCCTCAAATCCAGATTATGACAACAGTACTTGGAAAACTGAAAACTATCTAAATGATTATCTTTGGTTGGGCTGTGTTCTTAGCGAGCAGAAGCCTTGGCCAGGGTCTGCTGTTGACTCTTGAGGAGCACATAGCCCGCTTCCTGGGGACTAGAGGTGCCACTGCTACCATGGGTAATTCCTGTATCTGCCGAGACGACAGTGGAGCAGAAGACAGCGTTGACACCCAGCAGCAGCAGGCTGATAACAGTGCAGTACCCACTGCTGACATGAGGAGCCAACCCCGGGACCCTGTTCGGCCACCAAGGAGGGGCCGAGGACCTCACGAGCCAAGGAGAAAGAAACAAAATGTAGACGGACTAGTGCTGGACACACTGGCAGTCATACGGACTCTTGTAGATAAGTAAGTATCTGGCTCACGGTCACCTCCTGTCTAATGAAAAGCCTTCTGCCAGGAACCGTAACTTTTGGACTTCTTCCGTTCATTAGGATATATTCGCCAAGCCTTGTTGCTCATAGGGCAAGGGGAGAATATTTTATTTCTCCTCTGATGGCAGAGTAAATTATAAGGTTTGATGTTTTTACTTGCTAGCATGTACACCGGTCGGGAAATGTGTAAACATTTCTGTAGCAGAAAAAACTATTTAAAGCTATGATCTTTATTGGGGAACGTAGTCAGTATGGAGTGAGTTTGTGTTGAAGTTACAAGAGGTAATGGTTTCACGAAGACTCACTCTTATGTTGCTTGACTATCTACTCCACTGACCAGAGATTCAAGATGAGTTGTTTTACCAAGAGCATAGCTGCATGCAACTTCCGTTGGCAGTGGAAGGACTTAAGTCAAGGAGAGTTTTCATCCTTCTCCCTCTTTTTTATCCCTTAGTTGGCCCTCTTAGATCCATTTGGGAAGCTTGTAAATTAAGAGAAACTGCAGGACACACCTGTACCTGTTTTGTTTTCCCCTCTGCTTTGTCTAAGTACGAAATCCCAGGTTGAATAACAGTGAAATTAAAGGGCATTGTTCAAGTTGAAAAAAATATTTTAACTTAACCCTATAGCACAGTAGTTAGGAGTAAGTTTTAGAACCATGGTGGACAAAGGTTCAAATTCTAGGCCAGCCCCTTAACTAGCTACATGACATTGAGTAAATTACTTCTTTTAAGCCTCAGATTCCTCATCTATAAAAGGAGAATAATACCTTTCTTACAAGGATTATCATGATAAAATATATATAAAGCATCTAGTATGGTGCCTTGCATGTAACAATTGCTCAATAGAAGACAGTATTTTTTTAAAAGTTCTATCTGGGTTCTTTTTGCTTCAGGGTCAGCTAGTATTATATATTTAAGTATCTAAATATTTGATAATCACATTTATAAAAACACAGTTTTGTTTATTCCTGAGAAAGTATAGCATAAAGCAAGGTATACCTGTGCATATTATTCTGAGGTATTTTTTTTTCCTCATAGAAATAAATTTATTTTGCATTATTTTTCTATCTGCCATAGAGCATGCTGGGGGAAGGTAGTTCTTACAAATATTCACCATAACCAATTCAGAAAGGCCTTCCTAAGTTTACTAAAACCTGCCTTTGAAGTAGTTCTGGTACCTGAATTAATTTAATGTAATCTTTATATGTGGGAAATATCTGTTGAATATAACTCTATGCCATTTACATCCTCTAAATTCAAGCAAGGGTCTAGAAGCTGTTATGTAAAGTTTCTTCACAGTGACATTTAAAACGTGCTGTGAAATTGTAATGAAAAGTTGTCCTTCCCAAATAAGGAAGTAAACCACAGCAGTGTTATTTAAGCCCATTGGAAAAACAGGTACAGAATAGACTTTGCTGTATTTTTTAAAAGGGTGATTAAGAGAGTGTGGGGGCAAAGCAGGAGGAGCTTTAATTCCAAGCTTCAGGAAAATATTACAAATTGTAAGAAAACTTGTTGCTAAAGCACATAATCCACTTATGTGAGGCAAGTAGTGTACACTTGAATAACAGCCTAACTTTTACCTTAAACCTGTTTGTACTGAATTATAGTTAAAACTCTTCTGAGAATGGAAAAATTAGGCAGATGCAGAGCAAGTATGAAGGGACATGTTGGAAAATATAATGGCAAAACGGGGTTCAGACAGTTTGTAAACATTGTTACATAGCTTATTTTTTTAAAACTGCTAAAGAAAAGAATTTCTTAACCTGCGAAGTTTATAAGGCTATTAAAACTAAACATAAAAGACAGGACAGATGGGCTTAGTAAGAATATATGTAAAAGGGTGTATGCAGATATCACAATTATAAAATGACCTATATTTATTGTTCTCCTCTCTCCTTGTTACTTAGGAGAGGATGACCTTGATTTGAGAGGACAGTACAGTTCTTAATGGCATAGTGAGAGACCTGCTATAGGAAATACACTTATTTTAAAATCATTTTGAAGTTTGATTATTTGCTTTTTTTTTTTGGTAGTAACTTTACCCTCAGATTGCTAATGGTATTAATGTTATTCACATGACTTTGGAATTTTAATTTGCAGGCTCCTCCTGATGGAAGTTTTTTTCCTTACTCTGTGTGTGTGTGTGTGTGTGTGTGTGTGTGTGAGTTCCCTGTCTTTTTCTCCCTTTCTCTCTGTCACCTTTGTTGTCTCCATCTGGGTCTCAGGGACCTTCAGTCCACAGCTGAACCTAAAAGTGGTGGTTCTGAGTTCCCATCCTACTGTAAGAAGCCCAGGTCCTGCTGCATGGCTTTCTCTGCCTTTTTCTGTCACCAGAGACTTGCAGGTTTATACCGGTTGCAGCTCAGATTATCATTCAGAGCTCTGCAACTCCTTTCACTGAGAGCAGTACCCTGTTCCCACTTTATTTGGTGAGTCTCTGCTCCATCACTTGCACAGGTGGGGTTTTGGTCCCCATTACCTGCCTTGCAGGCATAAAGCTCCTGGTGACCTCTGCCTAGTTCTTGACCCAGAGCCCAGTAGTCGTATGACTTTAGCTTTTGTCTTCCACCGGAAGTTTCTGCTCTATTTCTGTTCCACAAAGAATTTTATCTCGTTTTTTTGAGTGTAGGGATGTGTATGTCCTTTAAGTGTGTCTGTAGAATTCAGGTGCTCATATTCGTTATTGGTCACTGATCTTGTCATATTTTTATTAGTTTGTCCTTCTTCCCTAATCCCATTGTCCTTTTTACCACCCACCTCCAAATATCAGTAGGTGATCATTCTACTGAATTTAAGGTATGTTCTTCCAATATGCCTGGCATATGTTTGTCTATGTCTGTATAGGAAGTTTATAAATATTGTTTTGTGTATGATTTTAAAATTTTACATAACACAGAAGTCTCTTTGGTTTTAACTTCTCTCAACATTATATTTGAGACCTATAAAGCTACAATTGCTTCTGACTGCTACAGAGTATTCCTTTGTATGCTCAAAATTACTATATTTTGTTATCATATAATCTGGTGACAGTCACTTAGGTCACTACTTCTAAATTTTTTGTTCCTACAAATAACATTGCAGCAAATAACCTCATATGCACCTGTGTAATAATTTCTCTAGCATTGTTGAGTATATGCATACGTAATTTCATTATTGCCAGATTGCCCCAGAGCAACGTTTGTATCAGTTAGTTATATCATTTAAGACAATTCTTTTAAATAAGAATTTTCCCTTATTATGAAAAGGCGCAGGATGTGTCAAACACCGGCACCTAATGAGTACCTGAAATGAATTTAGTAATTCGCATATTGCAAGGTTATTCTGAGGATTAAAAGATTGAAGACAATAGTTTTTGTTTTTGTTTTTTTTCACAGTGAAACAGAGAGCCACGATATGTAAACAAATAAGCAGTGAATATACTCCTTAAATAATTAGATTATCATTGTTTGATGGGAAATATTTCATTCATTATTAAAAGTTCCCCTAGGGTCCCTGGTGGCGCAGTGGATGAGAGTCCGCCTGACGATGTAGGGGACACGGGTTCGTGCCCTGGTCCGGGAAGATCCCACATGCCGCGGAGCGGCTGGGCCCGTGAGCCATGGCTGCTGAGCCTGTGTGTCCGGAGCCTGTGTTCCGCAATGGGAGAGGCCACAACAGTGAGAGGCCCACATACAGCAAGAAAAAAAAAAAAAAGTTCCCCTAAAGCACCTCTTTGGATTCCTGAGATCACAGTTTGAAAGTCCACTGAATTAAGGGGAAGATGCCATTTTAGAGCAGTGACTAGAAGATTAAGTAGCTTAAGTTTGGTTTCTTTTTCTTCTAACACCATTTTATGAAGTTTAAGCACATAGTGATATTTACCAGAAGAACACTTAAAAATGAAGATGTTACGTAGGCCCTTGCTTCTGTAAGTCCTCATTTGGGATTGTCATCTCCCTTCCTGGTGATTCTTTGAGGTACATGTGAGGAAGATGATGTTGGCCTACCTGGCTTGGGCCACTAGAGGTAAAGCTGAAAGTGGGCTCTGGGCTCCAGTATTAGTCCCATGCTTTGACTTCAGGCTACATGGTGGTCCTTTCATGTGCCCTTGTGCCCATTTTATTTGTGGGCCATCATAGACAGTAACCTTGGAAATGAGCACACGTGGTGTGCGTTTGTCCTTATAGATTATAGCTCTGGTTGTCTCCTCCATCTCTTTCTCTACGCTCACTAATGTACATTTCTTTCTCTTCCTACCCCCACACTTCCAGTTTGAACTTTTATTTGAAATTGTCATTTCTTATTTCTTCAAGTTTGATGTCTTGAATGTTTGTTTTTCAGTGATCAGGAACCTCCCTATTCAATGATTACATTGCACGAAATGGCAGAAACAGGTATTTTTAAAGTTTTTTAAAATACTTCCTAATTAATGATCATGAAGAAGTGTAGCCACTTTTTTTTTTAATAAAAGACTTCAAAAATACTTAACACATATGATGAAGAAAAAACCCCCTAGTCTATGGAAATTTTCTTGTATAAGGACAATAATTAATAAGCACTGTATTGTATCCTGAGTATATGCTGCATATTTCAGTAATGGTTTTATCTCACTAAAATTATTAAAATAAAATTATTTTTGGCATTGACAGATCTTCGACTATAACTCTTCTAGAATGGGGAGGATAACTTTTTTGTCCCTCAATTTCCTAAATGTCATTCTGAAAATAGAGCCAGCTGTTTCAGATACTTAATCTTCTCAGTTAACCCCTATGTCATAAATAAGATGCTGGAAACTATTTAATCATAATTTGAGAACCCAGAACCGTAGCTTAAATGTTCTTCAAATAAAGATACCCCCAAATCACCAGACTCCTGTAAGTTAGGATTCTTTGTCTCTACTGTGATGACTAGCAGTTGATGACCATGTCCATGCCAAATACTAGCTGCTTAAAAGCTATAGGATGTTTCTGTTTTCCAAGAGTGTTTCTATTTTAATGTGAAGTCATCTTGTGTTGTAAGTTACATATTCACATTTTTAAAATATGGCTCCATCGTATAATCTTCTTGATTTGCTCCTAGATGAAGGATGGTTGGACGTTGTCCAGTCTTTAATTAGAGTTATTCCATTGGAAGATCCACTGGGACCAGCTGTTATAACATTATTACTAGATGAATGTCCATTGCCCACTAAAGTAAGTTAATACTTATCTTTTATGAAACTGACATCTCTGCTTAAACACAGGATGAATGACCACAAAGAACATTTGATATAATGCATTTCTTTTTATATATTTTGCGTCTGTTTTATTTAATGTTAATTTCATTATGTAAACTTGTTTTTTATTACTAATAAATTGCTACATCCTCTTTCTGTCAATAGCTTACTCTAAAACTTTAGTTTAAAATTTTAAAAATGTTAAAAATGGAAGCATTTATATCTGAAATGGCAATCTTTGAAACTAGAAAAGAATGTTCAGTTGCTGAGCTGATTTTCTTATCTCTCTCCAAACAATTTCCTCATAACAAAAGTTTTTTAAACATTTTCTATTAAGAGAAAACACTGTTATACCAAAAGTACTTTTGAGTCTTAAACATATTAAATATTGGCATAACTTTGATTATCCCTTATGTAGAATGAAAGTATCTAACTTTCATTGCCTTATTCCATATGGTCTATGGAATCCTTTTTTAAAAATTTTGGACTCTGGCATCTTTCATTTGTTTAAAGCCTCAGACATTTGGGCCTAACATGGAAAACATGGGCAGAGGGAAAAGTCTTTGGCCTTGTCACTGGTGAATTGACCTTTGCCTAGTCTTTTAAAGTCTTTGCCTTTAAAATTCTGGTGATATTTGTTCTTGATTGATAAAAAAAAAAATTTGTAAGAAACTTTTTACTTTAGTATCACTAGGCCCTATTGTTATCAATCATACTGGCATTTGGGTGGATTTACTCTGTTTAACGACTCGAGTATATAGCATATATTTGATACAACTGGTACATTTTGAATTAAATGGAATCTAGCAATTCATTTAAGAAAACTTTCAGGTTGATCAAATAATATTTCCCATCAATAATGGTATCCTGGGCTTCCCTGGTGGCACAGTGGTTGAGAGTCCGCCTGCCGATGCAGGGGACGCGGGTTCGTGCCCCGGTCCGGGAGGATCCCACATGCCGCGGAGCGGCTGGGCCTGTGAGCCATGGCCGCAGAGCCTGTGCGTCCGGAGCCTGTGCTCCGCAACAGGAGAGGCCACACAGTGAGAGGCCCGTGTACCGCAAAAAACAAAAATAAATAAATAAAATAAAAATTAAAAAAATAATGGTATCCTGTGACTATATTATATCATTTTTGTATGGTCATTCTGAGTTAATTTAACACATGGTTATTGCTTTTGTGTCAAAGAATTACCTTGAGGAAAAAAAACCTAAGTGATACATTTACCAAATCCGTTTGTACATTTTTGTTTTTAGGATGCACTCCAGAAATTGACTGAAATTCTCAACTTAAATGGAGAAGTAGCTTGCCAGGACTCAGGTCATCCTGCCAAACACAGGAACACATCTGCAGTCCTAGGCTGCTTGGCTGAGAAACTAGCAGGTAACTCTGGGAAGCTCCATCAAGGAAGACCTTAAGTTGTTTAACATCAAGGGGAAGATGGCACTGCAGGTCTTTGATCAAACCTGCTTTACCACAAAGAAGTGTCTCTAAAAAAATAAAATAAAATTGAGCAACAGGGTCTAACTGGAAAAAAATTACTCAAGGCCACAGAGGTAAATGCAAACTAATTTAGCTTTGAGGACTTTCAGAGGGAAATTTAAAAGAAAAAGTTTTCCTTATTTGCTTTAAAATTAAAAATAAGAGAAAAGGCTAAGCTCATATGATAAAGATTGTATGTAATATACACACACTTTATAAAGTTTAGCTAGGCAATAGAGACATATTTGGTAGGGGAAGAAGAAAAGGAACTTTAAATTGGAGCAATTCCTGAGAAGACAAGCAGATTTTTTACTTGTCTGTGAATGTTACCCATTTTACGAAAGTTAACATCAAAGTATAGGTGAATAACCCAGCTAGTTGCATCATTTATGGTGGAAGAAACAATGGATTAGAAATCAAAACATGGGTATTGTTTCAACCTCTACCGTGTGCTCCCCAAGTGCCCTGGAGTAAGTCACTTCAGGAGTGTGTCTCAGGAGTGGGCTCAGTTGCTCAACTGTGAAATGGGGATAGTACTATTCCCTACCTTAAGCAGGAGGCTTGAATAAGATAATGCACATGAGAGTACTTTGTAAAAGAGCTCTACAATTTTATTGGTATTAGTTGCAAATTCAAAATAATGTAACACATTTAACTATATCCAGTGTTTGTTGTATTCATCTAGGTCCTGCAAGTATAGGTTTACTTAGCCCAGGAATACTGGAATATTTGCTACAGTGTCTGGTAAGTGAGACATCAAAGCTAGTTATTCTTAGTCATCTGGAATTGTGCATTTTTCTAAAATTGCCCACTTAGCCACTGGCACAGAGAATGGAATCAGCTATAAATTTTATTTGCAGGTGTTTCCTGAGTGTTTATCTATTCCTTCCTGTGTTTAAAAAAAAGTAAGGGCAGGATAGGAATTTATTGCAAGCAAAAACAGCTGAGTTGGTCTGGTATTAAATTTAGTCATAAGATAGGTGCTATGATTGGCTTTTTTTGTGTGCGTCCTTAGAGTCTGCCAAATGGTAGTAGGAACCTCCGCAGTGGAAACAAAATTACACGGCATTCCAACAGGAAACTGTGAGGTCAGATTCCCAGTGTATATAAATCTCTGTTCCCCCATCCCTCCCACCATTACTGCTCTTAAAACTATTATTGAGTATTTGATATATCGTCTGTGAAGCTTGTGGTTTGCCAAGGCTGTGCTATCGGATCTCTCACACTGCTTGACTGCAGTCTTGACTGGTCTGTGTTTTTTAAAGTTATTTTTCAGGGCTACTGTGCATTGGCCTTTTTTCAAAATCTGAAAGACCCTTTTTTTCAGGACCTATATGATATGTACTTAAAACACTTAACACTATGCTAAGTAAGCACTGTAGGGGTACAGAAGTAGTCTAACAGTCCTTCACCCTCAAGCAGTTTCCTGGTTAGGGGAACAAAACTACTCAGACAAGATAATTAGCTTCCATTTTATGACAGGATACGATCAAGGGCAAAATAGCTTCCTTCGGACCAAGTGCCAAGGGTTCTGAGAAGGTGGTTGGGAGGTGGGAGAAACGGGTGGAGGGGGCTGGGAGTCATGGGAGGCAGACTTCCTGATGAAGGTGGGACCTCAGCTGGGTCACACCACAGGGCTAGGATTTGTTTGTGCACACAGGAGGAAGAAATGGGTTTCTTGGCTAAGGGCACATCACCGGCAGAAGCCCAGAGCCAGAAATGGCCATGTTCCCAGCATATTACAGAGAATTATCTGATCAGAAGACAGTGTTCAGAGACAGGAGGACATAGACTTAGTAGCCAGGTGGGGAGGGCTCAGGGCCTGAAAAACCAGACAGAGGGAATGAGGATGGATGTGGCCAAGAAGCAGGGTGCTAAACAGGCTTTGCAGCAGGGAAGGGCAATGGTTACATGAGCTCTGCAGAACCCAGTTGGGCACCAGAAAAGTGAGTGGAAATCATCTGTTGTTCTAGAGCTCTTTTGCAGGCACCTAGCATAGCTGTGGGGAAGGATGGCTGTGAGAAGATATGATGTTAAGCAGTTAGACCTTCCTTCAAATGTGAACACATGTGACATGAACTTAAATGTAACTGAAAGAGTTCACTTGTTGCTCTATCCCACCTACCATCAGCATTTGTATAATTCCTTTCAGAGAACAGGTTGAAAATGAAGCCATAAGTTGTTAATTTCATTATTTATAATTTTGGAACTTGGTAGTGATGAATGGCTCCTTTTAGGGTTCTGAATAAAAAGCCATTTTTAGCTATATTTCTGGGCTTCTGTTTGGCTTGCTTAAAGGAATATAAGAATCAGCATGATTTTATTTAACAAAGCTTTAATATATAAATGATACTAAGTAAAATAACATAGTACATTTAATAAGATACTTTTGAAATTTCCATATCTATAAATGAACACAGTAACTTCAAGAAAATAATATAAGTTTTAAGAGACTCTATCTTGGTTTATTAATAACAATATTAGCAAATGGATAATCATGGACTTGAATGAGTAAAACTTGTCCTACTGCTCCAAAAAAAAATCTAGCACACATTGGGTAAGAAGAGGAAATTGATAACTTGCCACCTCTGCAGGGCAATGATTTTTTTTTTTTTTTTTTTTTTTACCTTTTGTTGTCTTTCAGAAATTACAGTCCCACCCCACAGTCATGCTTTTTGCACTTATCGCACTGGAAAAGTTTGCACAGACAAGTAGGTATAGTGACTTCTTACATTAATGATCTATATCGCTTGTTAAAAATCTTATTTTTCATAGTTACTGGATGAGCTGATGCTTTTGAACCCCATCAAACATGCATACATTCTGGGGAATTCCCTGGTGGCCTGGTGGTTAGGATTCTGGGCGTTGACTGCCGTGGCCCCAGGTTCAATCCCCGGTTGGGGAACTAAGATCCCTCAAGCCGTGTGGCACAGCCAAATAAATAGATAAGAAGCATGCATACATTCTGATTTGTCTGGGTAAACATCTCAAAGCCAGTAAGATGTAACAGTGACAAAGGCAAGAGTTTTCTCACCTAAAGAATCAAAACTTAATGGTTCTGAAGAACCTAGGGGCAGGACAGGAATAAAGACGCAGACGTAGAGAATGGACTTGAGGACACAGGGAGGGGAAGGGTAAGCTGGGACAGTGAGAGAGTGGCATGGACATATATACACTACCAAATGTAAAACAGATAGCTAGTGGGAAGCAGCCACATAACACAGGGAGATCAGCTTGATGCTTTGTGACCACCTAGAGGGGTGGGATAGGGAGGGTGGGAGGGAGACGCAGGAGGGAGGGGATATGGGGATATATGTATACGTATAGCTGATTCACTTTGTTATACAGCAGAAACTGACACACCATTGTAAAGCAATTATACTCCAATAAAGATGTTAAGAAATATATATATATATATATATAAAGAATCAAAACTTGGTGACCGTGATTACCCACTTTTTATAGCTAAAAATTTAGTGATCATATTGCTACTTTCTAGAAAATAGAGCTCTTGGGCTTTGTCATTATTATAGTTTCCAGATTCTCTAATTGTCTCTCCTCACTCTTTCCCTCCATTAATCTACCCAGCAAATCATCCTACTCTTTCATGGTTAATTTAAGGTTTATGTCTTCCCAACAGGTGAAAATAAATTGACTATATCTGAATCCAGTATTAGTGACCGGCTTGTCACGTTAGAGTCCTGGGCTGATGATCCTGATTATCTGAAACGTCAAGTTGGTTTCTGTGCCCAGTGGAGCTTAGACAATCTCTGTAAGTAGGAGTTGTCCTTTATTAAAATGCCTGTTTTCATTTCCAAATCCACTTCTTAAATAGGATCACAGGTCTTTATTTTGTGACAGTGAGTGTGAGTTTTTCCATATAAGGTCCTCTACTGGTGGGTTGGCTATATTCTAGCAGTAAAGTAAAGAGTCTAGGGACTCTTCAGACTATTAGACGGAATGCTTCTAACTGCAGCACTCTCCTGTTCAAAAACTTTGATTGGTCCCCTGTTTCCTCCTGCATCCAGGCCATTAATCAGATGCCACTGTCTAATCAACTCTTTCCAACACAAACTCTTCTCACTGTCCTACAAGCAGTTCCCAGTCATTCCTACCCCTGGGCATGTTCCCCTCACTTGGAATTCCCTCTTTACTCTTCTCTTTGTCCCAACTTTGCTCTTCAAAACTCAAGTCATGTCTTACCTATACCGTGAGAGTTGCTCCCAACTTTTCTTTTTCTCCTCCAAGAGCTGCAAGAACTAAAACTATATTACTGCTCTATCCTCACTCCCCCTCCCACAGGTGGCACTGTGCTAAAGCACAGTTGGACGTGTGACCCCTATGCTCCCTACTGCAGCATTATGGGGAGTAGCTCAGTGCCCAGCCTGTGTAGTGCCAGTTAAAGAATAATTCTGAAAAAGTACCATTTGGATTTTGCTGCATGCAAAATAATGACTATAGGGAACAGAAATATAAACCTAGCAGTGCTGCCTTTACTAGCATTTGCTTAATTAATCTTCATATGGCAGTGTAGCAGCAAAGTTAAGGTTATAAGTCTACCAATTCTGCCATTTATGAGCACCTCCACTTCTTAACTAGAATGGCAACTAGCAATGACAGTAGCTTTTTTCTCCACAACAGCCTGCCTTAGAAATGTGCCCACTTTTTCTTTTGCAGTTTTAAAAGAAGGTAGGCAGCTGACCTATGAGAAAGTGGACTTGAATAGCATTAAGGCCATGCTAAATAGCAACGATGTCAGCGAGTACCTGAAGATCTCACCTCATGGCTTGGAGGTAAAGCTTCCATAGACGGACCATTCTGGGGAGAAAATCTTGTCCTCATTTTCCTGCCCTGATTTTGAACAAAAGCAATCCTTGCAAAATAGATGGAAATTTTCTACATACGCAAAGAGTGTTTAGAGGTAGAAGTGGTGGGAGAGAGCGTGTTTGGGATATTATTTACTCTTTCATATCTAACATGGTCCTATACATATAGTACATGCTATAATGTTTATTGACTGGTTTAAATATGTCTGATTTTCATCTCTGCCATTTTATGCAGTTAAAGGTACAAAGACTAGTGTTTCTAAAAGAGGCCCTTCCTTTTTTTGTTGTTGTTGTTGTTGTTGTTTTTTTGGGGTTTTTTTTGCGGTATGCGGGCCTCTCACTGTTGTGGCCTCTCCCGTTGCGGAGTACAGGCTCCGGACGCGCAGGCCCAGCGGCCACGGCCCACAGGCCCAGCCGCTCCGCGGCACGTGGGATCTTCCCGGACCGGGGCACGAACCCGTGTACCCTGCATCGGCAGGCGAACTCTCAACCACTGCGCCACCAGGGAAGCCCGGCCCTTCCTTTTTTAAATCCCTGCATAACCAATTGTATTCAGTCTAGAGCTTCACCTTCTCCCTTTATGTTGAAAATGTTGCTGATTTGGAGGTGAAGGTTAATGAAAGAGCTGCTTATATACAGGAAGGTACCGTTAGGCACTAGACATGTCAAGATTAAAGAGCCGTTGAAGAATGGCTGCAAGTAGGTTCTTTGATCTTACATCTTTTTGCCAAATGCTTTACGTAGTTTTCTGCTTCAGATTATTTTTAGGTACTCCATCTAATACACTTCAATATCCTTCTCTCCCTCATCTCCCTCCCTAACAAGTACAATGTTTATGCATTTGCAAAAGATTCTACTATAAGAGCAAAGCTCTGTAAGTACTTAAAAGTGAAGCCAGTAGCCTTCACTAATTCTTATTTTGAGGTCTTCCAATCCTTTCAATCTGGAACTCCCTGGAAATTAAACTATAAAATAGAGTGTCCTTCCTTCGGTTTTATACTTTTTGTCACTGAGAATGCACAGGGAAGAAGACAGTAGTCCACCAGGAGCTTTAATGAGGAAGAATAGATTCTACCTTCTGAGCCGTCGGTTATCTCTGGTGGTCTTCAGGCATTGATGGTGGACTGCCATGCTCTTTGATTTTGCCAGGCTCGCTGTGATGCCTCTTCTTTTGAAAGTGTGCGCTGCACCTTTTGTGTGGATGCTGGGGTGTGGTACTACGAAGTAACAGTGGTCACTTCTGGTGTCATGCAGATCGGCTGGGCCACACGAGACAGCAAGTTTCTCAATCATGTGAGTACCTTGGAGACCTGTGTGGATGAGAGCAGCAGCAGTTTTTTTGGCGAGTGGGTGGCGGATACTCATTTTTCAGATAGTTTTGCACAATAATCGTTCCTTGGGCTGAATCACATGGTGCCAAATCCCTAACAGTGGTTTTCTAAACTGATTTAGAAATAGGAAAACACAGGTGAAATTGCCCGTCAGCTGTTTTTTTCCCCTCAAGTTTTAAGTTCATGTTAATCTTCCACCCAGAGTTTAGATGTGCTCTTTTTCCTCTTTTTGTTTTTTAATTAATTAATTTATTTTGTTTTTGGCTGCATTGGGTCTTTGTTGCTGCGCATGGGCTTTTCTCTAGTTGCAGCGGGGGGGTGCTACTCTTCGTTGGGGTGGCTCCTCTTGCTGTGGAGCACAGGCTCTAAGTGTGTGGGCTTCAGTAGTTGTGGCGCACGGGCTTCAGTAGTTGTGGCGCACAGGCTTCAATAGTTGTGGCTCGCAGGCTGTAGAGCGCAGGCTCAGTAGCTGTGGTGCGCAGGCTTAGTTGCTCCGCGGCATGTGGGATCTTCCCGGACCAGGGCTCGAACCCGTGTCCCCTGCACTGGCAGGCGGATTCTTGACCACTGTGCCACCAGGGAAGCCCCTCTTTTTCTTTTTAAGCTCTGCTCCAGCCCCAGCCACATGTTTGGCTCAGTTTTTATATTGGGTCCAGTGATGGTTTTTACCTTGCGTTTAAGCTTTAGGAACTTCGTAGGAATTCTGTTCCTTTCATAAAATACTAAATGTTGTCTTGACTCCTCTTACTTTACTTTTACCTTGTAATTAGTAGGCACATTTGTTTTCAGTATTCAGTGTTTATCTTTTGCTATACAAAGCTGTAATTTATAAGGGAAAATTAAGTCCACTAGAGGAAGCAGAATTGGGCTGCCTCTACCTGGGTGTGAGAGGTTGGGGTTCTTCGCTTTCCTACAAATGTTAATTTCTTGTCACTTTATACCCTTCTAATGCCCAACCCAATCGGCTTTCCTCTCATAGTCATATTATAAGCTGTTTGGAATTAATCCAGTTTTGATCAGGAATATTTTGTGGACATATGATTTTTACCCTTTGAGCTGGGAAAAGTCCCTTAGATTTTTTTTTTTATGTTAATCTAAATAATAGCCTCCCATCCCATATGTAAGGTCCTGGGATGGGTTTTAGAAGTGATCCAACAAAATCAAACTAAACTTGCCTGCCATACAGCTAGTTTCTAAAGTGCCCTTTCAACAAGGCTGTACAGCATCCTGGAATTGTTCATGGCATTTTACTAAACTCCTTGCTGGAAAGAGACAAATTGGAGGAAGAGGGCCCAGGGAGAGGTCAGGTCTGGATTTTTGTCCAGGATGGAAAACTGGACCCCAGTCTGCCATTGCTTTGTTGGGAACCTTCCCTGATGCAGCACCTCCTAGTCCTCTAGGCCTTAATTAAAACCTGGAAGAATGGGGCTTTTTTGTGACACCATGTAGTCAGAAGTAAGTGGGTCTGGAGAACAATGCCAGTTAGTCTTTTAGTGCCCAACTTAGGCACTAATTTAAAGAAGACAGTATCAGTTACACTGACAGCCTGCCCCAAATGATGTCCTCAAGATGATTTTTTAGGAGTTAAAAAAAAATCTTAATTTCCAGAGCACCTTCATTTTAGAGCCTATCATCCGATTCCCACAACAGTTTTTACTGTCACAGTTTCCATTTCACAGATGAGAAAACTGAGACTAAGACTGGGACCAAAAGAAACTAGGACTAGAATTCAGTCCCTTTCCTATTCTACAATAGTTGTGTTCTTTGCATTTGAAAATGGGGAGAGTCTCAGAGAAGTAGCTAGTCTCATTTGGAAGTAAAGATTTGTTTGGGAACTAGAAGAAATGTGGAATCCTCTCGGGAGAAAGCTTCGATATAAAATGTGCCTCTCCTAATTTGGCAGCACACTACAGGTCTGAGTGTAGTATATTTGAGACTGAATGTTGCAGATTGTTTTTTTTTAGTGGCCAATGAAGCTGGATCATTTTATCTGATGGGTGAAACTAATTTCTGCCATATAGTTGCAAAAACTTTGGCTTCTCAAGTTAAGAGGCTTAACATACTATCTTCCTACCCTCCAGATTGCTTGATAGACTTAATTTCTTTCTTTAAAAAACAAAAATGAAACATTTTTCCCTGATTCAAGTACTGGTTGGTTAGAAATTGGTGAAGTCTGATGTATCTTTCCCCAAATGTAGGATTTTAATGATGTTGCCATACTTAACTTTGCTTCACATGGACATTGTTCTGGTGATTCTGAATCCTTTTGCCTGTACAGATAGGGTGTGGTTTTATGGAATAAGTCATTCCTAGAATACATGCAGTTTCTAAAACTTTGAATCTGTTCATAGACTTATTTTAACTCCTACTGCTTGGGCTTCAGTTTTGAAAAGATGGTCAAAGTGTTGGGCTTGGACATAGATCATTAGCCTGAGAAGCTAAAGGATAGTTCTTGTTCAGGTCACTTAGAGAATAGTTATCTTGTATATATTTATGGGGGTTTGGGAGGAGCAAGTCTCCAAGGGTGCATTTTGACTTATCTAAAATATCTTTTGCCTTTTCATGAGCATCTACCATGTGACAGGTCTTTCACATACTCATCTCTAATCTTTTTGAGAGTTTGGGAAGGTATTATTCTCCCATTTAGAGATGAGAATGAAGTTCTAAGAAATTAATTTAGAAACTTGCCCAAAGTCACCTAGCCTCCAACTGCTGGCGAAGAATTCAAACCCTGGTCAAGGCAGCCCGTGCTTCTTTCCCTGTTGAAGCCTCTTGCCATGGAGAAAATGACTCTGCTATCTTAAACAGAAAAAGAATGACTTGGAAGCCTATTGGGGGCTCCCAGACTATTGAGGGGTTTGAGAACCAGACAGGCTCCAAGGCAGCATCAGAGGCCAAGACACAGGAAGTACAACAGCCAGTGTTTTAGGGACCAGAATGCCAACACTGCTGCCACAAAGGTCCTAACCATTCCTCCATGTGGGGTCATAGACACTAGGTGTCTGATGGGAGGGTCCAGTTGGCCAAGGTCACATCTTACCCCTCCATCTCCAGAGCAGGAGGCAGGACATTGTATCTTCATTATATTCCCCATAGCAGGAAGTGGTAGGGATACTGGACAGCAGAAGAAAGGATGGTGTCCACCACATAGGGAAGGAGTCAGTATATTCCGTAAACAACAAACTATGGATAAATGCTTTTTTGTTGTTTGTTTTTATTAATGTTGCCATTACTAAAGTATACGTGACCAGAACATACAGATCAAAATAATCACCCCAAGTACCAAGCTAGCTACACTGTTCTCTCATTTGTCTGCCTCAGCTGACGCAGACCATAGTTATAGTTCTGCTGGGAATGTTTTCACGTTGAAAGAGGGTGTAGTACATCTGGACTGCTCTTTGGTATGTGAGCTCAAAGGGCTTTTTAAAGTGTATCTCTGCTTAGCAGAGGCACCTACTTCTTAGCCTGTAGAAGTTGATCTGTGGTTAAAACGATTAGAGTTCCCCCTCTGTCTCCAAATGCCACTTTACTGTGAAATTCATCCAGGCATAGAAGACATTGCATGGTAAAGTCTGCTCTTAACCAATTCTTGGTGGCTGGGAATCTTCTAGGAATTTCTTTCAAGTGTTCAGTGGAGGACTTCCTAGGACATTGGAAAGGAAAGATAGAAAAGAATTGCTTGCCTTTTGCCTATGCCCCAACACTCCACAAATAAAAAGTAAGTTTTTACTTATTTGTTCAGGCTTTGAAAGGAATAGCAAGGTGTTTTTTCTAATAGACTGGTGAATATCTTCTCGGCCTTACGCTGAGAACTTATGCAAGTTCATTTAACTCTTGAGTAGTCTGAATAGTGCATTCAGAAGCTAATTCAGAAGCCTCACTTTGGAGAACACTCATCCGAATTCAGTATGTTGTGGTCCGAGTAGTCAAGAAGCATCTTGGAGCCCTTTTTCCAATCTATCTCTGCATTGTCGCATAGAATAAGCAGACCATCACCAGGATCTGAGATCTTACTTGGATTCAGCCCACATTTTCAATGCCTTTCTCCACTATAATCTTTCACCATTGAGCCTTAAAGATAGCAGTTGTCTGATCTGCATGTTTCCTCTGTATTTTCTATTTTCTTCTTATAAGTGCTCAAAATAATTTCTTAAGATCCCACCTCCCCTTTTATGTTAACAATAAAATAATTGTGAAATAATTAAAAGGCAGTAACTAATAAAAGAAGCTGCCAAGGACCTGTGTGATGTTCAAATATCTCAGAATACCTATAAGCTGATTACCCACTATAACCTTCTGTTGTCTCCAGTTTTGAAATCTCTGAGCATGTGGGTGTTTTGAAGTGTACTACATGAAAGAAAGGTGTTTGCCCACACCAGCCTTGGAATCAGAAAATTCCAGGGTCCAAAATTGACTTTTTTAGTAACATGTCCTTGGGCAAGCTGGTTGACTTCTCTGAGCCTTATTTCCTCTTAAGATGGAATATAATACCACCAGCCTCAAGGTGGTTCATGAGAATTAAATGAACTAACAGACGTGAAACTTGGGAAAAATTTGTTGGTGAAGTCACACTCTATTCTGACTCTATGTCAGAATTTTGGTATCTTCCAAGAACTGTAGGCTCTCTCCCTTCATCCAAAAAGCTTAGAATTCTAGCCACCAGGTTAATGGAACACAGCAGGCAGAACCTTGCTAATCTTCTGGGCCCTCTCTCCCTCCAGGAAGGCTACGGCATTGGGGACGACGAATACTCCTGTGCATACGATGGCTGCAGGCAGCTGATTTGGTACAACGCCAGAAGTAAGCCTCACCAACACCCCTGCTGGAAAGAAGGTATGCATTCCTCTTCATCATGAATTTATTAATTAGGTTAAGACATCTGGTTATGATGAGGCGTGTATTATGTTAGGCTTTAAAATCTTTTAATGGAAAAAGAGTAAATGTGAAAAGGGATATTAGCTTTTGTATCCCCTACCATAGATGTGAACCGTACTCCTGATATTCACCTCTGATGGAGGCCTTCCTTTAGCAAAACATTTCAGACTATAAAATTCTTAATTTAGTGGGAAAATGATCATCTTAAGATTAATATGAATTCTAGTTTCCTCTCTGGGTATATGTCTTAAATCAAAGCAGCCGTGGAGATATTGAGGACACTGAAATTGTAATGCCAGTAAAATAAGGTTATTTTCAGAGAATTGGCACTATTCAGGGGACACATTCCGGGGCTCTCTAGGGCAGCTTTTAAAGATGACTTGAGTACTGTTAGCCTCAAAAACTTCTGCCCAGCCTCATTTCTCCAGACATCAGGCTCAGGATGCTGCAGGGCCAGGACTCTCAATCAAGGCTCTAGGATTTTAGCAAGAATATATCTTATCAACAGCATGATCTTTTTTGCCCAATTCAGTTTTTTTTTCCAACTGCTTTGCAATATTCAATGCCCTAGACCCATGAAAACATTTATTAATGAAAGATTCAAACAGCATAGTTAGAGCCACAGTTGATTTGTTAAACACTTATACCAAAAAATTTAAGGTGAGTGTTTACCCCCAACTAAATACAGTGAAAACAGGGCTTCCCTGCTTCAGCACCACTGCACTGGAGGGTAGTATTCTCAAGGGGCCTCCTGGTGCACTGCCTTGTTCTGAAGATGTAGAGTCATATGGTAGGGGATGGAACCTCCGGAAAAATTTTATTCCCAGCATTGGAGCTAGATGGGGGATATAGCCCAGCTTCTTCTCCAAGATGCCCTCTCTCTGTTTCCTGCCACAATCAGCATTATAGATGTAAACTGAATTTTCAGGCATGCTAAGAGAGCAGGAATTTGACCCTTGCTGTGAGGGGACAGCTTCTCAATTAACTAATAGTGTGGAAAGGAAAAAACCTGCAAAGCTCACATAAGCCCTCATTTTAAGGGTTTGCAGGTTAAAGGAACATAACACTTCTTCATTTTTTTAAAAAATACTTTTCTGATATTTTTTTGTTGTCGTTATAAATTTATTTATTTATTTTTGTCTGTGTTGGGTCTTCGTTGCTGCGCACAGGCTTTCTGTAGTTGCGGTGAGCAGGGGCTACTCTTTGTTGCAGTGCACAGCCTTCTCATTGTGGTGGCTCCTCTTGTTGCAGAGCACAGGCTCTAAGCACATGGGCTTCAGTAGTTGTGGCACGTGGGCTCAGTAGTTGTGGCTCGCGGGCTCTAGACCGCAGACTCAGTAGTTGTGGCACACTGGTTTAGTTGCTCTGCAGCATGTGGGATCTTCCCTGACCAGAGATCGAACCCATGTCCCCTGCATTGGCAGGCGGATTCTTAACCACTGCGCCACCAGGGAAGTCCCAACACTTCTTCATTTAACAAAGCATAAGATAGAGGTACTGTCTGCAAAGACTGTCTTGTTTGTTTTTTAAATGATTTTTTAAAAGATTTCTTAAGTTTATTATAAAATTTGGAAAATAGGGGTAAAAAGCAAAATGAAACCAAAATCTCATGTAATTCCTCCATCCAGAGATTTCTTTAAAACACAATCTGGTGTGTATATATAGATATGTATTTTTTTTATTAATTTACCTTTAACATTTTTTTAAAATTTTTATTGGAGTATAGTTGATTTACAATGTTGTGTTAGTTTCAGATGTACAGCAAAGCAAATCAGTTATACGTATACATATATCCACTCTTTTTTAGATTCTTTTCCCATATAGGCCATTAGAGAGTACTGAGTAGAGTTCCCTGTGCTATACAGTAGGTCCTTATTAGTTATCTATTTTATATATAGTAGTGTGTATGTGTCAATCCCAATCTCCCAATTTGTCCCTCCCCCGCCCTTACCCCCTGGTAACCATAAGTTTGTTTTCTACATCTATAACTCTATTTCTGTTTTGTAGATAAGTTCATTTGTACCCTTACTTTAGACTCCACATATAAGTGATATCGTGTGATATTTGTCTTTCTCTGTCTGACATCACTCAGTATGACAATCTCTGGGTCCATCCATGTTGCTGCAAATGGCATTATTTCATTCTATTTTATGGCTGAGTAATATTACATTGTATATATGCACCACATCTTTTTTATCCATTCCTTTGTTGATGGACATTTAGGTTGTTTCCATGTCCTGACTATTGTAAATAGAGCTGCAGTGAACATTGGGATGCATGTATCTTCTCAAATTATGGTTTTCTCCTGATATATGCCCAGGAGTGGGATTGCTGGATCATATGGTAGCTCTATTTTTAGTTTTTTAAGGAACCTCCATACCGTTCTTCATAGTGCCTGTACCAATTTACATTCCCACCAAAAGTGTAGGAAGATTCCCTTTTCTCCCCACCCTCTCCAACATTTATTGTTTGTATATTTTTTGATGATGGCCATTCTAACTGGTATGAGTTCTTACTTCATTGTAGTTTTGATTTGCATTTCTCTAATAATTAGTGATGTTGAGCTTTTTTTTTTTTTTTTTTTTTGCGGTACGCGGGCCTCTCACTGTTGTGGCCTCTCCCGTTGCGGAGCACAGGCTCTCGACGCGCAGGCTCAGCGGCCATGGCTAACGGGCCCAGCCGCTCCGCGGTATGTGGGATCATCCCGGACCGGGACAGAAACCCGTGTCCCCTGCATTGGCAGGCGGACTCTCAGCCACTGTGCCACGAGGGAAGCCCAAAGCATCTTTTCATGTGCTTTTTAGCCATATGTATGTCTTCTTTGGAGAAATGTCTATTTAGATCTTCCACCCATTTTTTAATTGGGTTGTTTTGTTTTTTTGATATTGAGCTGCATGAGCTGTTTGTATATTTCGGAGATTAATCCCTTGTTGGTTGCTTTGTTTGCAAATATTTTCTCCCATTCTGAGGGTTGTCTTTTCATTTTGTTTATGGTTTCCTTTGCTGTGCAAGAGCTTTAAGTTTAATTAGGTCCCATTTGTTTGTTTTTATTTTCATTACTCTAGGAGGTGGATCAAAAAAGATCTTGCTGCGATTTATGTGAAAAAGTGTTCTGCCTATGTTTTCCCCTAAGAGTTTTATAGTATCCGGCATTACATTTAGGTCTTTAATCCATTTTGAGTTTATTTTTGTGTATGGTGTGTATTTTTTGTTGTTACACTTACTATGCCTTGAACAGCTTTCCAGGTTATTAAATAACATTGTTTTTAATGGCTTTTCAATATTCCATTATATAATAGTACTATATTAATCAATGCCTCAAGGTTGGAAGTTACATTTTTGCCTTTTAAAATTATTATTATAAAAAAATTATAAACTATTCTGGATTTTCTCAGGATAAATCCTTAGAAGTGAATCTTCTCTGGCAAAGGGTATACAGAATTTCAAGGCTTTTGCCATATATTGCCAGATTTTCCTCCAGTACCACTGAGGGTCAGTTTTTCTTGTCATTACTTTATAATTTCATGTATTTATCTTTGACAATTTATTTATTTATTTATTTTTATAAATTTATTTTTTATTTATTTATTTTTGGCTGCATTGGGTCTTTTTTGCTACGTTCGGGCTTTCTCTAGTTGCGGTGAGCGGGGGCTACTCTTCATTGTGGTGCGTGCACTTCTCGTTGCGATGGCTTCCCGGTTGCAGAGCAAAGGCTCTAGGCGTACAGGCTTCAGTAGTTGTGGCACGTGGGCTCTTCCCAAACTAGGGATCGAACCCGTATCCCCTGCGTTGGCAGACAGATTCTTAACCACTGTGCCACCAGGGAAGTCCCTTTGACACTTTAAAAAGCAAAAACTTGGGCTTCCCTGGTGGCGCAGTGGTTGAGAGTCTGCCTGCCGATGCAGGGGACACGGGTTCGTGCCCTGGTCCGGGAAGATCCCACATGCCATGGAGCGGCTGGACCCATGAGCCATGGCCGCTGGGACTGCGCGTCCGGAGCCTGTGCTCCGCGGCGGGAGAGGCCACAGCAGTGAGAGGCCCACGTACCACAAAAAAAAAAAAAAAAAGCAAAAACTTTATGAGTGAATATGAATGCTTTAAAAAAAAAAACATGTTTGGGGGCAGTTGTTATGTCAGACAGTTTTGTTTTGTTTTTTTGGCTGTGCCTCACAACTTGCAGGATCTTAGTTCCCAGACCAGGGATTGAACCCTTGCCCTCGGCAGTGAAAGCACAGAGTCCTAACCACTGGACTGCCGGGGAATTCCCTCTCAGAGAGTTTTAACTCTCACCAGAGAGGCAAAAAAGTTCATGATTTTGATCTTACCATATTTTACTGATCCCCAAATGCACATTTTCCCCACATTTTCACATCTTTGAAATAGGGATGCATCTTACGATTGATGACTTTTCATAGATTAATTGGCAGCATTTTCCTCTTAATGGTACATCCAAATATTGATGTAAATGGGTCAGATCAGTTGCAGAAGAAGCAAAAACGATGAATATGTTGACTACAGGGCTATAAAAACAGACTTAATACAGTGACATTGAAACCCTGAGACAGCAGAATCTCCATATCCTAACAGTGTTTCACTTTATCCTCTAGGAGACACAGTAGGATTTCTGTTAGATTTGAATGAAAAGCAAATGATTTTCTTTTTAAATGGCAACCAGCTGCCTCCTGAGAAGCAAGTCTTTTCATCTACTGTGTAAGTACCTTCTCTCAGTCAAAAATTTGAGCAGATGCATGGAATGTACTTTTCTCCAGAAAAAAAAAACAAAAAAAACTTTGTCCGTTTATGTAGTCAGTTGTGATGAGAAATCACTGTATTTCAAGTAATTGGAGACCCATTTGATCTTACCTAAAACCTCCCAGAGTTTGATATAGGAAAGTAAGAGCAGGATGTTCTCTGGTTCACAGTCCTGTCTAGGTTAATAAACAGAATGTCACCCTTCTTTCTGCTCGGGTATGACTTATTCCCGTTTTCTGAACACCACTTTGTGTAAGAGCTTTGTTTTTATGAATTCTCTTGACCTCTGTTCATTTTTATTTGTAGATCTGGATTTTTTGCTGCAGCTAGTTTCATGTCATATCAACAATGTGAGTTCAATTTTGGAGCAAAACCATTCCAATATCCACCATCTGTGAAATTTAGCACTTTTAATGACTTCGCCTTCCTAACAGCTGAAGAGAAAATCATTTTGCCTAGGTAAGGAACCTGCAGTCAAAGAGACCACACTGGCCATGGCATAGCCAGTGTTGGGCCTTTATGGTCTTAAAGGTATCTATAACATAATGTTGTAATCCTAGCTCCTGTTCTGGCTCAAAACGCAGGTTTGTAACGAGCCCTTCTGCAGTGTACTTCACCTTGGACTCAGTGTCCCAAGGCTTGAGAGTGGCTCAGTCAGCAGTTTCTAGCTGAACTAGAAAATGTCACACAGTGATCACAGCCCTGCAGTGGCAGAGCCTCCATAATATCTCAGGAACAGAAGGGCCACTTGTATCCCAGCTCAGAGATCTGAAATTCATTCTTAGATCTTCCTTTCACCTTGTCTTGGTGCCGGACAGGGATTCTGAACTTCAGATTCCTCTTAGTGAAAGTGTGAAGTAACACCTTTCTCATCTTTCATACCCCATCATTTTTTTTATGTAGGCTGTCTTCTTGGATGCGGCCCATAAACAAGTCTGCCTTCTCACACACGCCCTGAAAGGTACAATCGATCCATCTAAGAGTTCCCCTGGCGGCTGGCCTTGGTTAAAAGTGCTTCAGCATTTAGTTAACCACTGCTGCAGAATTAAACTTTCCAAAAGTCAGATGGCAGTAGGCGCCAACTGTCGGAAAGTCTTCTTTTATGGGCAGCTTCTCTTGGTACCACATCACTTTCGTGCCCAAAGTGCAGCCTGCCTTGAATAAGAACAGCAGAGTTACAAGCTCGGGCAGTCCTATAATACACTAGACTTTGTTTTTTGTGACAGTGACACCAAGACAGGAGTTGTTGGAGACTGAGTGGCCTCCTTAATGCGAAGGGGTCCTTTTTTACTCATAGAAATAGTATTCTTTTCTGACTTCAGGGTCGGAGATCATGGTCCTGTTTCTATCTGGCATTTTGTAAATTGTTCTATATTGTAAATCCTCTCTGTCTCTATCTCTTCTTCTATTCATTCTTTTTTTTTCTTCTTAAACTTTTTATTATGGAAAACTTCAGATACACACAAAAGAAAAAAAAGAATAGTACAATAAAGCACCATGTACCCACCTCCCAGCTACAGCAGTCATCCACTCATGACCACCTGCTTCTCTTACAGTTTTCCCTCATATCTGTTAATAGCTCCATTGTCATTCCAGTTTCCCTGGCCGTAATCCTAGAGTATCCTTGACAAGGCAGGGAATGACTTTCTGCCATTTCCACGACAGATCCCTCAGCAAATCCTGTAGGCTGTGCGTTCAGAATATATCCCAAATCCAACTACTTCTTATCCCTCTCCCTGCTACCACCATGGTTGAAGCCTCCATCATTTTCCACCTGGATTGTTCTTGCCCTGCCCTTAAACTGTAGTCTCCCTGTTCCTGCCTTAACCCCCTTCGGTCTATTCAGCACAGCCTCCAGAATGTTTTTGTTACAACATAAATCAGATCATGCACTTCTGTGCTGAAAAGACTCTAGTGGCTTCCTCTCACTTAAGGTAAAAGCTTAAATCCTCTATACGATTTGTCCCCTCCTCTCCTCCATTACTTCTCTGACCTCCGACCCTCTTCCATATGCTCCTGCTCTTTCAGCCATCCTGGCCTCCTTGCTGCTTCTGAAACATACCAGGTCTACTATTGTAGCCCCAGGGCCTTTGCACTAGAATGTTCTGCTGTCGCAATGCTTCTTGCTACTAGAATGTTCTGATGTGTGTTTTCCAGTACCACTGAGCAGTTAACTCGATTCTGACACTGTCTACCTGGAGATAGCATCAGATCCCACTGGTGAAGGGCTCAGTCCTGCAAAGACTGCCCTTTTCTCCCACTTTAGATGCCAGTCACAAGTCCAGGTTATGACCAAGTGGCTGTAAATTGGAGGCTCCCATGACCTCCTCCTTGGGTTTGATTAATTTGCTAGAGCTGCCACCACAGAACTCAGGAAAGCAGTTTACTTCTTACTAGGTTACCGGTTTATTAGAATAGTATATAACTCAGGAACAGGCTATCTGTGCATGCCAATCTCCCTGCCTCTCACTTGTTCACCAGCCCTGAAACTCTTTGAACCTTGTCCTTTTCGGTTGGTAGGGAGGCTTCATTACACAGGGCTGGTTCATTAAATCATTGGCCTTTGATGATCGAACTCAGTCTCCAGCCCACTTCCCATCCCAGGAGGTGGGACAGAGGAGAGAGGAGGGAACTGAAAAGTTCCAACCTTCTAATCACCTGGTTGGTTCCCAGTCCCATCCTTAGGTACCTAGCGGGCTTTTTAAAAGCCGCCTCATTAACAGAACAAAAGACCTTTCTAGCTCTCTTAACTTATGAATCATCGAGGGTTTTAGGAATCTGTGCCAGGAATGCAGATGTAAACAAAATATATTTTTTATCATAAATCACAATTTCTCTCCAAGATGCCCGCAAGGCTCACTCTCTCACTCCCTTCATGTCTTCACTTAAATGTCATCTTAGTGAGACCTTCCCTAGCTGCCGTATTTAAAATTATAACTCCCTGCCTCTCACATACACACTCCTTATTCTTCTCCCTGCTTTATTTTTCTTCACACTACTCATTAGCATTTAAAATTCTGCCTATCTTACTTTTTAATCTGATTTATTGTCTGTTTTCCCCCCACTGGAGTGTAAACTCTCTGAAGGCAGGGATATTTTTTTAGTCCTCTCTTCACTGCTGAATCTCCAAAGCTTGGAACAGTGCCTGGCACATAATAAGGCCTTATGTGAATTGAACGAATGTTTCCTGTTTCTCTTGGCCATCCATCAGGCTGTACGTTCAGCAGAGCAGTTCTGCATGTCTGCTTTTCCATTCCAAGCTGAGTGAAAGTATAATGCGAGGCTTCTAACCCGAGGTGTCTGGACTTCCAGGGTGACTATGATGAGCTATCATAAACACCTTGAAAATTGTGTGTGTGCATTTTTCTTGGGAAATGCTCTATGCGTTTCCTCAAACTCTTAGAGTGTGTGACTTAAAATGTTAAAATTTGCTGGTAGGGACTTCCCTGGTGGTCCAGTGGGTAAGATTCCGCACTCCCAATGCAGGGTGCCCGGGTTCGATCCCTGGTCAGGGAACTAGATCCTGCACGCATGCTGTAACCAAGAATTCCGAGTGCCGAAACTAAGACCCGGCACAGCCGAGATAGACAAGATAGATAGATGATAGATAGATAGATAAACAAAAAAATTTTTTTTAATTTGCTGGTAAAATTAAAAAAGCACTGGACTTAGACCCAAAAGACTTAAATTTGATTCCTGAATCTGTTTACTGTGTCTGACCCATACAAATCATTTCCTTGTCTGTGACCTTATGCAAATCATTTCCTGCCCTTTTCTTTGTAAAATGGGGATGACCATGCCTCCTTCATTCTCTATTTTAGAAAATCATTGAAAGATTGAAATGAGATGTCTTGTGTGAAAACTTTACTGAACAAAGCTTAGGGAATACATGGTAGACTCACATGTGCAGAGCATTTTCAAGGCACTTCGTATGCATCACTGCTAACAGGCCCCATTTATTTGTTGACAAAATGAGTTTCAAACTGTGTTTTCTACTCAGGCACAGGCGTCTTGCTCTGTTGAAGCAAGTTAGTATCCGGGAAAACTGCTGCTCCCTGTGTTGCGATGAGGTAGCAGACACACAACTGAAGCCATGTGGACACAGGTAAGAGGGTTTGTTTGTACATTTGTTTGTACATCATTTCCTCTTTTGTACATTATATTAGACAAAGTTTCATCCTGTTCCTGAATTGCTTTTTACAGTGTTACCAGTTCCATAGCTGTTCATCAAGGTTTATAATATCCGAAGTGGGCTGAATGAGGAATTAGAGTTTGCCAAGTAGTACATGGCTGTCTTCCAGGAAGTACCTGAAATAGAAGAAGCTGCTTGATATGGAAGGCCTGTTTTTGTTTTACTTAATTTACTCAACACTATAGTTTAAACACTTTTTATTCACAAAATGTAAAAGGTTTAATGCTAATTATGAGCCTCTTGGGAAATCCCTTTTAGTTTTAGAGCCTTCTCATTTACTTATTATTCACCCTCCTAAGCGTTGAGATGGCAGGACCTCCCTGCCATCTAACCAAATTTCAGTTGTATGAGACAAGGGCAGCCTGGATCCTATAGAACAGAGTGTCTAAGACATCAGCAAGAGCAGCAAGTAAGACAGTCCCTAAAAAGGCCATCCCAACTAAGGTTAGAAAGGGCAAGAGGAGTTGGGCAGTGTACTGGCCTTGGCCTAGCCCGGGCTTCTGTGCTGATTGTATATGAGCAATACCTATGCTGATGTTCCAGGCTAGCTCCCTGTAATTCATCACATCCCATACCCTGCCTTGCTCTTATTCTTGACATAGCTTTAGCTAGCAGGTCGCCTACAGGGCCAGAGCCTGGAGTGATGGACCCCAGTTTGTCTCCCCCAGGTCTGACTCAGCCTGAGCCCCTGACTCTGCCTCTGTACGTTTGCCATCTTATGAAATGGGTTGTTATCTAATCGTCTGGTAAGGGACATACATGCAGTGAGTTTATCTCATTTCACCAGTCTCTCTTCTGAAAGAAAGGCATAGTGACTCCAGCTGTGATTATTCCTCTGTATCAACTCTCGAGCCCAGAGCGCCTGAGGATCTGGGCTTATTCATCTCTGAGCTTTCTAGCCCTTCTTGGTGGTTTTGTGCACAATAAGGGCTCATGAAAGAGGGCTGAAATCTAAAAACTTAGAACCAGGTATCTTAAGTATGACCACAGTCTCCTTACTAGATATATCCAAAACAGAGTTGGAAGAGGAAATAAAAGAATTATAAGAAAATTTAGCTCCACTTTCAGCAACAACAACAATTTTAGAAGGGTAGAGGTTAAGAAGAGAAATCTGGCTAAATGGAATGACATGAGCCAACCCCTAGAAGAGACTGAAAATCTAAGCATTCCTGTTACCGTAGAAGAAATTGAGATGATTATCAAAGCTACCTTTGCCTCTGCCACTAAAAGCACTAAGCCCAGATGGTTTCACAGGTGAATTCTTTCAAACTTTCAGGGAATAGATAGATTCTATTTAAACTTCTCCAGACCACAGAGATAATAGGAAAACTACAATATTCTTTTTACAAAGCCTGCATCGTAATCATATGAAAAGCTGACAAAACACACAAAAAAAGAAAACTTATGTGGGACTTCCCTCGTGGTCCAGTGGTTAAGACTTTGCCTTCCAATGTAGTGGGTGCGGGTTCGATCCCTGGTTGGGAAGCTAAGATCCCACATGCCTCACGGCCAAAAAACCAAAACGTAAGACAGAAGCAATATTGTAACAGATCCAATGAAGACTTTAAGAATGGTCCACATCAAAAAAAATCTTAAAAAAAAAAAAAGGAAAGAAAACTTATGAATATAAACCTAAAAATCCTAAATAAATTATTACCAAATAGGACCCAGCAACACAACCAAGGGGGCTTATTTCAGGAATGCAAGGTTAGTACAATATAGGAAATCAATTCATATAATTTCCCAAATAGGCCTAGGGACAGTGGAGCAAAGAATTAACACTTTCTCCAAAAATGCTGAAAAGGTATTTGTTAAAATTCAGTATCCATCCCAAATGGATGGAATACTGCAAAACAGAAATGGATGTAGGGAATAAAATAGTATAAAATAAGAATGGATGGATACTTCCTTAGCAATATAAAAGATGTATATATCTCAGCCAAACACTAGCATCTTTTTAATGGTGTCACACTGGAAGCATTGCAAGAGATGCTGGAGACAAGACAAGGATGCCTGCTATCACCACTGTGACTTGCATTGTATAAGCTAAAACAGTTAGACAAGAAAGAGAAAAGGGATTAAAACTGGAAAAAGGAGCAAAATCATCATTTGGAGATAATAGATTACATAGGTAGATATCAGGAGAATTGACTAAAAGCCTATTAGAATCATTGTGACAATTGAATAAGCTAGCTGGTTACAAAAAATAACTTAAAACAATAGCTTTCTATATATAAATAACTAATTAGAACAAATATTTGAAGGTCCCTTTTACAATAGACAAAAAAAAGCTTAAGAATACATTCCAAGAAATATATGGTGCCTATCTGAAGAAAACTTTTAAACTACCAAGGAATGTAAAGACGACTTGAATAACTGGATCTGGTCTTGGATAGGAAGACCTCTCAGTGTCGTAAACGTGACAGTTTTCCCTAAACTCTAAGTTTAATTTGGTCCATATAAAAAGGACAACATGGGGCTTCCCTGGTGGCGCATTGGTTGAGAGTCCGCCTGCCAATGCAGGGGACACGGGTTCGTGCCTCGGTCTGGGAAGATCCCACATGCCGCGGAGCAGCTGGGCCCGTGAGCCGTGGCCGCTGAGCCTGCACATCCGGAGCCTATGCTCCACCATGGGAGAGGCCACAACAGTGAGAGGCCCGCGTACTGGAGGAAAAAAAAAAAAAAAAAAGGACAACATGGGTTTTCGGGGTTGTTTTTTTTTCTGGAAATAGAAATGCTAACTTAAAAGTTTATGATACTAAGGCAAGAAAATTCTGAAAAAGAAGAGTTATGGAGAGGACCAACCCTACCTACCACATCTTAAAATATATTAAAATAAATGTTAAATTTGCAACAACATGGATGGACCTGGAAGGTATTAGGCTTAGTGAAATAAGTCAGACAAAGAAAGACAAATACTGTATGTTATCACTTATATGTGGAATCTAAAATAAAACAAACGAGTGAATATAACAAAACAGAAACAGACTTACAGATATAGAGAACAAACTAGCAGTTACCAGTGGGAAGAGGGCGGGGGCTAGATAGGGGCAGGGGATTAAGAGGTCCGAACTACTATGTATAAAATAAATAAGCTACGAGGATATATTGTCCAGCACAGGGACGATAGCCAATATCTTTTTTTTTTTTAAATGTATTTATTTATTTATTTTTGGCTGCGTCCGGTCTTAATTGAGGCACACAGGATCTTTCGTTGTGGTGCACAGGCTTCTCTCTAGTTGTGGCGTGCGGGCACCAGAGTGTGAGGGCTCAGTGGTTGCAGTGCACGGGGGCTTTCTAGTTGTGGGGAGCGGGCTCAGTAGTTGCGGCGCTAGGGCTTAGTTGCCCCGCGGCATGCGGGATCTTATTTCCCCGACCAGGGATCAAACCTGCGTCCCTTGCACTGGAAGGCAGATTCTTAACCGCTGGACCACAGGGAAGTCCCTAGCTTTAATTGGAGTATAATTTATAAAAAATTTTAATCACTATGTTGTATGCCTGAAACTAATACAATAATGTAAATCAACTATACTTAAAGAAAGGTTGATAGTTTTGCCCCAGTATATGAAAAGAATGACACAACAATGGAACAGAAGCCCAGAAATAGAACTGATTACAAAGAAAAATTTGATAAAAAATTTGACATATGATAAAGGCATCATGTCAAATCTGTGGTGAGAGAAGGACTATTCAGCAAATGATATTGGGATAGATGGCTAGCTGTCTGGGAAAAAATAGCATTGTATCTCTACCTACATATACACATCTGTATGTATAGGTTATGTACATATAGACTTTCTGGAAGAATGCACATGAACTTTTAACTTATTCCTCAGAAGAGGAAGATTGAGGATCAGAAATGGAAGAGAGACTTGCTGTTTATATATTTACTTTTTGTTTTAACCATGTGCGATTATTACCCTTTCAGTTAACATGCTTGTTAACATTTTAGGTGGAGTCAGCAGATCGTCATTCTGACCTTTTGAAGCACTGACCTAACTGGCATTTATGTCTTTCTCCTCAGTGACCTGTGCATGGATTGTGCCTTGCAACTGGAGACCTGCCCATTGTGTCGTAAAGAAATAGTGTCTAGAGTCAGACAAATTTCTCATATTTCATGACACACGTGAAGAGGCATCATGGACTTACTTCTACTCAATTCCAGCCAACGTTGAAAAGAAAAACAAAGGAAAAAATTTCTCAAATCAGTTGTACGCACATTGAAACTTATAGCCATGGCCAGATGTTATGCTAAAAAATGATAGACAAAATTCTAAAAAATGTCAAAGACAAAATTCTCCTAGAATCTAACCCAACTTGCCAGCCCTGAGAAATTCCTTTTAAGACCAAGGAAAGCTGAATGCTAACAGCTAGGCCTGCAGTACTTCCATGAGAAACAATAGGAGACAATGCCCTCCTGAGTGCTGAAACCACACCGGATTTCTCCAGGTTGGGTTCATTTGATTGTTTAACACAGGATGTTTTGTCTCATATTCTAAAGTTTTTATTTTGGGCAAAAGTCATTATGGAGAAGTAAATGACAGCGTTTCTGGGTTAAGCATAACTTCCCATTGGTCAGAGAGCCACCGGTGTGTTAAGCATGGATATTGCAAGACTTGAAGCTATGAAACTAGAATCACACAGGTCAATACTACAAGCAACATGGAGGGCCTGAAAGAAGGTGCACAGACTGTAGGAAAAAACCCAAATTTTTGATATTTCAGTGATTCCAAAGAACATTCTAGTTTTTTTTAACTGCAGAAAATTGGTGGTATTTTCACATTCATGGTGTTTTTATCCAATTTCAGTACCCACATTTTGTGAGGAAAAAATGTTTTAACAATGCAGGAGGAATTCTTAAATTAATCGCAATGTTAGACTGGAGAAAATTTGGTATTTAGGGTATTTTTAAGCTACCATCAAATGAGGTCTCTCTGTTTTTTGTTTAAAAAAATTTTTTTTAATCAGTATTGTTTTTGGAAGTAATATACTTTGCAACTCTTGAACCAGTAGTCTCAAAAACTCTTAGAGGTCAGTCTGAGAGCACGTATTCCTATTGTTTAAAATAAATACATGTTTTTGAATAGTAAATTCAATCATGGATTGTTGACTATGTCTTCATCCAAAGTGTTATTCCCTCTCAGGGTCTCTGGTGAAGACCTTCAAGAGTTTGGTTTTTTCTCCCAGAAAATTGGAAGGTAGAATTGTAAATTCATAGAACTTATTTTATAATGGTGTACCTCAGCAGCTGCCTTTCAATTTATGCCAAGTCCTTACTGAGTTTATACTTGAATAGTAAATATGTCTTCTGAGTTTTACAGTGTCTTAAATTCAACGCACATTTTTTTCTTCCTTTCCCACCCTTTCTTGTTTGTAGTTCATTAAATTGTCCTATTACAGAGCTGATTTCCTTCCTGGCCGTACTTGTTGGGGTGCTGGATTTTTTCCATGTCTTTAGTCTTCCGTAAATTCAAAAAAATATATAAATATATATATATATATATATATATATATATGTTCTCTTCTTTAGCTCGTGGTGAATACAGTAATTTGCATTGAAGAAATAAAACATTTGTTGCCTTTTTTGACTAAGATTTCACAACTTTCATTGGTGCCTGCTGCTAAGGTTCCAAGATATTATACTCTCAGGTTTATACTTTCCGGTGTAGGACAGAATCAAGTATTAGAATTAAGAAACAAGGTTAATCACTTATTCATCCAGCAAACCTTTATTGGACACCTAATATGTTCTGGGCACTGCACCTATACGGTATACAAAACAGATCTGTTCGTGGAGCTGACATCTGGTAGTGGGGAGAAAACTATATTTTTCCTTATTGTAATAAATTTTTGGTGCCCTGAAAGAAAATAGGGTGCCTTTGAGAAAGAACAAGGGGAACCTAATTTAGATGAGGGGAAAGGGAGAAAACTCACTGAAGGAGTAATATTAGTAAAAACGTAGAGGAGGGACTTCCCTGGTGTCACAGTGGTTAAGAATCCGCCTGCCAGTGCAGGAGACACGGGGTCGAGCCCTGGTCCGGGAAGATTCCACATACCACAGAGCGACTAAGCCCGTGCGCCACAACAGGAGAGGCCACCGCAATGAGAAGCCCGCGCACCGCAACGAAGAGTAGCCCCCGCTCGCTGCAACTAGAGAAAGCCTGTGCGCAGCAAGGAAGACCCAACGCAGCCAAAAATAAGTTAATTAAAAATAAATAAAAAGAAATCATAAATCCATTACAAAAAAAAAAAAACTTAAAGGAGGAAGTAGGACCTAGGGATATAGCCAGGCAGAGAGACTGAGGACAGGCTTCTAGGACTGGGTAGCTAGGTGAACACGTTATAGGCAAAGGCCTTAACTAAGGAGGAAAGGAGCTCAGTAGGCCCCAGGATCAGATGGAAGTCCCTTGAACTAGTAAGGTAGGAACTGAGTGGGTAGAAAAGCATGCTCCAAGGTTGGAGAGGTCAGGGAACTGCTCGTGAAGGCCATGTTCAGGATTTTGTATTTTATCCTAAGTGCAATAGAAAACAAAGTAGTTTAAGCATGTAAGTATGCTTTGATAAATAAGTTTAAAAGATGGCTCTGGCTTCTATTTGGAGAATGGAATTGGAGTGGGGTTGGAAGGGGGGCAGTATAGAGAACAAGCAAAAAATGGAAATAATATGACCAGTAGGGAGACTTTTAATTAGTCCAGCAGAGAGGTAAAAGTGGTCTGTAAATTCAGTGGAGAGAGAAAAAAGTAGATGGAAAAATAGGTAATTTGTAGTAATTTCTGCAATGAGTCATTGGGGAAATGACCCCGGGTTTCCAGCCAAAAAGATTTTAATAATTGCTGTGTTTTTTGAATGATATTGATAGGGCAGGATAAAGTCATGGTGCCATTTGCAGAATGCCAGGGAATGATGATTCAATCACAGAAACCAAAACAATTTCATTAGCAGAAAATGCCTTTTGCATGAATTTCAACCATCTTGATTATGTAACCAAGAAAACTAAGATCAGCAGTTTCCAAGATTGTCCATTTTCTTGCTATTTAGTCACATAAAACAATTCTTAATGCCAATCCAAAACGAATGAAGAAAGTATTATTGATGGAAAATATTTCATATATACAAGTGAATTATCTATTTTTCTACAAAAAGTCCGCCATTCTGTTTTCAGCAGAAAAACATCATGTTCTGATTTCCAGGAATATTATTTGACAACTCGGGGATTGGGACCATACATAACTTGATGGTTAGGCTCTTAGGAGTGGGGCGGACCCAGGTTCCAACCCCGCTATGCCGCCTATTACCTGTATGCAAGTACTTAACTTCTAGGCCTTAGTTTCCTAATATGTAAAATGGTGATAATACTTTTTAGAGTTTTGGGGGATTTTCTCATAGGGTTTCAAGTATTTTAAAAGGAAACAATGTGTTTTTAAATGTGTATCACAGTATCTGGCACATGCCTGAATAGGTGGATACCTATTATTCTTTATTCCCACTTGTTCTTAGAGCCAGAGATGGTGAAGTGGACTAAAGAGGGCCACAAATTCTTTGACATTCCTCCCATCTATAAATGAAATTTCTGCCCCCTCCCCTTAAATCTGGGTGGGCTCTATGTTTGCTTGAACAACTGAATGCAGTGGAAGGGATACTGAGCCAGTTTCTGGTTCCAGGCCATTGAGTGACTGGCAGCTTCCACGTCCCGTCTCTTGAAATATTTGCTCTTGGACCTAGCTGCCATGGTGTGAGAAAACCCAAGCATCCATGGGAAGACCTATGTGGAGAGGAACGGTGACCACCTCCCACCTCCCAGGTCCTCTGTTCAACATCCACAACTGAGCTACCCCAGCCAATACTGATTTTGCCAGCCACATGAGTAAGCTTCTTGGAAGAGGCTTCTCTAGCCCCATTCCAGCTACCCTAACTGATGCCAAGTGGAACAGAGACTAGCTGTCCCTACCAAGTCCTGTCCAAATTGCAGACTAGAGAGCAAAATAATTGAGTTTTTTTAGCCAATAAGTTTTCTGGTGGCTTGTAACAGCATTAGATAACCAGAACAGATGAAATCAAGTTTCCTCCTCTGCTCTGATCCCATATATGTATTAGCAGTAGAACGTGTGGGCAAGTTCATTTAGTCCAGCAGAAGTAAGTGTGGTTTATAGAGAAAGTAGGTCATGAGGAAATTGCTGAGTTTGCCTTGAGCTGTGTGACCAGTGTGTGACTTACAGAACTCCGTCCCGTTATTCAGCAAATCTTTCTGGATGCCTGCCTTCTACTTGGTGGTAAGCAGAGGTAGTACCTCTGAGAATTGATCTCACCCTGGATACAACTGTGTCATGGTAACCATTTTTAGTTCCACATCCCACTGATATCTATTTTATGTCCATTCAAAAATGTCAATTTATTCAGACTGTCCATCTGACCCACAGATCAAACTTAAGCCATACCTAAAATTCCTCTAGACATGTACCAGACATTTGGCCAAAAAATAAAATGCAACCGAAGAGACACAATGTCTAATGATCCAATCAGGAGAAAACAGATCTAGGGTATCCTTCTGCAAAATTCGTCAGTTTTGGAGGGGTACTTTTCCTGGAGCAAAGTCACCTGATGTAGTTGCTCAAAGTGGTTCTGTCAACTTTCATCTTGCCTAATTACCCAAGAAACCAGTTAGTGCCGAATAATCTTTTTGATGTGAATATTATATTTATGATGTAAATAAATTACAAGACCTCCACTTCTTGCGGTGGGGCGATCCTTCCACGAGAGGGAGTAACTGTCTCGCAAATCAGAGGTCTTCATTATCTGGCTCAAAAGCTAAGGGATTGGCTCTCAAGAGATTTTCGATTTACAGTGCTCTTAAAACCCGCTTTAAACGACCTGAAGCTTCATCTTAAATCTTGTCATTCATTCCAAGTTGCAAGTGAGGAAATCAAGGCTCTCTCTGGGCTTGGATTCCTTCCCCTTCAAAATGGGGACGACGTCAGATTTAATCATCCCACAGAGTGAGTATACCTGAGAGAGTCCCTGACCTGCTCAAAGAAGTCCGACTTCCGTTCGCGACCTTCCATCCCTTTCCCTCACTTCCTCTCCCTATCTTTGCCCCGCCCCTGGCGTTTGGCAACGCACGCCTGTGATTGGCTGCTGAGAGCCGCGAGGCGGCGGAAGGGTCGCGGAGGCCTTGGTGACGGCGGGGTGGGCGCGGTAACGGACGCCGGGACCCCCGAGGCGGAAGCGGCGAGTTTAGTGCGGCCCGGCTGGCGCGTGGCAGCAGCCAGGGAGCCTGAGGCCGGGGTGTCGTGCGCAGGCGCTACTCGGTTGGGCCGTGAACCGGCCGAGGCCTCGGCTGCGAGGCCTTCCCGATGTCGGTTGGGGCTCTGCGGAGCAGAGCGGAGACTACTCCCGGGCCTCGGGCGGGGTAGAAGCCCGGCGGGCCCGCTGCCCCGCGCGCGGTGGATGCGGCGGCGGCGATGGACGCCCTAGAGGAAGAGAGCTTCGCGCTGTCCTTGTGAGTGACGCCGCACGAGCCCGGGAGGCTGAAGGTCGGGGCTGCCGGCGCTTGGCCTCGGCCTCTGCCTCTGCCTCCGCCCTGCGAAACCAGTATCCCCGGTGTGGGTGGGAGACCAACAAGACTCCGCCCCAGTTCCCGCGGTCGATTCTGCCGCCGCGGCGACCGCGGGGTTCAGCCCTGGAGGACAGGAGTGCAGTGCGGTGTCATGCGATGATACACGCCTCTGTCACAATGCCCCCCGCCTCCAATCCTTGGTCGTCAGCAAAACCTGGCGAGTTTGAGCTGCAGAGGCCTGACCACGGGTCAGAAGACCACCACCACTACCCCCAGGGGCTCTAATTGCCCCCCTTCCCGGCCAGTGTCTTAACCGCACCAAGTTTACGCCCGCCCACAAGCAGATTGGTGTGGGGTGATAGCGAAAATGCGGTGAGTAGGACCCCAACGAAATAAATGCGAGGAGCCTTAAGATGTCCGCTGTGAGCCTTTGCCCCTTTTTTTGTCCCTGTTGTAAGTCCTTGGGTCGTATCATGTTTTATGAAAGTGGAGCCGTTGCATTCAACTTTGATGTCACAGATGTGTCAAATGTGTTTTCTTCTGTGTGGCATTGCTGAATTAGACAGTAATTATTATTAATTTTTGAAGCTAGTTGATGGGAAGTTCATTTGAAAATGTCCATAATACATTTTGAACAAAAGAGGAATTATCTGAAACAGCTCCTAATCCAGGCGTATTTTTCAGCTCTTCCGCCTCTGATGCAGAATTTGATGCTGTGGTTGGATATTTAGAAGACATTATCATGGGTAAGCTTCTTTGCCTGTGCTTTTTAGGTTTTAGGCCCTTGCTTTTAAGGACGTTGAAATCCATTTGGAGAGTTAATTTTCAAAAAGAGAGAAAACATGAAGCTGCATGTAATGTTTAATGTAACGCACTGTAATACAAAGTAAGCCTTACTGTGCTTTGCTTTACAGGCTACAGCCCCTACTCCTTTAAGTAACTAGTAACCATAGATTCAGTCCCCTGAAGGGACTTATTCAGGTAATGGGGCACCTTGAAGTTATGGGGCTCTTGGCAAAACTTCAGAAAATATTAACCTAGTTTATTTCAGAGAGTAAAATCAATTTTTAGTCTTGTGTTTTAATATTTCGTGACATAAATCACAGTGTAATACCATAGCCATTGGGACTTCACTGGTGGCGCAGTGGTTAAGAGTTTGTCTACCAGTGCATGGAACACGGGTTCGAGCCCTGGGCCAGGAAGATCCCACATGCCGCAGAGCAACTAAGCCCGTGTGTCACAACTGCTGAGCCCGCGAGCCACAACTACTGAAGCCTGCGCCCTAGGGCCTGTGCTCTGCAACAAGAGAAGCCACCGCGATGAGAAGCCTGCGCACCTCAAGGAAGAGTAGCCCCCAGCTCGCCACAACCAGAGAAAGCCTGCACACAGCAGCGAAGACCCAACGCAGCCAAAAATTAATTAATTTAAAAATACCATAGCCATAGCACACATGTTCATGAGGAACAAGATGTCATACTTCAGCTGGGTTCTGAGTTCGAATTTGTGGATTCATTTTGGCATCCATAAGTCCTGCTAAGTAATAAGCAGTAATAGGCACCAACCATTTAAGACAAATATGTGGGAGGGAAAAATTTGAGAAAATCTTGTCTGTTGACTTTAAGTTTTCTGAGAATTAGGAAAAGAACACTGTTGTTCGGTGTTACTAGCTGTATTTCTTAGCCTTGTTTAGTGAAAAATCATTGACCAAGTTTTTATACCTTCGGGTCCTGTAAAGGTTATACCCTTAACTCCTAAATGCAAATGTTTCACTGTTAAGATCCCATGTGGATCTGAGGATTTCTGGGGAATGCTGAGGAATACTTTCTTTTGACCTCTGTGAGTAACCTGTGTGCTGTGGGAAAGCCCAGGGTATTTATTCCAAAGTCTAGGTCATTTATGAACCTTTCCTTTTATTTTTAGAAGTTATATTCTATTTGGTTGTTAAAATACCCTAAGTACCATAAACCTTAATGTTTGCTATGAACCAATCTCTATACATTCTCGTCTAAATTCCACATAGCAAGTCTTATAGGATAGGTACTCTGATCATCCTCATTTTTCTGATGAAGAAACTGGGGCTTAGAGAAATTAAGTAACAGGCCAAAGGTCACACAGTTGTAAGTGGCCGAGGTGGGATTTGAACGCAGGTAGTCTAGCCTCTATCAGAGCCCATGCATTTAATCACTACACTGTTTACACCACTGCTGCTGAAATTATATTAAGAGAACCCTTTGTGGAGTTCCCAAGCCACCCTGGTTAAAGTGGACTAGAGGATAGTGGTGGTTGCTCTTCATGCCACGAAACTGTACGGTTAACACCTTCAGCTTTCCCCTCCTAGAGACTGGCCATCCATCCATAAAGCAGTTCTGCTGACATTTTTTCCTGCCTGTTTAGAAATCAGAATGGTTTTTAGTCTCCACTAAAAAGAGTACATTTTTCCTATTGCGGTTCAGATGATGAGTTCCAGTTATTACAGAGGAATTTCATGGACAAGTACTACCAGGAGTTTGAAGACACAGAAGAGAATAAGCTCACCTACACACCTATTTTTAATGAATATGTAAGTGGATTCCTGTTTCTCTTACTGGAGATTAGGATTTCTTTAAATTATGAATTTAGAAACAAATGATGTTGAAATCTGCTCAACTTTTAAAATCTGCCATCAGCACCCTGCTGGGAAGCCTAATTAGAATCTGATTTAGTCTTCATCTCCTGTTGTTTTCCTCTGCACAGTTCTTGGGGCTGTTTTCCAAATATTTAATGACTTCGTCTTCTGTTTTAAAACATGTTTGGCTTTATCATAATCCTGCTTTCAGTTACAGTATGTGGATTCACCATACCTTGCACTTACATACTTTTGACCTTTTGGGCTTTCACACACTATTTTTTCCTACTGCATAATCCAGTCAGGTATGCACGACTGTTTGATAAAAGTGAAAACTAAGACCAAGATCATTAAGTAGTTGGTGGCAAAGCCAAGACTAGAACCCAGGAACCTCGACTCTTGACCCCTTGGGTCTTTGCCCTATGCCAAGGCCTCGTGCAGCCTCCTGTTGTGATCTCATCGGTCCGAGAAGAGGTTTGAGCCCCCAGGACTTTCTTCCCTTAACATAGAAGTGTGGCAGAGTCGAAGAAGGTTTCTTAAGCCAAACCTCAGCTTTTAAGGAACCTGCGATTACCTTCAACTGTGTGCTTTTTTATATGTTCTTTCCGCACAGATTCTGTCTACCCAGGCAGAAAAGCCCCCACTTACCTCACTCCTCGCTTCCCGCCGTGGGGAGTGGGAGCCCTTCTGCTCCCTATCCCTACCCACCTTGGAGCATTCCTCTTGTTATATCGTAATTACCTGCAAATGCCTCTCCCAAGGGTGGGCCAGGGCACAGGGGGTGTGCTCACTGAGGACAGGAGCTGGGTTTGGGTTTGGGTTCTCTGGGTTCTCCCAGCACTCGGCGGGGAGCCAGGCACACAGAATAGGCTCTTAGGAAATGTTTTCAAAGGGCTGGAGGACAGGCTTTCTGAAGAGAAACTTTGTTTTCTTAAAGCACAGTCTGACCAAGATCCTTTCCACTGTTAGATTTCTTTGGTAGAAAAGTATATAGAAGAACAGCTGTTGGAGCGGATTCCTGGATTTAACATGGCGGCTTTCACTACAACTTTACAGTGAGTTGAGCTTGACTGCTTTTTTACGTCTTTTTACCCTCCTCAACTCTGAAAGAAGACCCTCCCCCTTGTTATCCTCAGTGCTTGAATATCAAGCTTTAGAGCACTTGGTTAGGTCCTGGGTGGGAGGCCCTCCAGACCTTTGAGGGAAATCTCGAAGAGACAGTCTGTATCATCATTCATTCATGAAGCAGCCACCCTTTTCTTTCGCAGGCACCATAAAGATGAAGTGGCCGGTGACATTTTCGACATGCTGCTCACGTTTACGGATTTTCTGGCTTTTAAAGAAATGTTTCTGGACTATAGAGCAGTAAGTTCCTCTGTCTGTTTAGTCACAGTGAACTGCTTAGAAAGTTCCAAGTAGACCTGTCGAGCACAAACCACCCCCTGTGCTCCCCTCTGTAAGACTGGCCAGTATCAGCCCAGCAGTGAGTGACGTGTCAGCAGAGCGAGCTGCTGTCCTCTGCTGGCCGGGGCCTGGGACCCTTAACAAGGAATTACATTCTCATGGTTTTGGTGAAACAGGTCCCAGGCACCTTATAGGGTTCCTAAATGATCAAAAGGACAAAGCCAAAAAACAGGTCTAATTGCCTTGCTTTTCTTGGAGTACAGGTTCTTAATAGGAAAAAGAAATGTTTTTCAGTGAAGAGAGGTCATTTTTTTGTTTTTTTTGGCTGCGCCTCGTGGCATGTGGGATCTTAGTTCCCCAACCAAGGGACCAGGGATCGAACCCGTGCCCCCTGCAGTGGAAGCGTGGAGTCTTAACCACTGGACTGCCAGAGAAGTCCCCAAGAGGTGCATTTTTAAAGAGTGACCAGCTCTGAATAAAAATGCAAAATCACATACTCCCTCTTCCTGTGTGCTCCCTGGTGGCCCACCCTGAACACTTCCTTCCCTGTTACGAGCTAGAAAGGACTTTTTTTTTGTCTCTTGCCTCTTAAAGTTGCTCTCTTCTCATGTAGGAAAAAGAAGGCCGGGGACTGGACTTAAGCAGCGGTTTAGTGGTGACTTCATTGTGCAAATCATCTTCTATGACAGCTTCCCAGAACAATCTGCGGCCCTAGGTCCCACCTCCAGGTAATGGGATCTTTCTAGACATCACCAGCCCAATAGACTGGGAGAGGCTTTGGCTGATGATGTCAGAAGAATACATCTTGGAATGACTGACTCTGTTCTGCAACTCTTTGTTAATGTTAAGTATTGATGGGTCAGAAGAAAATGACCTGACCTTCCTGGGACACGTGCTTGTCTTCAGTAACCCTAGTACTCCTCCCTGAGTAGACACCTCTTACAGGAGCTTCTGAGTCTGGCTCCTGCACCAAGCCCAAGTCCAGCATTCCACCTGGGGGGCACTTCCCTAGCATATGTGTTGGTGTGTCCTTGTTGGAAGAACCCACCATCACCAACTCTCTTGGCCCAGCAGGCCTTGCATGTCCCACCAGGCTTTTTTTCTTTTTTTTTTTTTGCGGTACGCGGGCCTCTCACTGCTGTGGCCTCTCCCGTTGCGGAGCCCAGGCTCCGGACGCACAGGCTCAGCGGCCATGGCTCACGGGCCCAGCCGCTCCGCAGCATGTGGGATCCTCCCGGACCGGGGCACGAACCCGTGTCCCCTGCATTAGCAGGCGGACTCTCAACCACTGCGCCACCAGGGAAGCCCTCCCAACCAGGGTTTTTGTGCACTCACAGCTTTTTATATGGGTCAGAGTTTCAGTCCTGCAGCCGTAGTGGGCTTTTTGACTGGGAATATTTATCTAGGGTTTAACTCAAGCTAGGTACCCATCTCAAGATTTCTGAAACTCCTACTATCACAGCTAGTCTTGGCTGTAGGAGTCGACTTAGAGAGTTGTCCTTTACCTAAAAAGGTACTTGTGAAAATCAGTTCCTAGTCTTACATGTACAGTCCTTGTATCACTTTACCGTCTTCTACTGGTCCTGATGTAGTCCCATTGTTTCTATAACTCTCATTTATGTGTTTTTGAAAACATTTTTATAGATGAATACTCAGGCTAACCTAGTGGATATAATCTTGGAACTTCATGATTACCCACTTCAAGATCAAAGTATTATATTGCTGTGTGCTTTTTAGCTGTTAGTGCTATGAAAGCAAAAATGCTTTCCGTGTTGGTGTTCCTATTTTACTGGGCACCAATGAATGTATGCTGGAAGTAGTCTAAAAGGTTTCCTTTTCTTAGAGCATGTTAGTGTTTGTGCAGGTTTGCTTAAAACCCTTTCTATGTAGAACAGCTCCTTAGGTTTTCTGTTGGGGTAGGGGCTCTGCACTTCCTTCTTGCTGTCAAAATAATCCTACCAAGACAGTGTTCCACTGGTCTAGATCAGTAGGAGGTAGCAAACAGCTTTACTGGTCATCTGTCTGCTTGGATTTAGTACACTGGTTTAGTACAATGTTTGATAGAACATGACTGACCAGAAAACATGGGTGTCACCTCTCTAGAAAGAAAAACTATAGTAGTTCAGTTCCCAGTGTATACCTCAGTTGTTTTTTTGTTGCTTTTTTTATTTTTAAAGTAAAAATAAGACTCTCTACTGACTTTTCACTTGGCTGTTCTGGTTTTAAAGGATGAGCTAGCTGTAGGCTGTGCGTTTTTGTGTACCAACGTGGCGCTTATTAAATACTTTCGTACCATGAGTAAAATTTCAGGTGTTTTGAAAAAAACAGAAACCATCATTCTAAATGAGTCATCCCTTATTTACTTTTGATGCTGCCATCAGGTTATCAGTACTTTGGTCTTTCAAGACGAAGGCTTTTTAAAACACTTCCTCTCCTGGCCTTGGCTACCCTTCTTGCTCTTTTTATAAACGGGACTGCCCATCGCAGGCCAGGCATGTTGGAAGCACTTGATGAAGAATCCCTCTATTCAGTCTGGCTGAGAAAAGGTAGGTGGACAAATCCAAAGATGAAATTATGAAAAGTGAACAAAAAAGGCAAATGGTTCTTTTTCATCCTTTTCCACTCAGAAAAAAAGCAGGCACGTCTGTTGTAGCTTCACATTAGAAAACAGGCTTTCTGATTTTTTTAAAACAAACTAGAACTCTCTCCATCTGCTCAGGAACTTAGCTCATCATGTCCCACCTTCAGAGGGGCTCAGGGATGGTTGGGATGAGAAGGCCCCACGTGCAGACCTAGCCTCAGGAGACATTTGCCTCCTCCTATTGCCTAGGCCTCCTCAGCCATGGGAAGCACTGTTCACCCAAACTGTAGGGCCAGGGGCTAAGGACTGGGGGATGCATTGGCCTGAACCAACAGGTAGTTGTTTGACAAAGAGTGTTAACATCTCCAGCAAAATAGGCTGTTTTTTAGGGTGTCAGAAACCTGGTAAGACTTGCCAAGGATTTTGTTTTCTCTTAAGCCTCAAAAGAAAATCGGTTGGTCTTCCTTAAAACTATCCTTTTATGGCTTAATTCTAGAATGACTGTAATTTGTTATTCAAACTCTGAGACACTGGAGAGTAAAAAGGGATGCTATTAATTGTCACACCAGGACAAGAGGCACAAACTAGGCCTGGGACCCAAATGGGACATGGGTATCAGACTTAGTCCTCCCCCCCCCACCCTTCGCAATGGAGCAGCTCATCTGCAACTGTTTGAATCTAGTTACATTTTAATTGTTCCCAGTTTTTTAAGACAGGACCAAGGGGTGCCCAGAAATGCCTGTGGCTTATTATTCAGAGCATGTTGCGCTGTGGTGGGAAAATAAGTTCAGAAGGACTCCCCCTCTTTGCTGCTCTCCCCTCTCTCTACTGTCTGTAGCAGCTCCGCGCATCAGGCACTTGGATTATCTGATCTCTGAACTTCACAAACTGTCAAGGTAGGCGACATTATGGCAATCTTAAGTTCATCAAGATGACTAAATGATTTACTGTTAAACTGAGACCCTTTTCCGAATAAAAAGGGGTGCTATTAAATTTATGCCATGACAAGCGGCATAAACGGGACTGTCCCAGCAAAGCAGGCAGGAAGTTGGTCATCCTGCCTCAGGTCAAAGAAGTGGCTGGTGGTGTTGAGTGACTCCAGGACTGGAACTGCCTTTAAATAGGCATTTGGAACCTTTGTACGGTTGTCCCTTGGTATCCGTGGGGCACTGGTTCCAAGACCGCTGGGGATACCAAAACCCACAGATGCTTAAGGGACTTGAGCATCTGTGCTCAAGTCCCTTATGTAAAATGGCGAGTATTTTGAATACAGCTGACTCTGCATATCAACTGATTGGTTGAATCCTCAGGTGTGAAACTCACAGACACGGAGGCCTGACTGTACTGACGTATGCTGCAGCTTCCTGGAGTTGATAAGCATCTATGACCGTGCTTCCCCAACGTCTTTTCCAAATAAGTTCTTTCATCTTTATTTTTGTAAAAAAACAAAAACAACGAAGTCGCCACCAAGCACAGGACAACTCACTAGCAAGGACTTGCTTTCCCTCCCTCCCTCATGTCCCAGGTGCCTGATCAACAGTGTCAAGGAGGCAGTCGGCATTGATGTTAGCTTTTCCCAAAGGGAAAACTACAAACAAGCGCTTGGGAAAGGGAGGGAAACCTGGATAAGCTTTTCATCATTGAGAAGTCACTTAAAACTGATTAGTTTAAAATAACTGGTATGTCTGAAATGTAGGAAAGGAAGACCATGCTGTCAGCATCATAACCCTCTTTCGACATGTTTCCCTACAAGTGACGTGCTAGCTTGGCGGAGGGTCAGGCCAGGATTATGTTTTAAGGAATCAGAACGGTTTCATGAATTTGCTCAGCTTCCCAGAACAGAAACAGAGATAAATAATTGCTGCTTGTTAGGCATATTCTATGGTGGGCTGCAAGTCTGGAGTCATTGTTAGTGTATTTAGTGCCAGTGAGAAGGCTGGGTCCCAGCCTTGGACACCGAAGTCCTAAAGACAAAGCAGAGAGAGTCCTGTATCCCCCATCACCTTCTGCTGAATATGGAGGACGGAGAGGTCTTGGCTGTTGGCCTCTCTTCCAGCCCATGCGCCTGCCAGAGGAAGGATCCTGATTCCTTGGGAGTGTGGGGTGAGCCCAAGGAGTCTGATGAGCAGAGAAGAGCAAGTGTAGTCCCTTCCGGGCTGACTCCATGCAGGGCTCAGGCTTCGGGCTTGCGGGGCCACCTGCACAGGGACCAGGCTACAGCCTTCAGGCCCAGGGTGGCCCATGGCACCAGTGGTTTAGGCATAGCCGCCAGCCATCTGACTGGTGGCTGCATTGCTGCCTACTCCTCGCCAGGCCTGGAAGCTGAAGAAAGCGCTCACTCCATAGGCAATCATCACTAAACACGAAAAGAACTGAAAGAGAAGACAGCAGAGGTGAGTCTGTCTGCAGCACGGCACACGGGGCTGGGGGCTATGACAGTGATACAAGCACCAGGAAGGGAGATGCAGACAGTGAAACCCGGGGCCCCTCAACCAGAATGAGCTGCTCTGGAGCCACACCACCTCCTCCTTAACCATACACCCATTTAACCACCGTGGGGGCTGATGGGTACCAGGTTCTGGGGTGCCAACTTTATATTCTAGTGGGGAACCATTAACCACACAAGCCAGGTGTGTCTTAGATTGAGAGGGATAACTGCACAATGTGCTAAGAGTCACCAAGGGGTAGGAGCTACTTTATAGACACATTTCAGGGATTTAGTTTTAAAAAGGCAATGTTCAGCTACCCTAGGAGTTTTTCTGGAATCAATTCATAGGTATCCCTACACTAGCACCTAAGGCCACGTTCAGAATTTCCATGTCTCTATCCTGGTGACTGAGTTCACAGATTTCAAAACCATCCTCACCAGAAAGAATGAGGAAACCCAAGTCCTGGTCTAACTCCCGCCCTACCCAGGACTCAGTTTAGGCGTGTCCCTTCACCTCTCTTAGCCTCAGTTTCCTGGTCTGTCGAAAGGACTGGCAGTCCCTGTCCCCCTCCCCACTGAGGGAGTGGAAGGACAGTGAGGAAGTGCCTGCAGGGGCTCGTGGGTGAGGCGTGCCAGGTATGGAGGGGATTCTGATACTTCACTGGCTACCTGACGTGGGGCCCGAGTTTGAGCTGCATGGGAGAGCCTGAGGATCTCCCAAATGGTTTAAACTGAAAGGTTTTTGTGCGTGCCTTTCTCCAGGGGGGAGGATAGAGTGCTTTTAACAGATTCTCCAAGAGGACCTATGACCCTAAATCATTGCAGCACGACTGATTTACAGTAGCGTTAACCCAAACTTCATTTGTGCCACCCAGGTATTTCCCAAGCATTCTGGTTCCTCAGGGTTTTGCTGTTAATTATGGAAAACTGTGAGCCCACTGAGAGGAGGGTAATTCAGCACGTGGCAGGTGCCTGGCCTGGGACCAGGGAGCAGTGAGAGTCCAGGGGCCCAGACCTTGCTTTGGCCCGTCTCCCCTGTAACTGCCGAGGGTGCCCCAGGGAACCATACTCACGGAGGCAGCTGCACGCTGGTTGTACTGCCGGGTGCCCTTCAGGGACGTCAGTTCAACCGAAGCAGAGCAGGTGATGAAGGCCGTGATGTAGAGAACGGTGGCGCCCACATTAAATATCATTAACTGGGGGTAGGTGGGGGAGAGAAGTCTTAAGACGTGAGACACTTCCAGTAACTGTGGAACCTCCTGGTCCCCACGAGCACATCCCTTTAGTAGCCAGAACAGGGGCTGGGGCTCAAGGATGAGGATGGAGACACGTGGGTCTTTCCCACTAAAAAGGCCTCAAGAGACAGTGGTCTACACAGGGTCAGCCTGGAGGCCATATGAGCAGGGAACGTAGACATACCGAAGGCTGAGAGATGGCGGGGCGGGGGAGGGGGGGGCGTTGTGGACCTGGTCAGGACAGCAACAGTTCCACAAGGCAAAACCCATTCCTGATGGCAAGAGACCAAACCAAGCCTGTCTCTGAGTGCACCAGCTGACCCCGGGGCCTGCTTGTGTTGGCTCCTAGCCAGGCCCGGCCCTCCCTGTTGTCCGAGGACTTGGCTCTGAGGCTGACCCGTGCGGCGGGGGCGTGGGTGGTGGTGCCTCACGTCCCTCTCTGCCCTCAGTGGGAAGAACCTATGTCTGCCTTTCGGCCACATCCTAGGCTCTAGGCCCCATGTCAAATGCCAGGGTGAGGACCCCTAAGCCAGGCTGGCAAGGAAGGGCCCTGGGCTGACAACCAGGCCCAGGTCCCATTCCCCCAGCGCTTGGCCCCGGGAGACAGTTGACACTTAGCAGAGATCGCAAACTGGTGGCCCTCAGGCATGTTTGGCTCATCCCATAGATTTCTTAAAAATATTACGTCTTAAATTTGATTTCATACGAAAACTTTAAGATTTCATATAAAACTTTCAATCTTAAAATATCAAGATTTGGCACTTGCATTCCCACTAACAACAGAGCTGAGTAGAGGTGGCTTCCTATGGACAGATGGGTGCGGGTTCTCCAGAACCCCTCCTGACCTATTTGACCCACGCCTCTTACCTGCGCCCGGAAGGGGGCTTGTAGCCCCTATCCCAGAAAAGCCCAATTTGGCAATCATAATTCAGCCTCCTCTAGGAGGGTGAGACACTGCCTTGCCATCATGGCCTGGGAAAGGAGCCTCCTTCCATCAGCAGCTGTGGCTGGGCCCCAGATCTGTGCTAAGAGACACCAAGGCCCCTCCACCTCCGGGGATGTCTTTCTTCAAGGCTCCTAGGACACGAGGCAGGGGCTGGACCCTAGCCAGGAAGTCAGGCCGCCCCCTCCTCATGCCAGGATCTTCCCTCCAAGCCCAGTGCCCGCCGCAAACACCACCTGGCTCCTGCCAGTGATGTCAAGATCTAACAAACACAGTCTGTCTTGAGGATGACTCACGTTTCCTCAGCTTCAAAAGTCATTGAATTGCAAACAATGCTGCCTAGTCCCAGCTTTGCTTGTCTTACAATCATGTGCCTCTCTTGCCTCTCTCCGCTCACTGAAAGCCTCAGACCCCAGCTGCAGGGGTTTTCCGGGTCAGAGAAAAAAGCCCTAGCAGCTTTCTCTGTGTCTGGCCAGGGTACTTCCTATGGACACTCACAGCTCTGTGTCCCAAGGAGACTGACCCGGGCAACCCGGGACACCATCCTCTGCCAGGCTGCAGGGGCCTCACCCTGCAGACGCAGGGTGCGGGGGGTGAGATGGCACGTTGAGCCCTGCACACACCAGGCCCAGCCTCGGTGATTCCTGCCAGCTCAGCCCAACCTCCAGGCCCAGGGCTGCCAGTCAGAACCCACAGATTCAAATCCCGACTGCCCCCCAAAAGGAAAAATACCTTCAAGATCCCAAATGGCCTCCGGTCTCTCCATTCAACAGCCCCTCACTTCTACTCCCTTCGTGGGAGAAAGTCAAGCCTAAGTCCTCCTGGATTCGTGGCTCTCAGTGCTCAGAAAAACTGGACACCTGAACCACCAATCCTCCCTCCCCCACCCAGAGCTACAGGCCAGCGAGGACTTCAGCCAACCCCCACCTGCCACTTCTCATTTAGGGAAGGCTGCATTGTCACAGCTACACCCAGAGGCAGAGGGGTCAGCCTGGACCCACCCCCAGGGTTCCTACCCAGACTCACCACCAGCGGCCAAGGCACCATGTATAGCTTCATGTGCAGCTGAAACAGGTAGAGGATGAAGAAGACGATTGTCACCAGCCAGAGGAAGACAGCGACAAACATCACCCAGCCATAGGCCGGGTACAGGTGGTACGAGGTGTCGGCAATCAGGGCCCACACCAGCAGCCCCAGCACCTGGAGGGAGCGAGACAGGGCCAGCGTCTCCCAGAGCCCCCAGCACTCAGGCTGGAGGCCACAGACCAGAGGCTTCCAGGCCTTTGCCGTGGGGCGCCCTCTGCAGGACACATTTCTCATTTGCCCAAGAAAAATGTACTTGGCTCCTACTGCATATCAATACATACCAAGCCCTTGCCTGGTAACGTACGCCTTTCAGATCTCAGCTGAAATGTTATGTGCTCCAGGGCACCTTCCCTGCTCCTCCAGTCTGGGTTCCAGAACTCTCTTCTGTGCTCACATGGCCCCCCAGGCACCCACCACCCAAGACTGTAATTCTGTTTCCTTCCCCAGACTGGAAGCCACAGCAGCAGTGCCTTCCACCCTGCTGCCTCCAGGGTGAGACCCCTGCAGCCCCGGAGGGGTGGTGTCCCAAGCTTGCCCAGTTCTCCACGGGCAGGACAATGACTGTCCCATTCATAGGTGTGTCTCAGCACCCAGTACAGGACCCGAGCTTGGTCAGGGGCTTAGTAAAAGCCTCTGAAAGAAAGATGAAGTCACCAGCACATCCCTGAAGGAGGGACACACAAGCACAGAGTCCCAGAGGTACGGTGACCTCTGCCTGGTGCCCTACCAAGCCCCTTCCACCCCCAGCTTCTCCGACTCTCCTAATTGCCCCTCAATACAGGTGTTACCATCCCCACCTTACAGGTGAAACTGGGCCTCAGAAAAGCAAAAGGACCTATCACGCCATTCCTATGTGGCAGGGTGGGCCCCAACATCCCTGTAGTGTGTGTAGCGGCTGACAGCATGGCCTCCGGAGCCAACTGCCTGATTTAAAACGCACTCCCCTTACCAGCTGTGTGACACTGGGTAAGCTCACAACCACTCTGTGCTCTGGACACATCACCTGTCACATGAGTATAAAGAGCATACCTACCTCATAGGTTCAGGACCCATGGGGGTTTGTATACATAAACAATTCCAGCTGGGGATGCTGTGCTGCAGGGAATTTTACACGGGTAGGTTGGCTGAACCCCTCAGTGGCCTCGTGGGGAACTTGGCAGGGTGGTACCTCACTTGTGGCCATCCTAGCCTCCCCCAAGCCTCTCCTGGCCCCTTCCCTGCTGGCTGAGACCCCACAGGCCAGCACGTCCTCCTTCACCACAAGGGCATTCTCCAGAATCCCTGGCCGGCAGCAGGCCTCGGGACTGGCCGCTGAGGGCGGGAGGGTCACCTGGGGCTGTGGAGGAAGGCTGCTCTGCTGCTGAAGACAGAGAAAGCTGCCACTCTTCTTCCCGTGGACAGTGTGTGACACCAAGGCTCCCAGTGACCTTGCCACCGTCTCAAGGATGAGCCAACCATCAGTCGGATCACAGGGAAGTGGCTCAGGAGCGAAACCCACCTCTGCTGCTGGTTTGGGGGACAGAAAGTCCCCCCGCCACAAGCTCCTAGACCAGACACGGGAGAGCTGTCACTCACCTCAGAGCAGCCAGAATGGGTGCCTGCCAGGCACCTCACCGAAGCACCCCTGCCAAGGACCAAAAGGGAAGTTTCTGTATCGATCCCCCTACACCTGTGGGGTCACGGCAGGAATAAGCCTAGCTGAGGCCGGGCGTCCAGCAGCCCCTGTGACGACTTTCCTTTCTCCCCACCACCTGGAAGTGAGAGGTGGAGCCCTGGGCTTAGGAGTCAGGAGCTGGGATTTCACCCTGCCTGGGCTATGGGACACCAGGCAAGTGCCTTCCCGCTCTGTGCGGCTCACCAGGGCAACTCAAGTCCGCCTGCTAGAACGCAGGCCCCCGAGGAATCCTTCTTTGGTCATCACTGTGTCTCCAGTGCCCGGCAGTGCCTGGCACATAGACCTGCTTGATAAACACATGCTCAAGAGGTAACTGGCCTCAGTTTCCTTATCCAGGAAACAGAGGTCAGACCCCCGCCCCCGACAGGTGCTGTGTGTCACAAGAGGACGCAGGGGTGAATCGGTGAATATGCTCCCAGCCCTGCCTGCCTCCACCCAGGGGTGGGAGTGGGAGACTCGGGAAAGCGCCCACTCCCCCCTCTCTCCAGATTTTTGCACCTGCTCCTCCTCCCGTTCCGGGGTGGGGGGGTGAGACCCCAGGGACGCCCACCCCACACTGCACCCTGCCAGCCTCCCCTGCCCTACCTCTAGCCTCTAGTGCCCTCCTCTAGCCACCACCAACAGGCTGGGTGGCCCATGGGGCCCAGTTTGCAGGCGAGGAAGGTGGGACAGATAGCAGGCCCTTGAGGGCAGTCACACCGCTGGGGGCACAGCCCTGACCCATGAGGACCCAGAGTGCGGGTGTCTCAGCACAGCCCACCAACCACCCAACCTTAGGACACCCTGCCTAAAACAGACACATCAGCGGGCAAGAGCCCCCAGGGCTGGGGGAGGGTCGCTGTTACAAAGGAGGACAGACACTCCCAAAGCAGGACGCAGGACCCTCCCGGGGAGGACTGAGCGTGTCAGGGGCAGACAATTATCTCCTCACTTAAAGCAGGGTCCTTACAGGCCTCCATGCCATCGTGTTGCCTGGTTCCAACTATGTGAAAGGAAGTTAGAAAATGCGGTGAACTGAAAAATCAAGAAAGGATCGATCTGGGTTTACACTAATGTACACTTATCAATTGTTGGTGTATTACTCATGGGCTTGGTCACAATAACCACATAATGCCCTCCAGCTGTGTGCCAGGCCTCAGGTAAGCACCTTCCCTTTTATTTCATTGACTTCCCCATAACCCTCTCATTAGTCAGTATTATGTATTATCCCCATTTTCCAAACAGGAGCTCAGAGGAAAATGAGTCATCTACGGTCACCCGTGGGTAAAGGGCAGGGCAGGATTTGAACCCAGATCTGTTGTTCTCTGGAACCTGGGCTACTGAGAGTTACTTAGTGATGTATAAAAAATGAGGACACTTCGCTGGCTCCGAGGGGGGGAGGCCCCGCAGGTATCCAGGCTCTCTGGTCTCTGCCTCGCCCTCCTGCCCAGCCCTGATTTCCGGATCAGCAAGCGCAGCCTCTGAGAGACAAAGCTGCTGCATAAGCAATGGGAATTTCTGGTGTTCCTTCTGGCCTTGCTGCCCAGGGAGCCGCCTCGGTTTCTGCCCTCCCCCACCTCAACCAGACAGACTGGTTTTTCCCGTCCCCTCACCCCCAGCCCCAAGAATCTACAGGAAGTGCCCCAGTCCAAGGCACCCCTACATGTGTTGACCCTCTGCTGGCCGGGGTGGCCCTGCATGGGGAGCTGGGCCCAGGCCTCATCTCCAGAAGCTGCAGGAGCTGCTGGACCCCTCCCTCCTGCTGTGGACCCACAGTCTAGCTGGAAGAGGCCAGAGGACTTGTCTTATAGTCCAGTACAGAACAGTAAACCCCACTGTGCAGGGGGAGGGCAGTAGGGTGACAAGGGTGGAGAGGAAGGCAGGAGGCCCCAACTCTGCCACCTGCACACAGGGCTTCACCCAGGCCCTCGTGCAATTCTGACACCCTCTCTGACCACAGGCCTTGCCGTGTGCATCCCTCTGGGTTCACTCATTCAACAAATATCTGTTGAGCACCTACCACTGTGTGTATGAGCCAAAACATGAAAAGCCCTGCTCTCCTGGTGGGGGACAGCGGGGCGGGTAGCAGATAAAAACCCAATACATGAGGGAAACGCAGGATATGTGCTGTGGGGGAAAATCCAGCTGAGAAGGATAAGAAGGCCAAGAAAGATCTCACTAGAACATATGAGCATGCGAGAGGTGAAGGGAGGGAGCCATGTGACGAAGAACAGAACTCTGTGCCTTTACCTCTGGGGGTCCCTGTCTCTTGCCTACGTGTTCATCTGTCCCCATGTTTCTCCATGGGGGTCTACACATATATCTGTGTGTCTTACTCTTAAAGACAGACACACACACATACACATACATACACAGAACCAAACCTCATCCCCTTGGTCCTTCCAAACTCTCTGAGGCCCCAGCAACACCTCCTCAGGCATGCACTGCAGATAAACAAAGAGAAAGGTCTGGAAATCTTGAAGGAAAAAAACAAACCCTGTCTTCCTAAAAACCTAAAGATTTCTGATTAGGGGTTTTCTCTTTAAATGATGGCTGTCAAAAAGGTCACATTCAAGAAATATAAGAAAAAAAAAAAAAGGTCTCATTCACACATGCCCCAGGACCTTTGCACCTCCAAACAAAAATTTCTCAACAACTGGATAACAGAGATATTTTTGTTAAAAGCACCTGCAGGGCCAGAGAGGAGAGGGATTAGTCACAAATGCCTGACCAAGAGGCATTCCTCAGTTAGGGTGGGCCCCAATCCAGGGACTGGAGTTCTTATAAGAGGGAAACTGGACAAAGAGACACAGAGGGAGAACACCATGTGAAGATGGAGGCAGAGATTAGAGTGACGTGTCTCCAAGCCAAGGAACACAAAGGATTGCTGGCAACCACCAGAAGCTAGGAGAGAGGCATGGAACAGACTCTCCTTCAGAGCCTCCAGAAGGAACCAACCTTGCCAGCACCTTGATTTTGAACTTCTAATACTGTGAGACAATAAATTCTTGTTTTATTTTTAGCCACACCACGTGGCATGTGGGATCTTACATGGGATCAAACCCATGCCTGCAGTGGAAGCATGGAGTCTATAACCACTGGGCCGCCAGGGAAGTCCCTCTGTTTTTGGTGGGTTTTTTTGTGTGTGTGTTTTTTTTGCGGTACGTGGGCCTCTCACTGTTGTGGCCTCTCCCGTTGCAAAGCACAGGCTCACGGACCCAGCCGCTTCGCAGCATGTGGGATCTTCCCGGACCGGGACACAAACCCGTGTCCCCTGCATCGGCAAGCGGACTCTCAACTACTGCGCCACCAGGGAAGCCCCTTGTTATGTTTTTTAGGCGACCTAGTTTGTGGCATTTTGTTATGGCAGCTGTAGGAAACGAATACATCTATCTTAGCTACTCTTTGAGTCTACGAATGGCTGTTATGATCTGATTTAACTGGGGGGTGTTGGCATTAACTCTAATGGAAAGGTGGTCTATTAACTCCCTGGGTTCAAGCTCTGGCCCTGCCAACTTACTAGCTGTGTGACCTCGGGCAAGCTGCTGAACCACTCTGTGCCTCAGTGTCCTTATATTCAAAATGTGCCTACCTCATAGGGTAGATGTAAATGAAGTAATATATGTAAGGTACTTAGACCAATGCCCAACATAGGCTTAACACTCTCCGTGCTCTAATGTTATCACTCTGAGAGGTTAGAACATGGGTTTCCCGATCCACTCTCGGTGGCTGGTTTCCTGCAGTAGTAATAGTGTGTGCAGTTCCTAGGGGTGTGAGGCCTTGGAAAAATAATGCATCTAATAAGCACCAGGCAGTTCCTGGCAGATAAGGGTCCTCAGCCAGTGGGGCCCCCGCCCACCTTTCAGATAAGGCAGCTGGGCTTATCCAAAGAAAGGGAGGTGCGTAGGTGGTAGGGAGCAGAACCCAGTCCAGCCACCCCCCAGGACACCTCCTGCAGCTACACTCCCTCCACTCCTCACAGGCTAAGGGTCCCTGGGCAGAACACTTCATCCCTTTAGACCTCAGTCTTCCCCCCTGTACAATGGGAGCAGGGAGGTCTGCCCAGTGTTCTCCAAGGATCCCCTAAGTCTGAGGCCTGACACTCCTCAACACAGGGCTCCTCCGGGGGGCCCACAGCCTTCCCTCCCTTGTACTTACTGGAGGGACTCCACCAATCCCATGAGCACTTGGCTAACTCCTCTCCTGCCCAAAGATGGTCACGCCAACTCTCCTTTTAATCCTCTCCACCTCCTGGGCTGAGTTAGACCCTTGTAGATTTGGCGTGTGGTCTTAGAAGAGGCACCTAACCTTTCTGGTTTGTTTCTTCATCTGACACGTGAGGGGGTTGGACAAGTACACCTCTCCTGGTCACCTCATAGGTGTGTCATGCAAGTAAAAGGAAAAAGTGTAAAGGAAAAAGTGAAAAGTTGTAGAAGTTGTGAGTGGCTAGGAGGGCTGTTAGACAGCTTAGAGGGAGTAAACCCCACACCGCAGCGTCCACGCGGGGGACAAAACCTCAGTGCCTGGAGGCTGACATTAGGGTTTTAAACTCAGCAGCCGCCAAGGCACACAGGTCACAGAAGTGACTAAGGTGGGCCAGGGGAGGCCTGTGGAGCTGAGAGCAGCCTGCCAGAACTTAGTTCCCCAACCAGGGATTGAACACATGCCCCCTGTACTGGAAGCTCAGAGTCTTAACCACTGGACCACCAGGGCAGTCCCAAGAACTTCTGATTTTTCAGGAGACGTTAGAAATCCGAATTTCTACGTGAAATCTTCAGCTTTTTAAACACTGGCAATGAAACCAAATGTTTTAGAAACAATCTGAGGGCAGGGCCCATCCAACAGCCCCCAAGGACTCCCTTCTCCCCACTGCACCATCCAGAAAACTGAGGCCCAGGGGACCACGTGAACCCTTCCCGGGGTTCCCCCTCACAGGGACACATCTGGGCAGCTGAGGACACTCAGAACTTGGCCTGACCAGGCCCATACTCCACCCCCGCCCTGGCCCTTCTCCCTACAGTGAAAGGGACTTTATGGGGACAAAAAGCCACCCATTGTGTCCCAGGAGACAAAGGCGCAGGGGACAGAGGCTCCGGGTGCCTGCGTGGCCACAACAACTCTACACACCACCTCCTTCCTCCCTGTGCAGAGGGGCCGGGCTCTAGGGGAAGGCTCCTTGGAATTCCCGCTCTGTACACTACGAGCCTTCGAGAATCCTAGGCCATCACACCCCAGCTCTACAGGAGGTGCGAGGGCATTCAGAACCCAGTCCGAGCCAAGTGACCCGGTCTGGGGTGGTATTTAATTCGGCCAAGCCTCCCTTTTGTTACCTGAAAAGCAGGCACGTGAGTTACCAAATCGAGTCATTGAACAAACTCTCCCGAGGGCCCGCTCTCTGCCACAGACACTGTTATAGGCCCCGGAAGTGCAGCGGGGAGCCAGGCAACCAGGGTCCCCACCCACGAGCACCCCGCTCCCAGCCTGGGCTGCCATGGAGGAGGAGGAGGATGGGAACACTGGCGCAGGACCTGGTTCACCTCCAGGGCTTTCCAAATGCAGCCTTTATCACACTGCTTGGAGTCTCAGAGCTAGAGATGAAAGAGACTTCTGCCCCCATGGCCCTGCCGCCCCCAGAGCCCCTCATGAGGACCTCCGGCCCCTGTGTGCAGCCTGCACGTCAAGGAGCCCACTGCCACCACTCTTCCTTTGGGGTCTCTCTCAGGGTTCTAGAAGAATGTTCCCAACATGAAGATCAAGCTGCCTCCTGCCTACACCCTTGCTGGTTCCCACTCTGCACTCTGGGGCCAGAGACGCATCCCCGAGGCATCCGCGAGGCCTTCCCTGGCTCCCAGAGCCAGCAGCAATGCACCCCCCTGGGTGAGGTTCCAGAAATTAAGACCTGCTCACCTTCCTCCCTTGGGGGTCTCCTGGCCCTCCCCAGAAAGTCAACCGGTGCCTCCCCAGCACTAAGACCCTTACGGCGACACAGAGCTTTCCCAGGAAGGCCTTAGTCCCCTTGAAAGCCCAGGTCAAGTCCAAATCCAGCCCCCGTCAGTGCTTCACCCCCAGGAAGCCCAACTCTCTCAAGTAAAGCACTTGGCCCATTTCACAGATGAGGAAAGCAAAGCTCTCGGAAGAGATGGACGTGGCCCAAGGTCATGCACTGTAAGGGTGGGGACAGTTCTGTGACCCAGTAGATAGAGACGCCCAGAAGAGGACAGAACTCCAAATTCCAGGAGGTAGGGACACTCCCTGGAGACTAATTTGTTTGCAGGGAGCATCACTGCCCCGGAGGCGAGAGCAGAGAAGGGGCAGGGTCAGTCCTTGAACCCTGGCTGGAGAGGGATGACAGAATCTTACGTTCTCAGCACCCCAGGCGGGTCCCCGTCTGGCCGTCGGCCCTCCAGAGAGAGCTGGCTTCTGGGAGCGTGTGAACTTCATTAGCCCCATGAGGCCTGGCCTCTCTACCTGCTGAGGAACAGGGCTGGGGGGAGAGGCACCTAAAGTGAGGGTCTTCCTTATTCCCTGGACTTCCTTCCTCAGACACTAGCTCTAGTCCTGACTCTGTCACTAATGTTTGGGGTGACATTGAGCAAGCCCCACCCCATCTAAACTTCGAGGACAGACAAGTGACCCCATCTGGCTAATCTCATACAGGCTGGCAGATCATCTGGTATCTGACCTCTCCGCTCCTAACTGAATGAAGCTCAAACATCCCAGAACAGCCCCAGGTCTGTTCCCTAGCAGCTGGGCCCTGCCTGACCTTCAGCCCTGGCCTTCCTGCTCTCACCTCTCCGTGAGACCCTGTGGTACCACCCTGTCCTCCCACCCCTTGGGCAAACAGGAAGGGCCAACTCAGCCCAACAGCAAAGGACCAGTTTATATCCAGGGCTGGGCTCACTGGACTGCCAAGGAAAACAGGCTCTCCCCCAACACTCAGGTTCCAAATCGCCATGGGGACCAGGGCAGGACCCCCTGCAGCTCCCTCAGACCATCTAAGAGCAGGAAATCAGGGCATAATCCTCACTGAGTTCCACCACAAACAGCTCACCAGCTGATAAGGAGTAACAAACACCTGGCCCTGATACTCCAACAGAAACTGAGAGCATCCACCACACGTGGACAGCTCCGCAGCCCTTACCTCTTTCCACTTACAGATGGTTAAGAAAAGGTCACCCAGCCAGTAACACTGAACTCAAAGCCATTGCTTGCTGCTCTGTGATCCTGGGAAAGTGCCTTCCCCTCTTTGGGCCTGAGGGAGACTTCAAGTGCCATCTTCATAGCTTTTGCTGCACCCATAAATGACCTGTCCTATTTTTTTACCCACTATTTTCATTTATTTAAAAGATTTTTTTTGATAAGTTATTTTATTTTTAAAATGCATGATATATATGACATGATAGGTAACAAAATGGTGCTTTTAGCATGTCTCCCTCTTCCCCTGATACTCAATTTCTTCCCTGGGGGCAACCAAGAGTGATTTCTCAAGTGTCTTGCCAAAGACTACCTAGGCATGCATGCACACACATACACTTCAGATAGGCGAGTGTGTATATTTATATAGCCTGTGTGTATTTCTCCCAGACAAATGACAGTATTCTACACACACAGGTTTTCACCTTGCATTTTCCACTTAACCATACAGCCCGGAGATTGTCCATCATTACACACATACAGAGCTGCCTTATTGTTTTCGTTGAGGGGTAAGAAGTTATCTTTTTACTAACTGTATCGTATGCCACTGCATAAATGTATCATAATTTATTTAACTAGTCCTCACTGATGAATGTGGATTTATCACACAAATAAGAATTTTAAAAAGAAACTTTTAAATCACTAAAAAGTAGAAAACCTGCATTATCTACCACAATAGAAGCTAACTATAAAATTAAATACAACAAAAATTAACAATATTAATACATCCCAGATAGATACAGTTGTCTTCCCAGGATCCAGAGCTCCAGATTTAAATTTAAAAAGTGTTGGGAAGGCACTCAAGACACTTTAGCACCCAAATGAGGCTGTCTCCTCCAGCAATCCTCCAGGACTGTGATTGACTGTGGATGACGCAACACTTTCCAAGCCCCACGTGGGAGACTTTATTACCTCAAAGTGGGAAAGTCCTAACTCTGACACAGTTTCCAGAAGCCAGAAAGAAAAAAGGAAAAGGAAAGAAAACAAGAAATTCGGCAACATAAAAATAAGTCTTTCTGACCAAAAACAAAACAAGACAAGCAAACAAAAACACCATAAAAAAACAAACAAAAAAAAATACCCTGAGCAAAGTCAAAAAACAAACAAGGGAAAAAATATTTGCAAATCATCTAGCACTCCTAGCAACTGATAGGGCAAAGACCAACAACTTAATAGAATGTGGAAAGAAGCAAACATACAAGGAAATGCAAATGGCTCTTAAACATATTTTTAAAAGTGAGGTTCTTTAACCTCACTCATAAGAGAAATGCAAGACAATGCTACCCTGACCTGCCATTTCGCCTGTCAGATGGGAGCTGTAGGGAACAGGCACTCTACGAGAAGGCTCACTGAGGGGCACAAATGTGACCCCTATGGAGGGCATCTGACAATCTCTAACAAAATCACTAACACACATAACCTGAGCCAGCAGTCCCCCTTCCAGAAATGTACCATACAGATGCGCTCAGTGGCTTGGGCGAGATCATTCACCGTGACAGAGTGTGGGAACAGCAAGAGTGGAAACCCAAGTGTCTGTCAACAAAGGGACCGGCCACACAACTCACACCACAGCTGCGGGATGGGCTGCTAGAGAAGCCGCAAGAGAAGTGATCACGCTTCAGGTACTGAGACGAAAAGACCTTCATGACACACTTTTAAGTGAAAAAGGAAAAGTGCAGGAGGATGTGTATAGACTATAGCCCTGGAGTAAAGTGGGGAGAGGTGGGGATCTATAGCCACATTTGCAGATCTCCTTAAAGAAAGCCTAAAATGCTACACAGGAAACGGAGAAGAATGGGCATGGGGGAGGTCAACTCTAACCAAATGGGACAGAGATTTTTCACTGTGTTCTTTCCCACTCTGTCTTATTCTAGACTGTTGTAAATACGTTACCTATTAAAGAAATTAAGGAAATAAAAGATTAAAAAGAGAAAGATACGTGTAGCTCTATGTGCAATGATATAGAACATCCCTAGGTGTATTGCCAAGGGGGTAAAAGCGTGGCAGGGCACAGGCAGAGTGCGCCTACCTGTGTTTTGATAGGGGTTATGTGTAGAAATAACTGCACTGACTCACCCTGGAATGCCACACCCATGATGCCTCGGGCAAGGGCGGGGGATGGGGGTGGGAGGAGTGACCCGACTGGGATGAGAGATTACATTTTCATTGATAACGCTTTGGACTGCTGGAACATTTTTGCCGTATGTCTGTGTAATTTTTTCAAAGAATAAAAACAGGTCCATCAATAGAGAAATGGCTAAATGAGCTCGGGCCCTACCGTGACATCCTGGGATAGCCCGAAACAGGAAGGAGGCAGACAGCTCTGCATAACATGAAGAGATGCAGGTGCCCTGGGTGTGAGAAAAGCAACCCAACAAAGGATACAGAATAAAACCATCAATGTTTTTTAAAATGCACAGGAAAAAGAACTAGAAACACCCCAACACAGCAGTTCCCTTTGGGAGAGGGGTAGGGGATCCAAGAATAACTTTAGCCTTACCTGTAATAGGTTTTTGCTTTTTAAGGATAATGTGTCCATATATTGTTACATAATTATAAATTGATTCCAAACACTCGACACTCTCCTAGCCACAAAGTGGGGCGGGTAGGCGGAGCTAACAACACAGGCATTGTTTTGCTGGGTACAGTGGAGTAGGAAGGAAGGTGGGTAGCATGCAGGGTGGGGAATGCTGCCCTAAGGAGGCTGAACCCATGAAACTCAGTGCTATGGAAAACCCTGTGAGTCCCCAACACTGTGATCCCAATATGGCCAACCTCTGCTCACACCTCACAGATCCCAACAACCTTGTCTAGCCAACCTAAAGAGTTGACTTTAAGCCTCTGCCCTGCCCCCAACCTGAAAAGGGGCTGCCATGCCTTGTGGGGCTGGAGAGAGTCAGGATTACCACAAGGAAAAACTTTCTCACACTCCCAGGTGCACAAGGATGGAGCAGGTAGCCTTTAGAGGGACTGAGCTCCCTGTCCCTGGAAGAATGCAAGCTCATGTTGAGGACACACCGAGGGGCCTTTGGGAGCAAGTGTAAGAGCCCTAGGATTCTATGACCCTGTGAATCCTAACTGCCCTTCGTTCTAACATATACAGCGCTAAGCCCTTTGCAGGCATCAGCTTCCACATTCCTCACAATCCCACCATCACCATTTCACAGACAAGGAAACTGAGGCTCAGGGATATTAGGGAACTTGCCCAAGATGACAGAGCCAGGATTTGAACCCAAGGCTCTCTGCTTCCACCAATACTCTCACCAGCACCCATGGATCACTGTGATCAAGTGGCAGGTGAGGCTTCTGATCTGTTTATTCATCTGCCAACTGGGAATCATGTGACCACCCCCAATCCCAGGAGATAGGGCAAGAGGGAAGGATAAAAGGTGCCAAACACAACTGCCCTACCGACACAGGCCATTCACATGGTTTCTGTGTCCTGAGCCTCAAGGATGCCTTCTGACTGCTGGGCCTTTATACGAGGTATTCCAAGGTTCATCTGCTCTGCACCTCCTTACTACCCCTTCCACATAACTAAACCCTTCAGGGCCCACTTCCATTAGGAAGCCTTCCCTAGTGGCCCTGGCCCCTGATGAGTTCCCCTTCCTGAATTTCCTCTCCTTCCTGTCCAAAGCACCCTACCTCCCACATGTGATCAATTGGGAGATTGGGATTGACATATATGCACTAATATGTATAAAATAGATAACTAATAAGAACCTGCTGTATTAAAAAAAAAAAGCTTCCAGATTTTTAATGACCAAGAGCTGTCTCTAGATCAAACTTGCCTGCTTCCATTTTTAGATGCTATCTGCATAAATTCATGTTTCCCTTTTTGCCTAGGCTGCTAGGAAACCCAACAAAGAATTGACAGCCTTAAACTTGCGACAGATTCCAGATCTCCTTTTAGCTCTCTTTAAGTCAATCCCTACCCAACCCACACATACACCACCAACTTTTAAAAATATATTACATTAACTCTTCCATCATATGTGACTTGATATCATATTCCATCTCATGTTCTTTCTGGAGCTAGATGGGGTTGGGGGAGTGATAAATCAGTGAACACTGAGGTTGGTTCTTCAGGACACATTTAATACTAAAATAAACAAAGAACACATCTCCTTCTCAAGAAGCTGGGGCCTTTCTTCCTTCCCTTCCCACCGCCCTCCTCCCACATCTGGAACTCTTCACCAGATCCTGGGAAACAAAAGGGTCTGATGGAGAATTAGCTTTCACCTTCTCGTGTACTGCCTCCTCCAGGCAGCCTTCCCTGATCCCTCCACAGGTAGCTCATCCTTTGAGCTCACAGACAAAGAGCTTCTGGACAGCAGGCCCTGAGCCTGGGGTCTCCATCACTCCCACACCCAGTGCCCAGTAGGAGCCCAGATGAGTGTGGTAATAGAGCACGGATCAGAAAAGTCAGGCCACTCAGGGCTTAGATCCCAGCTCTATCACTCTGTGAGCTCTTGGGCAAAGAACTGACCCCTAAGCCTCAGTTTCCTCACCTGTAAAGTGGAGGAGAATAAGAGAATATGAAGCTCTTGGCAGAAGGCCTGGAGCTTAGTTTACACCTGAGTGATGGGAGCTATGATGGCTTCCCAGAAGACGGGGTGCCTGTTGAGTGGAACCCTCCTTGTCTCAGACCCAGTGGAACTGTCCGTTGCCAGAGAAACAGTTCAGGAAGCAGCTTCTCCCACAAGCCAATTGGTGAAGGCACTAAAAGGTGCAGGTCTTCAGAACTCTGATGGGAGACCCTTGTCCCCCTTTCCCCGGGCCCCAAAAGCACTGCAGGGGGGGCAGAAGGCCATCCCACTCACACTCAGTCCCTGGGAGTCTAAGTGCCAAGCTCCACCACAGCTCTCCAGGCCAGTCCTGCATTCCATGGACAGCTCAGTGTCTACATTTGCACGATGGGACCCAGATGCTCAGCCCACGGGGACCCCCAAATCAGAGACACAAGCCTCTGCCACAGGAAGCTACCCTAGTCCTTGCAGGCACAGCAGGGCCTTCCTCTAGTTCCCCTTATTCCAAGTTTCATTGTTCAAATGCAAAAGGGGCTGATGCTCAGGTCCTGTCTACCGGGAGCTAACCCTGGGGACCCACCAGGCAGCCTCATCCTGCTCAGCCCAGCAGGGATCCCTCTGCTGTTCCAAACCCCTTAAGGCTGCGAACAGAACATGGTCACCACTTCTCGCAAGGTATTCAAGCCTTCCGCTTCTGGCCACCCAGAAACAAGTGCTTCAGCTCCAGTGTAAGCGAGCAAGACTTGCCACCCCAAAATTCATCTCTTGGCATAATAATTTTAAGCTGCTGATCTAAGAAACAGCAGACATGGGAAAAACTGAAAACCAAGGTTTCTTACCCTTTTGTAAGAAACATTTACATGTGTAAGGGAAATCTCCATCTGTAAGGGTGTCTCCCTCACAGTACCAACAGGTGGACCAAATCTCTAGAAACATATCATTGGAAAAAGTAACGACTTAAATCTGAATCACAATTGTTTACTGTGCTTTTCCTGCTCACCTCCCATAACTGGCTCCCCATCCTCAACATCCTCTTGTGTCTTTAGCTGAAGATGGTGTTTAAGGGGAGGGATTTGGCCATTTGGGGAGTTTCTCAGTTTTTCTGGGTCTTTCCCATGTGTATATGTGATTAAACTTTGATTTTCTCCTGTTAATCTCTCTCATGTCAATTTAACTCTTAGACCAGCCGGAAGAACTAGACGGGTAGAGGAAAATTTCTTCCTCCCCTACACTGGCTAAACCAACCTGCAGGCTACTCTCCCCACTTCCCTTCCACTTCCCCAGCCCCAAGGCTTGCCCCGCACAGTGGCCCGCCCTTTGAACACCGTTTCCCTACCTCGGCCTCAGATTTCAGTGAAGTCCCTGCTCAAAAGTCACCTGTCCTCCATGAGCCTCCCTGGACTCAGAATTGATCATCCCTCTCCTCTGCCCTTTCCCACCCCTGGGACTGGGACTCCCTTCCTGCTAGGCTGCTGTACCCTTCTCAACCACCCGGGAGCCTAGCGCTCAGCAGCGCTCCGGACAGGCTTTTCCCACCTGCAGATTTAAATTAGTCCCCAGTCGGGACCTCTCCCCCGCCCCGCCCCTCCCCTTCACAAAGAATCTGCCAGACTGCTCAGAGAGAAGCTAAAAATGTAGATTTCTGGGCTGTAGTGACTGAGATGCCAATTCCACATTTTTCCCAGGGGTGGGGACCAAGATCTACATTTTAAACCTCCGAGAGAGGCTGAGGCTGAGGTGGGGGAGGGGCCCCACAGGAAGAGATTTGAGGAATTCTGAAAGAGACACCTGGCCCAGGGGGAAGGATGCTCACCGGCGGTAAGGAGGGAGGTTTGGTCTCGGACCCTGCCTTCAGTCCTAAACCTGGCAGCCTAGCTAGGACCCAGCAGTGGGACAGCAGGAGGTGCCCTAATGCAAAATGGATCTTGGCCCACCTCCAATTCCCCCCTAGTCCTCTGAAAACGCACCAAGCCCCTCCCACAGGGCAGCCCCCAGCTTCCCGACTCGCACCAGAGGGTACCATGGGGAGAAAGCTAACACCTTCAAGCCTGAAATTGGTGTGTGGGGGGAGGGGTGTTCCCATCGATCGGCCTCGGCTGGGGTCTACAAAGGGTATTGGATATAGAGGTGTCCTGCCTCTGGCTTCCCACAAATGCCTCCCCCAGCGTTGGGCGCGGTATCTCGGCCCCAAGGGGCCCGTCAAACCGGCCGGAAACCGGCAGGTTACCCAGTGGAAGCCAGAAGGGCCGGGCTCCCGCGCGGGAGCCCATAGGGCCCTGCCGAAGGGTCTGTGCTGGACCGGATGTGCCCACTCGGTTAGACGAGGAGTGCTCTGGGGTGCAGCCACGGGGAGCCGCTGGGAGCTTGGCAAAGGGTCAGATGAGAGTGAACTTTGCCTCAGGCTGGTGCTGGAGGGCTGGGGACTTAGTCCTGGCACAGGGAGAGCCAGAGACGGGGAAACAGAGAGAGAGAGAGTGGCGCGCGGTGATTGTGGCTTTTGTGAGAGCTTCTGTGGGTGAGCTCTTGGTGACCACTTGGGAGAGAGTGATGGGGCGCTGAGGTGGGCACTCTGACATTGGTGCACCTTGTGTGTGCTCGAAGAGACGGCAACTAGGACGTCTCGGGGTGAGAGGGTTCCAGGGTGATCTCGGGGGCGTCCGCCCTAGAGGCGCCCCCGAGGAAGGCACGGCGCATCGGGGCGCATGTGAACCTGGGTTGGGGGTGTGCGAGAAGCAAGGAAAAAGGGCAGCTCTAGAGCCCCCGACCCCTCCCGGCCCCCCCGGGACACCCCGCCACCCCCCGGCCCCGGACCCCAGGCCCCAAGCGCGCGCTCACCAACTGCAGCAGCATGAGCGCCCCGAGGCTGGAGCGCACGAAGCCCAGGTCTGGGCGCAGCGCCGAAACCGCGGCGCCGCCTCCCTGCGCCGGGCTGCTGGTCCGCGTGCTCACTTTAGACGGGAATTCAGCCATGGCGGCCCCGCTCGCCTCCACAGGTTGCTCCCGCCGCCGTCGCCGCCCCTCCCCGCGGCGGGTGCCGGCTTCTGCGCGGCTCCTCCGAGGAGACTCGCGCTCCCGATACTGCTCCCGGGGCTACGTGCGGCGTCTGGGCGAGCAGTCGGGAGCCGCCAGGTGCGGCCGGAATCCCGGCCCCGCCCTCTCCACGAAACCCTCCCCTTTAACCCTTCGCACACCGCCCGCCGGTCCATCCCGGAGCCACACCAAGTCGCCATCTCTTTGACGCGGAAACTGAGGCCGTGGTCAATGAGATGGCCCCACCAGAACCAGCCTAGATAGCCGCCCGTTTCTCTCCCCGGGAAAGCCGCCTGCTGACAATATCCCTCGCATTCGCGGCAGCTTTGACTGCTCCTTCGCTCCCTCCTCACCCTTAGCTTCCGAGCCCCGGGATAAATTGGCGGCCGTTAGCAGAGCGGGCAACTACCGGCTCCCTGCCGAATGCCTCACTGGCGCTGTGTGCCCTTGGGCGAGCCCTTGCCCCTCTCTGAAGTCTCCCCGTAAAGCGGGATCGGCATCCCTGTGCAGAGACTCCCAAGGAGTCCCGGGTGACCGAGCATCCTGGAGGGGAGGGTCTGGATAAATTGTGGGTGTGCGTGGAAGGGGGAGGCCCTCTTATGACTCAGTTGATGTGGTTTTCTCTTCTGAACTGATTGAGCAGTAACTTAGAAGATCGCTGAGCCTCAGTTTCCTCGTCTGCAATATAAGGATATAAATGGACCTCACTCCACAGAGCCGCTGTGCAAAATAAATGAAATACTGCACGGAAAGCTCCTGCCACGCCAGGGGTAGGGGGTGGCGGTGAAGGTGTCAGAAGGTGGGAGATGCTGTTGGACTTACGGTTTCGTCGCTCCACTTGCACCCTGAAACACACACACACACACACACACACACACATCCCTCAGGCCATATCGACCTGCACAGATAATTGATTCATTTATTCATCAACCAATGATTGCTGAGACCTTACTATATGTCAGACCCTACCCCAGGCCATGTGAATACAGCAAGCAAAAAACCACCCAAGGCCTTCTTGGATCCCACTTTCTACTGGGGGTAACAAGCAATAAACTGGAGAGAAAAAATAAGTTCAGGTAGTGACAAATCCTGTAACTAAAATAAAACAGGGAATTCCCTGGCGGTCCAGTGGTTAGGACTCAGCGCTTTCACTGCTGGGGGCGGGTTCGATCCTTGGTCTTTGAAATAAGATGCCAAGTGGTGTGGCCAAAACATAAATAAATAAATAAATAAAACAGAGGAGCGTGACAGAGATGACCAGGAGGCAACTTTTAGACAGAGTGGTCAAAGATGACCTCTCAGAGAAGGTGACCTTTGATATTTACTCAACTGGAGGTTCAACGCCCACTCCCCACCCCCAATGCACCTGAGACCCTCTTCTCCACCCCACACATACAGCAGATACTCAGGGAATGAGGAGTGCTTCTTGGTAGCTGCCAAATCATTACCCAGAGCCCAGCCTCTCTGCAGACTGTGTGAGCCCAAGTGCAGAACAAAGCTGTTGGGTAAACACTTAATTTTACAGTGTCACGGAAAACAGTAAGATGATTGTTTCTGAGGCAGATTCTAAAACAGTAGGATGTTTTGGTTTGGGTTTGGATTTTGTGTTTTTGGTTAATCCCACTTTCATTCCTTTCAAATGGCAGCGAGCAAGACTCAATCACTGTATTGTTTTTTCCTTCGACCTTTTCTTCCAAACCAACTTCACTCGTCCCCAGTCAGAAAAAGTGGGAAGGAACCTAATGCCCACCCAGAGCTCCCACTGTCACCCTGGGCTCTTGGGATGGGGGTGGGGGGAGCCAGCTGGGGATGAGGAGGAGAGGGTCTGTCCGTTCCCAGAGCTAGTCCCCCCTCCTCGGGTCTGTGCGGGCCATCTCCACACAGATCACCTGCAGCACCTGTCCTGTCTCACCTCTCCTTAATTCTACAAAGGCTCCCTACTCTGGCCAAGCCCCTACTGGGTACTGGGCCTGCTGTCCCTTGGGGTGGGGATGGAGCATACTGGTGAGGCTGTGGGGTTCTGGCACTGACCAGATGTTAAGTGTGCACCTTGGATGCGCCAGGCACTGGGGACAGCCCTGAGAGCCATCCAAGCAGAGACCCTACCCTCAAGGAATCTGATGGGGGAGACCGCCTCTAGATATACAAATGCACAGATAAATAGATAATTACAGATTGTGATGATATTACTACAAGAAAAAGCAAGATGCCATGGGAAAGAATAATTGAGATTTGGGGGTGTCGTTTAGGTAGCTGGGTCAGGGAAAGTGTAAACATTTAAGCAGAGACTTGAAGGATGCCTAAGAATCAGACAGGAAAAGAGCATTCCAGGCTGAGAAAACTACCATACATGCAAAGGCCCTGAGGCAGGAAAGACTTTGGAGTCTTTGAGGAGGGACATAAAGTTATAAACTGAAGGGACTGGGGAGAGATGAAGTTCAAGAGGGAGCCAGGGGCCAGGTCACCTGGTTCTTAAACCCTTGGTAAGACAGCGTTGTGGCCGCGTCTTATGGCATGCGGGATCTTAGTTGCCCTACCAGACATTGAACCCGTGCCCCCGGCAGTGGACGCATGCAGTCCTAACCGCTGGACCGCCAGAGAATTCTTGGATTTTATTATTAAAAAATAGACCATTAGGGCTTCCCTGGTGGCGCAGTGGTTGAGAGTCCACCTGCTGATGCAGGGGTTCGTGCCCCGGTCCGGGAAGATCCCACATGCCGCGGAGCGGCTGGGCCCGTGAGCCATGGCCGCTGAGCCTGCGCGTCCGGAGCCTGTGTTCCGCAACGGGAGAGGCCACAACAGTGAGAGGCCCGCGTACTGGGTTAAAAAAAAATAGACCATTAGAGGGCAGTTACACTGTTTGATTTCCTATTTTAAAAAATTCACAGAAAGACTCCTCTGGAGGTCATCCAACAGTTCCCAGAAGCCAGCTTTGGGAGGTTGCTGAATATAATCAGCAAATATCGACTGAACACTTTTCCAGCTGGCCCTGTGCTTGGTGCTGTGGGGTTGGTTAGTTTTGGTTTCTTTATGTTTAATTGCCCAATTAACTCATTAGTTTATTTCATTGCACATCACACACACATCTCCAAACCTGCACCCTCACCTCTAGCTAATCACTGAGAAGAGTTTGGAGTATCCCATCAGATCTTTTCTTTCTTCTTTTTTTTTCACTACCATACAATATATGGAAATATAGAGACTTGCTTTGTTCGTAACTTTTAAACATTTTTACAAAAAAATGGGATTATACTGTATACATTGAAACTTGATTTTTTCACTTAACATATCTTGGGAATTTCTCCATGACAGCACCTGAAGACTGACCTAATTCCTTTTATATGTCGTATAATATTTCATGGAAGGGCTATTACATTATCCCTTCCCTTATTGGTAAAAAGGTAAGTGGTTTCCAACAGTTCCTCATTACAAGTAATATTGAAACAGGAGGGAAAGGGGCAGGGCACAACCTTTAAAAGAATGACATAGCCATTGAGGATATGACGAAAACTGGTTGGAACTGATCAGTCCCAAGATGGCGGAAGATTTGATTTCCAGTAGACCCTGACCCTCATTATACACTCATTATACACATCATTAGCATATGCTAAATGACAAACCCACAGGAGCCAGAACAGTTCCGCGGCTAACCATAAAAGGCCAATAAGTGGAAGGTGGCCCAAATCCTGGAAATCCCCGCCCCTTCTCCAAAATAGTTGGAATAATCCTCCCACTTGTTGGCCTATGAAATTACACAGCCCATGAAAACCAACCACTCCATATTTTGGAGCTGCTCTTGCCTTTTGAGACAGACCGCATTCTGTCTATGGAATGTGTATCTCTCTAAATAAATACACTTCTTACCTATCACTTTACCTCTCCCTGAATTCCTTCTGCGCAGAGACATAAAGAACCTGAGCTTCGTTAAGTCCTGAAACCAGGTGTGTGATCTCAAAAGACAGTAGGTTCAAGTCCCAGCCTATGGGTTCAAGTCCTAATCTGAGTTTTGGCTGGGTTCGAATCCCATCTGAGTTATGAGGTTTCAATATTACATAAGCCTTCTTATTTATGCGTCTCTGTACACACATAACTCCAGTCTTCAAAGCAGAACCACTGGATTGAGGGTATTTGCATGTTTTTTTTTTTTAAAGAGATACGTCCAAATTGCTCCAAAAGACCATATTTTTGACATCCTCATTAAGACTAAGTGAGTTTATGGGACTTCCCTTGTGGTCCAGTGGTTAAGAATCCGCCTTCTAATGCAGGGGATGTGGGTTTGAACCCTAGTCTGGGAACTAAGATTCCCACATGCCGTTGGATAACTAAGCCTGTGCACAACAACTAAGACCCAAGTCAGCCAAAAATAATAAAAAAAAAATATTAAAAAAAAAAAAAGAGTAAGTGAGCTTAACTATTTGCCTGCCCCTATGGTCATATGTAGTGAGCTTAAAAAAAAAAAAGTCTCATCGTTTCCATTTGTATTTCCTAATACTTAGCTAGTGTGGCTGAATATTGGCCTTTCATATTTCCTTTTCTGTGAATTTAAGGTTTGAATCATTTGCCTTTGTGTAGTGAAGAATTAAATTTGCCCAAAGGGTGGTCTGGCCATTTTTCCTCAGTTTCTGAGAGGTAATCTCTAAACCTTTGGACCGTCATGCCTGATAGAAACATCTTTGCTTAGGGTGGAGGCACTGTCCATCAGCTCAAGTAGCTCCACCTGGAGGAGTTGGACACTGAGATCAACCGTGGCCAGGTGATGAAATCCCAAGAAGGGCTCCGGCCACCAAGGCAGCTGGTGAGTTTACCTGGTTGGCAGTACTCCATGTGTACTGTCACACATCAGTGCTGGGAAAGTAATGCATGGAGTCCGTGACTCCCTGGGGAGAGGACAACGGACATTCCACTTTTGGAACGTAAAAATCACCCTTTAAAAAAGTATACAATTCAGTGGTTTTAGTGTATTCCCTATAATGAATCATCACCACCGTCTAATTCCAGAACATTTCCATCACCGCATGTCTGATTTTAATCTGTGTTCTTTATCTGTAACATACTGTAACTGCGAGTATAACAGCTTGCAGCACATTCTGTGAGGCCTTCTAGCTAATGAATTATTGAACCTGAGGGTGGTTTTGGGACCCCCCCCGAACCCTGCAGTTGCGTCAGAAGTGACAGCGGTCTTGTGGAGTACTGTACTCCCTCCAGTGTTGCAGCCCAGTTTGTATTGTTGTATAAAAGGAGCTCCTTTTATATGTTGGCTCCCCTCTCCCCATTGTCACTTTTGTATGTTGCTATTGTTTTCTCCTACGTTGTTTCTCCCACTCTGTGGCATTTTGATAAATGTGACAGTCATGTAACCACGACCAAAATTAAAATATAGAACATTTTGATCACCCCCCAAAGTTCCTTTGCGACCTCCACCCTGGCCCCAGGCAACCGCTGACCTGTTTTCTGTCATTGTTGTTTTGCCTTTTCCAGAATGTCATATAGAATCTTACATGATATACTTGTGGCAGGCCAAGATGTTCCATCCTAATCCCTGGAACCTGTGAACGTTACCTGTTATGGAAATAGGGATTTTGCAGATGTGATTAAAGACTTCGAGATGAGGAGATTATCCTGGATTATCTGAGTGGGCCCTAAATGTAACTACAGATGTCTTTATAAGAGGGAGGCAGAGGGAGATTTGATAACAGTAATGTGAGCACAGAAATAGAGATTGACAGGATGCAGTCAGGAGCCAAGGAATGCCGGTAGCTTTTAGAAGTGGAAGAGGCAAGGAACAAATTCTCCCTAAAGCCTCCAGAAGCAACCAGCCTTGCTGACACTTTGATTTAGCCCCTTAAGGCTCATTTTAGACTCCAGATCTACAATAGAATAAATGTGTTGTTTTAGACCACTGAATTTGTGATAATTTGTCACAGCAGCAAGAGGAAACTTATACAGTAGTCTTTTGTGAAAAGCTCTTTTGTGTAACATAAAGCTTTTGAAATTCATCTGATGAAATGAAATTCATATTTTATGGCAAGACAAGACAAATTTAAACACAAAATGTTTTTTCGTATGTTTCTCCTCCCTCCCTTTTAGTGTGTATTGTGTGTCTGCATTAACCAGACCTCTATAGGAGATAACATTCCTTCTTAATCTTGTAAGGGGTCACAATGACCCGCTACTTGCTTTGTACATGCAGATCTCGATTGTGTAACTGTCAATATGTCATGTGATGCATAACCCTTTGTCTCAAATATGTATATAACTCTGCCTTGACCTCTAACAGGTGGAACAGTCAGTCCTCAGAGCTTTTGGAAGGGCTATCTGCCTGGTTATATCCTCAGATTGGCTTGGATGAAATTTTCTATTTCTTTCTTAGATTGACTATTAATTAACTTTTCATTGACACATCTATGTTGATGAGCATAGAGGTAGATTGTTTCCTTTTATTAAGAAATGTATTCCATTGTATTGATATACCACAATTTCTTTGTCCTTTCACTGGTTGATGAACATTTGGGTTCTTTCCAGTTTGGACGGCTATGAATAAAACTGCTATGAACATTCATATGCAGGTTTTTTGTGTGAACATGTTTTTATTTCTCTTGGGTATGTACCTAGGAGTAGAATTTCTGGATCCTGTGGTATGTGTATCATTAACTTTGTAAGACATTGCAAAACTGTTTTCAAAAGTGGCTGCACCATTTTTCCAAAGAGGCTGTTCACCAACTGGTTTTACTCATTTGTAAAGGGCAGTGACTTACCCAGGGTCACCTACTGAATTAGAGGCAACAGCAGAACTAGCATCTACATCTTCTCATCCCCAGCAGTGATCCTGAGAGAGGCAGTCCTGCCTGAGTATCCCCCTCCCATTTCCAGCCTCCCCATCCGCTTCTGCCCCTTCTTATCCTCTCTTCTGTCATCCAGCCCCAGCAGGAGGTGGAGGCCAGAGCAGCTTTCAATCTATTGCCATCTCCACCCCAGCCCAGAATGTACCAAACAGAGGTGGGAAAGGCTCGGGGAATGGGGATCACTGACAAGAATCCCCTTTAAGATCTGAGGGCAGTGCATCCCCCTGGAAAAGACCTTTGTGTGGGATGTGAGATGATTTTTGATGGCCCAGGGGTAGTCTTCAAATGCTTCAAATGCTTCATTAGGAGTACTTTGTTTTTAATTTCACTTTCAATCTGATTATGCCAAGGAGAAAGACTTTTTTGGTGCTAATATATCTTTAACATCTAATTTTGTTAATCTTTTTTTTTTGGCCGCCCTGCGCAGCTTACAGGATCTTAATTCCCCGACCAGGGATCGAACCCATGTCCCTTGCAGTGGAAGTGTGAGGTCTTAATGACTGGACTGCCAGGGAAGTCTTTGTAAGTTTCTTCAAAAAACACATTTATTACAGTTAAAATGAGTCCACTTAAAGAAAATAGTTAATTTTCAAAAAGTGTGTAAAACCCCTTACACAGTCAAATGATTTTTGACAAAGGTGTCAAGACCACTCACTGGGGAAAGGATGGTCTTTTAACAAATGGTGTTGGGAAAACTGGATATCCACATACAGAAAATGAAATTGGACCCTTGCTTTATACTATATATGAAAATTAACTCAAAATGGATCAAAGACTTAAACATAAGACATAGAACTATAAAACTCAGAAGGAAACAGAGGGGAAAACGCTTCATGGGCTTCCCTGGTGGTGCAGTTGTTAAGAATCCGCCTGCCAATGCAGCGGACACAAGTTCGAGCCCTGGTCCGGGAAGATCCCACATGCTGAGGAGCAGTAAGCCCGTGCACCACAACTACTGCGTGAGTCTCTGCTCTAGAGCCCATGCTCTAGAGCCTGCGAGCCACAATTACTGAAGCCTGTGCTCTACAGCCCGTGCTCCGCAACAAGAGAAGCCACCGCGATGAGAAGCCCGTGCACCGCAACGAATAGTAGCCCCCGCTTGATGCAACTAGAGAAAGCCCACCCGCAGCAACGAAGACCCAACGTAGCCAAAAAAAAAAAAAAAAAAGTTTCATGATGTTGGGTTTGGCAATGATTTCTAGGATTTGACACCAAAAACACAAGCAACAAAAGTGAAAATAGATAAATTGTATTACATCAAAATGAAAACTTCCTGCATCAAAGGACACAGTTAAATAGAGTGAAAAGGCAACCTAAGGGAGAAAATATTTACCAATCATATATCTAAATCTAAAAAGAGGCTAACTTCCAGAACATATAAAGAACCCCTACAACTCAATAACAATAACAACAAAACTGATTTTAAAAATGGCCAAAGGACTTGAATAGACATTTCTCCAAAGAAGATATACAAATGGCCAACAAGCATACGAAAAGATGCTCAACACCACTAATCATTAAGGAAATGCAAATCAAAACCACAGTGAGATATCACCCCACATTTATTAGGATGGCTGCTATCAAAAAAACAAAACAGGGACTTCCTTGGTGGTCCAGTGGTTAAGAATCCACCTCCCAATGCAGGGGAAGTGGGTTCGATACCTGGTCGGGGAACTAACCCGTGTGCCACAACTAGAGAGAAGCCTGTGTGCTGCAACTAAGACTCGACGAAGCCAAATAAATAAATAAATATTAAAAAAAAAAAAAGAAAGAAAGAAAAGCAGTCAAACCCATAGAAAGAGAAAATGGAATGTTGATTGCCAGGGACTTCAGGAAGAGAGGAATGGGGAGTTATGGTTTGATGGGACAGAGTTTCAGTTGGAGAAGACGAAAAAATTCTGGAGATGGAATGTGGTGATGGTTGCATAACAGTGTATGCCATAGAACCGTACACTTACAAATGGTAAATTTTGTTATATGTGTCTTATCACAATTAAAGAAAAAAAATTTTTAAGTGTACAGGGAATTCCCTGGTGGACCAGTGGTTAGGACTGCCAAGGGCTCAGGTGCGATCCCTGGTCACGGAACTAAGATCCCACATGTTGCGCAGCCAAAAAAAAAAATAATAATAATACTAACTAATTAAAAAAATTTTTTTAGGTGCACAGTGATATGTAGATAGGGGAAAATAGGGTAATAAATGCCTGAAGTTTGGGGAAGAGTGATCTTGTCCAATGCCCTCCTGGCACCGCTGGAACGTCTGTCCATCTCGGAGACGGACAAGAGTTAGCTCAAGATGTACATGAGCAACGTGACCAGGGGCCAGGTGGCTCCTCTTGTCACTCACTGCGCATCCCCCTGGGGGTGCATCCAAGGAGCAGGCTGCAACTGGGTGCGCATGAAGATCACAGAGCAACAGCTTTAGGGAGAGGGGGCTCTATTACTTCTAGGCAAACGCCAGTCTATGCAATGCCTCCAGGCCTGAACCTCCTGGGGTAGGAGAAGACGTGAGGCCTTCAGGGTGGAGGTGCCATTTGAACAGAGCCTTGAAAAGAGCCATTTGAGAAGGAGGTGTTCTAGGTGGATGTACAAGAGCGAAGGCTGGGCAAGCAGAGTGGTGTGGGCTGATGGCCTTTGTGAGCAAGTCTCTGTGTTGAGAGATGCAGCCGAAGTATGGACAGAGTGGGTGGGATGCTGGCATGAGCCTGCCAACCTCTGGGCCAGTTACTGATTTGCCCAGAGTGAGGCATAGGTTGGTCACACGGTTTGGTCATTTTCCCTGCCTGGCCCCTTCAGCCCATTAGGATTGGGACAGAGCTTGTGTGGGATGGGAGGTCAGAGCTCCAGAGAGAGGACATCAAGATTAACTATTTGTTCAGGGATCCACAACTCATGTTCCTGAGAGAGATGGCCAGGCCAGGGCTTGGGTGGACTGACTCCATGCTGTCCAGGTGCCAGATGCATGAGGAGGTCTGAAGTGGCATTTCCAGGAATTCCTGCCCCCTGGCCCTCCCCATCCTGTTGTATCATTCATTCATTATTCAGCATGTACTCAGTTAGCTCCTTCTCCACATTTTTGTGTCCTAGGCCCTGGGAATTCATGGGCAAATGAGACTTGCAATCTCTGCCTTTTTGAAGAGCTCAGCCTTAGGGGCAGGAAGACACCTAGAGAGGCCATTCCAATTCCAGTGCTTTGAGGGGTCAGCCCGGGAGTTGTGGGAACACAGAGGAAGCCAAAATACCTAGTCAAAGGAAAGAAGCATCAGGGAAGGCTTCCTGGAGGAGGTGACATATGAGAAGCAACCATTAGAAGAAGGAACACTGTCAGTTTCTTCAGCCTCCCTTCCAATGGTGCAAGATCCAGCTATAGCCATAGGGGCATCAGCACTGTCCCTCACCCCACTCTGGCCCAGGGCCCTGCTTCTGGGAACTGCCTCCATCTTCCATCCTCCCTTGGCCCTTCCCACCCATGCCCACAGTTCCAGGACCCTTCCTGAAACCTCTTCTCTAGGACACCGAGCTTCACCATCTCCATCACCCCCACCACTGCCCCCATTTTTCTTTTTCTCCTCCTTTGCCCAACAGGAAATTGGCATATCCTAATTATATACGATGTCCTGTAGATGCTGTAGTTAAGTGTCCATCTGTAGATGGGTCATCCTTCTATTCTCCTCCTGGACGTTGAGCGCGTTTTGTTAAAGGATACTGTTTTTTTTTTTTTTTTTTTGGCCATGGCTCACGGGCCTAGCCGCTCCACGGCATGTGGGATCTTCCTGGACCGGGGCACGAACCCGCGTCCCCTGCATCGGCAGGCGGATTCTCAACCACTGAGCCACCAGGGAAGCCCAAAGGATACATTTTTAAAGTAAAATGCAAAAAAAATTGTGCAGTGGAAACAGTATGGCAGTTCCTCAAAGAAATAAAAATAGAATTACCATATGATCCAGAGATTCTACTTCTGGGTATACAATATGCAGGAGAATTGAAAGCAGGATCTTGAAGAGATATTTATACAGCCATGCTCATAGCAGCATTATTCACAATAGTTAAAACATGGAAGCAACCCAAGTGTTTACTGATGGGTGAATGGATAGCAAAATGTAGTGTATATGTACAATGGAATATTATTCAGCCTTAAAAAGGAAGGAAATTCTGACACATGCTACAACATGGATGAACCTTGAAGACATCCTAAATGAAATAGGTCAGTCACAAAAGGACAAGTATTATATGATTCCACTTATATGAGGTACCTAGAGTAATCAAATGAATAGATAGGGAATTCCCTGGTGGTCCAGTGGTTAGCACTCCATGATTTCACTGCCGGGCTGCACAGGTTCAATCCCTGGTTGGGGAGCTAACTAAGATCCTGCAACCTGCGTGGTGTGGCAAAAAAAAAAAAAAAAAAGTAGAATGGTGGTTGCCAGGGGTTGGGGGAGGAGGGAATGGAGGGTTATTGTTTAATGGGTATAGAGTCTCAGTTTTGCAAGATGAAAAGAGTACTGGAGAAGGATGGTGGTGATGTTTGTACAACAATATGTGTAGTTAATACCAGTGAACTGTGTAGTACACACACATATATGCATATATATATATATGCACATATCTCTCATAATCAGGAATGCTGAAATGAATTTGCTAATAAATGCAAAACTGGCCTCTGCCAAGGATGGAATCAATTCCATTTTACCAGACAAGATTTGTTTGCATACTTATGAACTGAATTTTAAACAATTAAAAATAATATATCACATTTAACCCAATATATTCAAAATATTATCATTTAAACATGTACACATTATTACTGAGATATTTTGCATTCTTTTTTTCATACCAAGATTGCAAAACAGCTCAAGTGCTTGGTAGCTACACATGGTTAGTGGCTTCTGTATTAGACAGCACAGCTGTAGACAACACATAATATTCCTTTGAAAGAACATCCAGGAATCTTTTTGCCTTTTCCAAAGCCTTCTCCAATTTTTCCTGACAGTTTTTTAATTAAAAAAGAATTACCCAAGTAATCTATGTTCATTATACAAATATCAAATGCAGGTAACTGATGAGAAAAAAATCACAATAAATACCACCATCCAGAGATAATCACAGATCCAGATTTTTTATGGCCTCTGAGACTTTATAGACACATTTTGTTATATATATATTTTTTAAATAAATAATTTTATATATAATATAAACGTATAAACAATGTAGTTATATATTTTACAGTTTATGTTTTATTAATATATAATCTATGAAATTGTATTATTTTTAAGAGTTTTAAACTTTTCAGAATAGTTTCAGATTTACAGAATTATTGCAAAGAGTACAGAGAGTTCACTTATACCCCACACACAGTTTCCTCTGTTATTAATATCTTGCATTAGTAGTGTTACTGAACCAAACTTGTGTCTGCTCACCCGTGTGCAGTAAAGCCAATCTACTGACCCTGGGTTGTGGTGAAGGCAAGCGCAGCGTTTATTGCAGGGCGCCAAGCAAGGAGTCCAGAGCAGCTAATGCTCAGAAAGCCTGAACTTCCCCCATGGGTTTCAGTGAGGCAGCTTTAAAGGCAAAGTGAGGATGGGGTGTCCCACGTTCTGCAATCAGCTCGTGCACAATTCTCTGATTGGTTTATGGTGAGGTAACAGGGTGGTGTCACAGGGGTTAACATTATCAATCCTTAGGTGCTGATAGGTCTGGGGGCTACATGCTCATGACCATCAAGTAGTTAATTCCTTCCATTTGGTGGCGGTTTAAGCATCAGTAAAACAACTCAGGAAATGTGTACCAGACACTATTGTCTATGCACTTCAGAGAGGAGCGAAAGCAGAGGCTATGGGGGAGGGGTCTGTCCTGGGAAGGCCCCTTAGAGTCCTGCTCAGTTATAGTATGGTATATTTATCATAACTAATGAGCCAACACTGATACATTATTATTAAAGTCCATACCTCATTCAGATTTTTTCAGTTTTTCCCTAATGTCCTTTTACTGTTCCAGGATCCTATACAGGATACCAGATTATATTTACTAGTGATGTCTTTGCTTAGGCTTATCTGTGACAGTTTCTTAGACTTTCCTTGTGTTTGATGACCTTGCTAGTTTTGAGACGCACTACTCAGGTATTTTGTAGAATGCTCTTAAATTGGGATTTGTCTGACGTTTCTCATGATTAGACTCAGAGTAATTGTGTTTTGGGGAGGAAGTCTACAGGGGCCAAGTGCCATTTAAGGGCACATCAAATCAATCTGACAAACTATCAATCTGACTTATCACTATTGATGTTGACCTTGATCACCTGGTGAAATCATATTTATTTTTGACTAGAGAATATACGCACATGATACAAAAATTTAAATATACAAGTCTCTCTCTCACCCTGCCTCTTCCCCCCTCAAACACACAAAGGCTGCCTCACCAAAGATAATTACCTCCAATTTCTGGAGCCTGTGAATATATTACTTTACATGATTAAAGGGATTTTGCAGATATGGCTAAATTAAGTATTTTGAAACAGGGAGATTACTCTGGATTATCAGGATGGACCCAGTGTAAATACAAGCATCTTTATAATGAAACCAAGTTCCCCTAAAACCAAGTTCCTCTACCAAGTTTATGATTGACCTCTCTGTTCAACACCTGTTCCCCTGAAGACTGAGGAGTATCAAAGAAAAGGAAGAATTGAAACTGTACAGGACCCTGTGGGGCCTTCCCAAGTACAAAGGCCTTTCTGTACTCCCTATCTCTTGTTTGTGGGAAAAAGGTTTCCACCTCCAATACCTTCTCTGAGTTCCAAAGGGCAGATTCAATTAGTAAGTAGAGTGAGGGAATACAGAAAGAAACCATAGTGCAGCCATGGGGCCTGCTCCTGGTTCCTCCTGGGGGGATGTAAGGAAAACCTGACATACATCTCTGAGTTCTTCTATAGGAACTAAGGCCCCTGCCCAGGTAGAGGATGGTAACTTCAGGCTCAGCACAAGCACTGGGACCCCAGACTGGTTGGAACCAGAAGGCTGATGATTGAGATTCTTAGAACACCGCGCTGTTACCTCACTGCCAACTAAAGGAAGGTCACACACCCTGCGGCCCTCCCCCCCGCCCCCCAAATTTCCGTATAAAACCTTCTTCTCTGAAACCCATGGGGGAGTTCTGGCCTTTTGAGCACAAGCCACCCGTTCTCCTTGCATGGCCCTGGCAATAAGTCTTTCTCTGCTCCAAACTCTGATGTTCAGGTGTGTTTGGCCTCACTGTGCTTTGGGCACACAAACTTGCGTTAAGTGAGAATAAGAGGTTAGACAGGAGGGTCAGAGTCAGAGAAGGCATCATGAAGACAGAAGCAGAAGGTGGAGTGATGTGGGGATATGAGCCAAGGAATGTGATGGTCTTTAGAAGCTGGAAAAGGAAAGGAAATGGATATCCCCTAGAGACTCCAGAAGGAACACAGTGTTGACCTCCAGAACTATAAGATACTAAATGGTGTGGTTTTAAGTCTCTAAGTTAGTAGTAATTTGTTACAGCAGCAATAAGAAACAGGAACTGTCAAATCCCTTTACCAGTTTTTCTGCCAGTGAATGACCAGCCTCGTCTTGAATGCCTCCAATGATGGGGATATCACTATCTACACAGGCACCCTGTTTTCTTTCCAGCAAGCTCTTTCTTCTGTGGAAACCTTCCTCCGTGGTAACCTCCCACCCATTGCATGCCCACCTCAAGCCCCAGTTCTTGGAGCAAGGATCAACAGACACAATCTAAATCCCTTGTACACATGAGGCTTTTATAGACATAAATTATCTCTCCTCCACGTTTAACATCCTCCAGCTTTGTCCTTGGCCAGTTTACAAAAAGGTATAAAAGCCAACTTTCTCTTGATGAGACTTCAGCTAAACACTTGTGGAATGGGATCCCACTGCCCGTGTCTTCCCATCCATGGAGGAGCCCACGGCAAAGTCCATAACCGAGCACACCCCCTTCCAAAAAGAACCATGTAGACCCCCTACTCACTTCCCCCAGGGGCTCAACAATAGTCTCGACCCCTTCGATAGTATTTGTCATTAAAAATAATGTCAAAACTTCAGGTTCTGAGCGTTGGCAAGTGACTAGAATTTAATAACATAGTTTCATTTCCATAGTATTTATTTTTATAGTTATTTTCTATTGATGGCAAGAGAAACTAATTTTCATTTTCTGTTCAGGCTAGTGTTTCCATTTAAAACATATAAGTAGTAAAAAGACTGAACCAGAATAAGGATAACGGTAAATCTTGGCAACGCGGGTGGTTATTGATTGCGGATGACGAGGGGCTGTGTGGTTGGATCTGGAGCTACCAGGGACCTCAAAATTATTTGGATAATTCCCAAGCCGCGTCGCACCACACAGTGCACTAAAAATGATGCCACAAACTTGCTTGCAAGAGTCAGGATGGCCGAGCGGTCTAAGGCGCTGCGTTCAGGTCGCAGTCTCCCCTGGAGGCGTGGGTTCGAATCCCACTTCTGACAATCTTCTCCTTTTTTCTCTTTTCCTGTTCCAGGGTCTAAGGAGAGTGCCTTTGCGGTTTCAGATCGGATCTTTCTCTTTTACATTCCAAAAGTCAAATAAATATCATTAAGAAAAAAAACACCTTTTAAGAAGGAAATACTTGTTTCGTAAAAAGATTTATAGTATTACCTATTTGATGTGCCACTTTACGTGAAAAGCAAAAAAAAAAAAGAAAGAAAACTGTAGGTTTGTCAGAAGTGGGATTCGAACCCACGCCTCCAGGGGAGACTGCGACCTGAACGCAGCGCCTTAGACCGCTCGGCCATCCTGACTACTTGGATACCTTCTTACGAGCAATCCCCTTCAAAATGGCTCTAGTGTGCGCATGCGTAGCGAACCACGGGAACTGTCTTGTTCTCCTCCCTGCGTTGGGAGGAGCTAGATACTGGCGTTGACTCGAAGGGGAGGAGCGAGACGGAACGAGAAGGTGCAGAACTAGGCGCCTGGGCAGCGGCAGAGGGCGCGCGCGGTGTGGTGGACCCTGAACGGCGGAGAGACCGAGGACTATTACTTCGACCCGTGTGCGTTCGTGCCGCCGACAGGCATTCATTCTGCATTCATGCATTTACTATTCACATCAGCTTTGATTCTTGCATATCTGTAAGTACCCTTGCATTTCTGCATACATGCCCTCTTGCCTGTTCCGCGAGAAACAGTCAAGTCCGCACACTCGCACAGGCTTATAGATCTCTGCTGGCGCCCGAACCAGGTGAAGCCCGGATATCGCAGGGTGTCTTGGCACGCGTACATTCGTCAAAACTGCAACTTCACATTTGTATGTGTGTTTAACTCATTCACTCAGGCTCCAGGTTACACCGAGTCCTGCAGCGGCACAGCCGGATCCACCCTTTTTCCTGACCGTGTTCCTAGTTCGCAAACCTTGCTTGGCACACAGTTGGCGTGCAGGGAACGTCCCCGGATTAATCAGTCCCTCGCCTCCTCCTTCCCGCAGTGCGTCATTTCGTGATTCACGTCTCGTCCCTAACCCCAGACTTACCCACGCGCTGGCTCTGCCCAGGGACCAGAAGACCTCAGGTCGCGAGGGTACCTTTCTCCACGGGATTTCGGGGAGGCTTGCATACAAAACAGAATTTCCGCCCTTAAGACACATTCAAGCCTGGGGCGAAGGGAGAAAGATAAGAAATACGTGAAAGGTAAAATGGCAAAAAAAAAAGAAAAGAAAAAGAAAGAAAGGGTTAAAGGTTCTGCTAAGTGCAAGAAAGAGGATGCCAGGAAACTTGCAAGAGACTTTGAAATAGGCCAAGAAAGATAACTGGGTGTCCTGTTTGGGGCACCAGTCCTGGCTGGCTGATTCTCAAGGGCCTGCACCTTTCATTACTTCTATATACAAATAATTCTTATTCACGGAAATGCAAGTGGATTTTGTTGGAGTGGAATGCAATTAATTATTGCCCTGTGGATATTGACCATTTTTACATCTGTATTATAAATCCATTTGTGATTGCCAATATATGTATGTCCTTTGAGTCGGTTGTAACATCTTACTGGTTTCCCCACAAATTACTGAGTTAGATGAAATCTTTGACTTGTGTTCATTTTATAATTATGCGAGAATCACGATTTTACCTTAAAAAAAGTCTCTTTTAATAGTGATCAAGGGTGACTAGGGGGACTTCCCTGGTGGCGCAGTGGTTAAAATCTGCCTGCCAATGCAGGGAACATGGGTTCAGATCACTGGTCGAGGAAGATCCCACATGCGGCGGAGCCCATGAGCCACAACTACTGAGTTCGCATGATGCTACTATTGAAGCCCAAGCACTCTAGGGCCCACGTGCTGCAACTGCCGAAGCCTGCACGCCTAGAGCCTGTGGTCCCCAATAAGAGGCGCCACTGAAATGAGAAGCCCATGCACCCCAATGAAGAGTAGCTCCCCACTCACCACAACTAGAAAAAGCCTGTGCAGCAACAAAGACCCAACGCAGCCTCCCCACCAAAAAAAAAAAAAGTGACTAGGGGCTCCCACCATAAAAAATGGTACTGATGGACCTAGTGGCAGGGCAAGAATAAAGATACAGACGTAGACAACAGACTTGAGGACACAGTGGGGGAAGGGGAAGCTGGGACAAAGTGAGAGAGTAGCACTGACATATATACACTACCAAATATAAAACAGCTACAGCTCAGTGCTTTGTGATGACCTAGAGGGGTGGGATAGGGAGGGGAGATGGGGTTATGGGGATATATCTTATAGCTGATTCACTTTGTTGTACAGCAGAAACTAACACAACATTGTAAAGCAATTATACTCCAATAAAGATGTATGAAAAGAAAAAAAAAAGAGTGACTAGGGGCTCTCATAGGAAGGGTGGTCAGGGAGGGCCACTCTCAGAGGAGGTGACAATGAGTTCCAAAGGGAGAGACAAGTACAGTCAAAGCCGGGAGTAGCAGTGTTCCAGGTGGGAGGCATAGCCAGTGCAAAGGTCCTGAGTCAGGGAGGGGCTGTGGTCTGTTGGAGGGGCAGCAAGGCCAATGGGGCAAGGGTATGGGTGGCAGGAGGCTGAAGTCCATATCACACATGGCTGGGATGCCAGGAAGAGGAGTTTGGCTTTTCTCCTGTGTGTGTTGGAGTCACTGGAGTGTTTAAAAGCAGACGAGTGACATGATTCAGTTGGCCTTTCAAAATGATCCCTTTGGCTGCTGTAGGAGAAAGGACATGAGAGGCAAGAGAAAAATCAAGAGTCCAGGGAGAAGGCCATGGAAAGGAGGATGAGAGATGATGGTGGCTGGACCCGGGAAGTGGAGATGCAAAAGGTCAAGTTCAAGATTCAGGATGTGTTTTGGAGGTATAACGAACTGGCTGGGGGATGTGTGTGTGTGTGTGTGTGTGTGTGTGTGTGTGCGCGCGTGAATGTGGAGAGAGGGAATGCAGGGATGCAACAGAAAGTCACCAAGATCATAGAGGTTATCCGATGCTCACAACTGCCCTTTGAGATCAGTGCTGTGGGCAGGAGCTGCTTCCTACTCCTACTCCAGGGAGCTCAGGCTCACACAGGCTGAGTGATTTGCCAACATCCTCTTTGGGGCAGAAGCCCTGTGCTCTCCACCTCTGGAACCCTCCCCTCATGCCTTACACCACCAACCTTTCTATGGGCGCATCGTTTTAGAGGTAAGAAAACAGTGGCAAGCCCAGAGCTGGAGCCCAAGCCAGACCCTCTCTGCCTGCTCCCCTCCTGGCCTGGCTGGGAGAAAGTGCTCATTGGATGGAGGTGCTGAGGCCCCACTCAGCCCTACCTCCTGCGTTTGGGTGGATGGTCAGCTGTCCTCCCCTGACACCACCTTTCAGGTGCCAGATCTGTGGCGTGGAGGAAGCCATTTCAGGATCCCATTCCAGCTTCAGACCCCCAAGACCAAAAATGGGAAAGGGCCACTATTCCTGTTTGTTCCATTTCCCCCTTATCAGCAGCCTAGACACCAACGATGGATCCTCGAGGGACAGACCTCACTCATTTTCCACTCTGGGCATTTGTCCAGGTTGGAAGAGGAAAGTCCCCTGAGCTCAGCCTGGAAAGTCTACCAGCAACTGGGGAAGCCCCGGCACGGCCCTGCTCAGCCCTAATAGGGACAGATGGAGTCAGTCCCCGTGGGGACCTGGTGCTCAGCCAGCCCAGGGGCCTGAAAGGGGGAATCCTAGCATCCCTGTGACCTTGGCACACATACCCACCTCTGCTTGGGAAAAGAGTGGCAGGAAGCTGAGTTTTAGCAAATGCTTCCTTTACATCCATTATTTCACTTAATGTTCATAACATCACCACAACACCGAATATCATTACCTCCATTTACAGATGAGGAAAATGAGGCTCAGAGAGGCCAAAGTAACTTACCCAGAGTCACACACATGATAAGTGGAAGCTGATTTTTCTGGCTTAATACTCTTTTTTTCAATACTCCTTCTTGAGAACTATTCTGAGCCTAGGACTATTCTGAGCCTAGAACTGTGATAGGTACTTTATTTACATTGTTTCTTTTTAAAAGCAAAAGCCATGAGGGCTTGCCAACTAAGGTGGCACGCTGGATATGGAGACGTTACTTTTAGTTCTGTTTTCATTATTGGAGGAGACTTAAAAGAAAGGGTAGGCTTTTCCCAGCAAGCCAGTCCAAGTGGCAAGGCCAAGTTTTTGTGCCTCAGGCTCTGATTTCCTTGGCCAAGGTTCAGGGACAGAAGCCATCAGGCGTGAGTAGTGGATCCCTGCCAAGGCCTGGTTTAGGCATCTTGATGCACTGAGGGGGGACCTCAGGGGTGAAGCGGATGAAGCAGGTGTGGATCTCTGATGGGGTGGGATAGGAACTGCTTGGTCCCTCTGGAGCCAGAGCCAAAGACCTCAGATCCCCCCTTGATGTGGAGAGTTGGGAACCCAGTTCCCTGATTTTGAATGGATCATGTGGACAGTGGTGACCAGAATGGACCAAAGGCCAGAAGCTCACTTGCAAGTTCTGTAGACTTTTTATCATGCCCCCAAGGCCTTTGATCACCCTAGAAAGAGAACCCCAGGAATGGGGGAGACTCTGTAACATACCACTCTGATAAGCAAGAGGTATAGAGGCAATTTTGACTTGAGGCAGCATGGCTGAGCATCTCAGTGTGTGGATTCTGGAACCACCTGAGTTGAAATCTTGTTTCTGCTAGTTCTGTGACCATCGGGAGTTATTTAGCCTCTCTGTCCCTCTGTTCCTCAGTTTCCCAATCTGTAAAATGAATTTAGGAATAGTATCTGCCTCAAAGGGTTGTATAGATTGAAGAGTTAAGACATGCTCAACATTTAGAGTTCCTGGAATAGAATAAACGCTTTACATGTTAGCCTAGAAAAATAAAGCAATGTACCATTTCTTCCTTCCCCCCCGCCCCAGGAACTGCCAAAGTATTAGTGTTTAATAGCACAACTGACCAAGGTCCAAGATATGAAGTTACCGTGTTCAGGAAACGTGGGGGGCAGGGGAGGGAAATCACTCTATAAATTAACTCTATAGTTTACGGTAAGAAGAATGCACACTTTATAATATAAAACCTGTCTACACTAGTAGTAGACCATCGTCTTCTCTTGGCTTGTAAAAAGGTTGCTCCAGATTCCAGTGCAGATGTGCAACCTTCAGCTCTTCTGTGTGGCAGGGATCTTGTTTTCACCATCCAGCTCTTCCACCCCAGCCTGTGTCGTGAGGTCTGTCATATTTTTCTCCAGGTCATCAATGCGACTGCTCATGTCATCAATTCTGCCAATGATCTGGTCGGACATGGTCTGAAATTTATCTTGCATCTGTTGCAGGGGTGTCTGCACCACCGAAGTGAGATCCTGCACGGCCTTGGGGTCAGTCTCGGCCATCTCCCCAGTTCCCAGCTTGACGGTGCTGTCTCACACCATCACCTGCATTGCTGTTTGTCCCCAGTGTACCATTTCTTGCACCTGCTGAATATTGTGGAGCAAGTGCCCACCTGTCAAACTGACTTTGCAGAAGTAGTGTCTATAGGGCCATCCCGACAACCGTAATATCCTGACTGCCCCCTTTGAGCCAGCTTCGCTCCCCTCTCCAGCCTCATCTCCCACTTCCAGCTCCCTGCCCACATCTTTCTGTTCCTTCAATCCACAAAGCACATTCCTCCTTGGGGCCTTTGCGCTTTCTGTTTCCTCCATGCAGAGCCATCTTCCCCCAGCTCATGCAGGGCTGGCTCCTTTCATCATCCCCCGGTCAGCCCCAGGGTGAAAATAGCCCCTCACCCCACCTCCCACTCACTTTCAATCTGGCCTCCTTCTGACAGATGCAAAGTTACTGTGCTTATTCACTGGCTTATTTGATGATCACGTTTCTCTCCCACTAGGCTCTGTGCTCTTGTGAAGTCAGGAACCGTGGCCATCGTGTTCAGCAGGTATTCCCAGCAGATAGTACAGTACCTGTCACGTAGCAGGAACTTGATACATAAGTACTGCATGAGTGGATGAACGGACAAATGGATAGATGGACGGATGGGCGGGTCAATTCCCTGGGCTCTTCAAGTCAGTTTTCTGTCCGTCTCAGGTGGAGCTCGGGAAGCTTCCTCAGGTGAGGCCATTTATGACCCCTTGCCTTCCCCTCAGGCTTCAGCTCAGACTCACACGCCCAGCTCTCTGCATTGACACATCAGTTCCTTTTGTCCATCTGGGGCTCAGGGACCTCCAGACCTCTCGCAGGCCCCATCCGCTCTGCCTCTTTTGGCTAAAACGTTTTGGTGTTCTGCTTAGGGCTCCACAAGCCCAGGGCTTTCTCTCAGGGTGGGCTGAGTACTCAGTGCAGGGGTGAAGCGGGACGTGGTGTCTGAGGTCTAGGGATAACTCAGGTTATTACCCTGGTTCCCTCCCTGTGACCACAGCCCTGTCGACGGAGTAAAGTACTGCTGTACCAATTGCTAAACAGGGCTGCCCTGAGTCCTCACCGCCACCCTGGCCCCTCCCCACTCCCGATTCCTGCAGTCCACCAACCTACCGGCTGGCTCCAGCACAAAGGCTGTCGTCCGTCGTCATGGGCAGGTGCGATGCAAGTCATTAAAGATGTTAAACATTTCCGCAGGACCACATTATGGCTTTCCTCTTTGACCTGATGCTCTTTGGGAGCCCCTTCTGATTCAATCTCACCCCTGCTCTGGCCACCTCCCACTCCCACCACTCACCCCTCCCTCTCCCGCTCTCCATCCCGCTCTTCTGGTACCAGCCCCCTGATTTTCCATTGGAAACAACCCCTACCCCACTCTCTGTCCAGGCAGGTCACGTGAAGTGGACTCTACTCTCCTACCATGTTGGGGGGAAATAGGCTTGTGACTCAGGTCTGACCAATCAGTCAGTTCCATTCACCTAGCTACACAGTGATTGGTTCAGAAATGAACACATGATTCCAGTTGGTCCAATGAGAGTCTGGCGAGAGGGAATCTTGGAGAAGAGAAAGTGGGTGTGGGGCTCAGCTGGCTGGGGCGGTAAAGTCTGAGGCTGGTGGTGGCTCTCATTGCTATGCCATCCAGAGCCTGCTTGAGAAGAGCTGGAAAATACAGAAAGTCAGAACTCTATTGACATCGATATTATTCGAACACTTGGATTTAGTTGTGCCTGAAACCATCCGCCCCTGGTCTTTTCAGTTTCATAAGCCAATGCCCTTTTGCACTTAAGCCAGTTAAATGTGAACTTCTGTCACCTGTGACCCAAAGACTAATATGGCCTAGATCTGTGCTGGCTTACACGGTAGTCAGGAGCTGACTAGTGAGCATTTGAAATGTGGCTACACTGAATTGAGACAGATCACGTGTCACATACAAACTGGATTTCAAAGAAAGTATGAAAATAAAGATGTAAACTACGATTGACCCTTAAAGAATAGGGGTTCAAACGGTGTGGGTCCCTTACGTGTGGATTTTTTCAGCAGTAAGCACTACAGTACTACACAGTCTGCAGTTGGCTGAATCCATCCATGGATGCTGCACCGCAGGTAGGGAGGAACCACGGATATGGAGGAACCTCAGGTGCAGAGGGCAGACTAATTTATACACGGATTTTTTTTTTTTGCGGTACGCGGGCCTCCTCTCACTGTTGTGGCCTCTCCCGTTGCGGAACACAGGCTCCGGACGCGCAGGCTCAGTGGCCATGGCTCACGGCCCCAGCCGCTCCGCGGCATGTGGGATCTTCCCGGATCGGGGTACGAACCCGCGTCCCCTGCATCGGCAGGCGGACTCTCAACCACTGCGCCACCAGGGAAGCCCTATACACAGATTTTTGACCGTGGGGAAGGTCAGCACCCCTAACCTCCATGTCGTTCAAGGGTCAACTCTTTTTTCTTATTAACTTTTAACATTGATATGTTAAAGTGATAATACTTTGGCTATGTTGTGTTAAAACATATTGTTAAAATGAATGTCATCTGTTTCTATTTTCTTTTTCGATGTTGCTAGTAGAAAATTTTACTTGTGTATGTGGCTTGTGTTATGCTTCTGTTGGACAGTGCTGGCCTTGATGACCCACCTGTAAAATATCAGGAAGCAAGAGGTCAGAGCCTACGCAAATAATGAGGCATCCCCACCAGAAAATCACTCCAAAGATACCGAGGAGGAGGGGCTTCCCTGCTGGCGCAGTGGCTGAGAGTCCGCCTGCCGATGCAGGGGACGCGGGTTCGTGCCCCGGTCCAGGAAGATCCCACATGCTGTGGAGCGGCTGGGCCCGTGAGCCATGGCCGCTGAGCCTGCGCGTCCGGAGCCTGTGCTCCGCAACGGGAGAGGCCACAACAGTGAGAGGCCTGCGTACCAAACAAACAAACAAAAAAACCAAAGATACCAAGGAGGAGAAGGCTTCCTGAAGAAGGTGGGCACGAAAAGATTAGGTCTAGCTTTGCAGGGGTTGAGAGGAAGGGGAAGGCATTCCAGGTCAGGGCACAGCATGAGCAAAGGCCTGAACGTGGGACTAACAGGAGAGGGGTCTGAGGAGAAACGAGGGTGGAATAAGGGAGCCTTGAGGGTTAAGATGGGCCGTCAAGGGAATTTCCTGGTGGTCCAGCGGTTAAGACTCCCCACTGCCAATGCAGGGGGTGTGGGTTCCATCTCTGGTCGGGGAACTAAGATCCCACATGCCGTGCAGTGTGGCCGAAAGATTAAAAAAAAAAAAAAAAAAGATGGGCCGTCGATTTTGCCCATCAAACTGGGGCTTCCAAGGAGGGAGAGAAGGGCCCTAATTCTGGGGAGGGACAGGAGCCAGAATCTGCAGGCCTTTCCCACCAGCATGGAGCCACTCAGAGTTTCAGCATTTCCTTTGGAAATTCTCTCATTCTTAAATAGCTCCCAGTTTCCCTCTGATCTTTCGATTATGCCTAATGCTTTCTGTTTTCTCTAGGCCTGTTTCCTGCGGTCCTTTTCTGTGCCTGCTGGCATCCAGCTCCTAGAAAACATACTCATGTCCTTGGACCTCAACAGAGGACATGCCAGCAGGGGCCTGGAAAAGTGACAGGTGGACTCACTGAGTCCCAGTAGGGCATCACTGAGTAGTACAAAATCAGGGTGCTCTGTCCCCCAGCCAGAGACATCCTGGGGGAGCCATGTCCCCCCAATTCACCTTTTGCAATGCAAAAGAAAAAAAGCCATGAAAAATTACTTTTCATTCTGAAAAAAAAGAGCATTACTGATGTCTCGTTTGTTCTCCAAAGGTTTCCACAGAGATATAGAGCAAGTATCTTAGTTTATCAAGCTCCCCACAAAAATGAGACAGAGTCTGATGCAATATTTTTCTAGGTCAGGCGGTCACAAAAAGTTTGTGTTGCTGAAGGGCTCAGCATCTTTACAGCCCTTAGCTGTCCATGGACAACCCCTTCCTGGGGAAGCTGGCCTCCAGCCTGGGTCAGCTCCCCTGTCTGCACCAGAGCCCTCAGCATGGCACACGTGAGTGTGTGTGTGTGTGTGTGTGTGTGTGAGATTCTCAGGCCACTGAGAATCACCACTGATCCCCAGCACCTGGCATCTTGTAGGTAGGCACCCTGGAAATACTTGTTAATTGAGCAAATAAATCCTAAATTCAGAGTTTAACCCCCCAGGTATTTACAGCACCCCAAATAAGGACCTCAGTTCTTGTGCTCGAATCTTCGAAATTACATTTCAAGGGACACAAGTCTCTCCCAGTTAACGTCAGGCTGCAGAAGAGAGGAACCTTCCTCTCTCCACCTTCCTACTCAGCCTCCTGGCTGAGTGCCCACTCTGCCCCAGCCCTGAGGACCCCAAGTAGGTGTGGGAGCAGGAGGGCGTTTTCATGAGGTTCATCCCAGGCTCTGGTGCGTTAAGAAGCCACATTTATAGGAGAGCTTCGAGTCAGACTGAATGTACATGTTTCCATCCTCTTGCGTGTTACTGAGTCTGAGCTCATCATACTGCTCACCACATGACAGGCCAATAAATTAAGAGACGAGCTGTTGGGGGAAGGGATAATGACTTTATTTGGAAAGCCAGCAGATGGAGAAGTTGTGGACTAGTGTCCTAAAGAACCATCTTCCTCAAGTTAGAACTCAGGCTTCTTTTATACCAAAAGGGGAAGGGGTAAAGTCCTGGTTCCAGCCAGACTCTGGAGGGGTGGTGGTAATTTCTCCCTCCCTGCAGTCATTCACAGGTGGGCCTGGTCAGGATGGTTCCTGCGAGCTAAACAAAGGTACTTTAGCTTACCACTCATTTTCTGGGAGGCAGGGTTCCCAGAGGTGGGCCATTGTGTATACTTTAAGCTTATAGGCAACATCCCTTTGGTGATTAACTTCGAATACAAAGGTTCTTCCTTATTGCATGAGGACTATTGGGGGAAACTGAGGCAAGGGATTTGGAAACATTCTACAAACGGAGCAGCTGGAGAAGATGAAGATCACCGGGGTTGGAGTGAGGGTTAGGGCTGGGCTTCCACCTAGGGTTGGGGTTTTTATCTCCCAGCCGAGGTCCCCTTCAAGATATGTGTGCATGTAAACCTCAGGAGGTGGGAGTGGTGAACCGCAAGGTTCTTCACCAAAATTCCATGAGGCACCGGGGCTGCAAGGGGAGAACAGGAGCCTTAGAATTCTGCTGCCTTGGAATCTTGGCCAGAGGGGAAGGGTGGGGAGGTGGGGGGCCCAGCTGTGGCTGGGGACAAGTGGCATCCGCTGGCACAAAATGTGGTCTAGAAGACAGCAGCTGGAATTCAGTTGGGCAGAGAGGGCAGAACTTCTGTGGACAGCTCAGCTGAGAAGGGGACTGTGGCCTCTCTGAGGGGTAGGCTCTGACAGAGGGTATGAGGGGAATTGGGTGGGGACAGGGCATGTCCTAGTGTCTGTGTCTGTGGGTGTGTAGAAGCGTGTGTCTCTGGGAGTGAGGATGTATATGTGTCTGATGTGTGCACATGTATGATTAAATGTGTGAATGTGTATGCTGTGTATGTTTAGAGATGGCTGTGTGTCTAAGGGAGTGTGGGCACCCCACCGGGCCAGTGTGTGTATATGTATGTGGGGCATTTTTGTGTGGCTGAGTTAGTCATGTGTGTGTGCTGTGTGTGAATGTGTTTTGTGTGTATGCGTGACAAGGGATGGGGCAAAGAAGCACTATAAACTCGGGATGGAGCCATTTAGAGCTTACACCATTGGAAGCTTGTGGAAATTTGAAGACTTGGGGGCAGGAGAGCCAAGTTCAAATCCCAACTTTGCCACCTTTCAGCTGTGTCCTCAATAGTCTCTCCTTCTTTCCAAGCCTCAGTTTCCTCATCTGTAGAATGGGCATCATTACCCTCACTGCCTCCCAGGGCTGACCTACAGACCACTCTGGGCCAAGGTAACTCAGCTCCCTCTGGGGAGAGGAAATGAGAAAAGAGGTTCCATTCTCTGTGCTCTTGGAATTTCTTACCAAGAGCATGTATGATTTTTATGGTGGAGATGTTAGGAAAAGGCATCTGTGCTCTGGAAACCTTTACCGCCTTTCTCAGTCTGGCTGGGGTGATGCTTGTTGTTCTGCGGACAGATGACCATGGTGGACATGGCTGGGTGTGAGGTTATTTGCCAGGGTCAGATCCTCAGACCAAGCAGGCTCTGGGTGGTCTCCCTCTCCCCAGGAGCCAGCTAGGGATGTCACTGCCTAACTTGGAGAAGACAGGAATGCTGCTTCTTGGAAGCCTCCCGACTTGCGTTCTTGGCCAAGAAGAATTGGGCCCAGCCCGGTGCCCGGAGAAACAGGACAAAATCACATGTAGAAACAGACTTAAGGGTTAAATTAAATGGAAACTTGCCTTTCACAACGTCTGTTTTCTTTTCCCTCCTTTTATTTTTATTTTTTTAGGTCCCCCTCCTCCCCACAATGAATCACAAAAAGCTATTATCAGAGGTTATGTCTGGGGAGGGAAAGGGAAGGATTTCACTTTTCATTTTGTACCTTTCAAAGTAAGGTTTGAAGTTTGGAACCATATCCTTTTTTCCTCTTTGTTCTCCTGCTTCCTCCTGTCGCTGGTATCAGGAAGTCTCTGGCCAGAGAGCCTGCCACTAGGGATTTTCTTCTTTGAAGCTTAGCATGTGAAAAGGAAATAAAAACTGCAGTCACTGTTATATAAGTTTTTAAAAATTTTATTTATTTATATTTGGCTGTGTTGGGTCTTCATTTCTGTGCGAGGGCTTTCGCTAGTTGCGGCGAGCGGGGGCCACTCTTCATCACGGTGTGGGGGCCTCTCACTGTCACGGCCTCTCTTGTTGCGGAGCACAGGCTCCAGATGCGCAGGCTCAGTAGTTGTGGCTCACGGGCCCAGTCGCTCCGCGGCACATGGGGTCTTCCCAGACCAGGGCTCGAACCTGTGTCCCCTGCATTAGCAGGCGGATTCTCAACCGCTGCGCCACCAGGGAAGCCCTCTGTTATATAATTTTTTAAAATCCCGATACGCTGGCTTCCAAAACTTAATTTTTTTTCACATTGCATATTTAAAAAAATTTTTAACAGGCATTACATTTACATAATTTGACTTTCAAAAGGTACAAAAGAATAAGCAGTGAAACACTTTCCTCTCATCCCTGACCCCAGTTTTCTTCCCCAGAGGCAACCCCTGTTCCCAGTTCCTCATGCAGCCCTCCAGGACATCTTTGCACGTACAAGCAGATACATATAGGTATTTCCTCTCCTTCCCCTCCTGATGCTGTGGTTTCCTTTACACTCTGCTCCGTTCCTCCCCCGACCCCAGCATTTAACAATATATCTTGGTGGTTGTTTGCAAGAGTACACGAATGCCTATAGAATCTGGTCATTTTACAGAAGGGGAAACTGAGGCCCAGAGAGCTCTAGAACCCCGTCTTGCCTCACAGTCTGGGGAGTGTTCCTCAAGTTGGAGGGTGAAATCGTCAGGGATGAACTGTTTCCACTCAGAGATATTATTTTAAACAAATTCACTGAGTGAAATAGAGCTTAGACCAAGATTTGTTTAAGAGCCCTTGGTTCTCAGAAGGAAGAGAGGAAATCACAGCTTCCCAAGTACACACTAGAAAACAGCACCCGCCTTCCCCGGGGGTCATCTGCGAGACAATGCCTGCCCCTGTCACAGATCGCTGCCTCCCAGCCCAAACTGGGACCAAATCTACTGAGCCCCCTTCCAGTACTGCCACAACAGCTGTGTAGCATTGGGTAGGTCACCTTCCCTCTCTGGGCCTCCAGGTTCATCTTCCCCAAGGAGCTCCTCTCTACGCCTCACCAGCTGGAAGTTGTTGCTGCCTTTCTAGGTTCCCACAACTCGTGATTTACAACCATCCTTCCCCGGTCCCCACCACTTCCTCCTTTCACTCAAATAATCTTTAATTAATTGAGCATTTACAATGTTCCGGGTCTGTGCCAAGCAGTCTTCATGAACTGAAGTTTCAAAACAACACTGAGGGGAAGGGAGAAACTGGACACATTTTACGCATTTTACAGATAAGGAAACTGAGACTTAGGGAGGTCAAGGAAGTACCCTGTGTTACACAGCTAGTTAGCATTGGAGACAGAAATCATACCAGGCGGGCTCTGCCGACCGCACGGTCCCTAATGTGACCTACCACTCCCTTGGGTGTTGATATTCAAGTGTAAGCCTAGACAGCTTCACATCAACCCCCAAAGAGGCTGGGCCCAGAGAGGAAAAGCAGAGTGCCCAAAGACACACAGCCACCAGGGCAGAGCAGAAAAAGGAACATTTCCTTCGGTCTTTTGGATATTTATCATGTACAGGGTGCCAGGGGCAGGGAGGTGAATAGAACACCTACAGTTTGCCCCCAGGTTGCTCACAGATCTTCTGATCCATACAGTGGTCTAAGCCAGGCGTTGAGCCGTAGCTATGTGCCAGGCACTGTGTGGCTCATGCATATTTTCTTCACAACGCCGACCCATTGAGGAAAGGCACTTGACCCATTTTACAGTTGGGGGAACTGAGGCTCAGAAGGTGTGGAAGCCCTGGAGCTGGAGCTCTGGCCCGACCCCAGCCTGTTGTCCTAACCATCCCAGTGCTCTGCCTCCCAGGCTTGGGAATGCACAGCACTGAGAATGAATGGGGGGCGGCATTGTATGATACCTAGTAACAGTTATTATTATCAGTGGGTGCTGTAGCTGGATGACCCTTCTCCTCGGGCCTGGACAAGAGGAGTGGGGGTTTGGATGGAGGGGTCTGGACATTTCCTGGACCTTCATCACCCAAGAGAAAGCAACCAGGCACCATCCGTAGACAGGAAGGTGACTCAGACTTTCCTCTGGGACAAGTCCAGCCTGAGATCCCAGAACCTCGGGCTGACCCAACTAGCAGCTCCTGGTCTCTCTCCCATAGAGTGTGGAGAAAAGGTCCCCAGGTGATTTCTCTGCCAGGGAGAGATGGGGCTTTCAGCAGCTGAGGAACAGAGAAAAATCTCACTCCTGAGAGAGACCAGAGAAGGGCAGTGATTTATCCAAAGTCCCGCAGAAAGTCGGAGGCTGAGGCCAGCCCTATCTGGAACACTGAACAACTCTTGGAGAGGTCTGTTGTGTGCGAGGCTGGTGACATCAAGATGGACAAAGCCCACACCCTCCCTGGAAATGTTCGTGGCTCAGTGGGGAGTGACGTCATGACTGGGCAAAGAACTTGTGGCGTGTCCACCCCATGGTGGAAAGAAGTGGCAGCCTGGTGGCCCAGAGGAGGATGCCGTGCAATTCTGTCTAGTGGGGGAGAGAGGAGGAGAGGGAACGTATCAGGGAAAGCACTTGTGTGGGCACGGAAGGGTACGTTTTGCCAGGTGGAGAAGGGAGGAAGCATTCCAGAAGGAGGGGACAGCATGACCAAAAGCTCAGAGGTGGGATCGTGCCCAGGGACTGTGAGAGGCAGTAGAATGTATGAGTTGAAGGCCGAGATTTTTTTTTTTTTTTTGCACTACGCGGGGCTCTCACTGCTGCGGCCTCTCCTGCTGGGGAGCACAGGCTCCAGACGCGCAGGCTCAGCGGCCATGGCTCACGGGCCCAGCCGCTCCGCGGCATGTGGGATCTTCCCGGACCAGGGCACGAACCCGCGTCCCCTGCATTGTCAGGTGGACTCTCAACCACTGCGCCACCAGGGAAGCCCAGAAGGCTGAGATTTTGGACTCAAACTACTTAGGTTTGAATCCTGGCTCTGTCACTTACAGCTGTGGACCTTGGCAAGCATTCTAAACTCCTGGTGCCGGTTTCCTTCTCTGTAAAATGGGGAAAACAGTAGTACCCACCTCAAAGCGTTTTTGTGAGGATTAAATAAATTAATCCACATAAAAGAGAGCGAGGCACATATTCTCAACTTCTATTAACAACGTGGTAATTGGGTTCAGGGAGAATTCCAGTGTGGTGGTCCAGGGCTATTTCCTCTGCTCTTGGGGCTCCAAGAAACCTTCTCCTCACCTCACCCAGTATTCAAGATCCCTGATGGGTGGCCTGGAGAGGGAGAGATTCTGGGAATAGGCCTAGTGGAGCTTTTGGAAAGTCCCAGCTGTCGATTGGGATCCAGCCGCAGGGGTTAGGACATGAGAGAGGAGGGGATCCTCTGGGAAGGTTGGAGTATAGGAAGGGGGGCTGCTCCAGATGGAGCAGAGAGACACCCCCCAACCCCACGCAGGGGCCCTCTTGCCTAAGGGCTCCGGAAAACTCTTACGGGACTGGTCAGCTGCGGAGAGATGTCACAGATTTACGGCCATTCGTAAACACAGAAAGAATTTGCCTGGGCCTCCCACACAGGGACATGGAATATCCAGAAACAACTGGGGTGGGGAAGAGTGGGGGAGCGCAGGGCAGCACTGGGGCTGCCTGGAGCCGTTCAGCCTCCTCCGCTGGTCTGGGGCAGGCGGGAGGCCTCCGGAGTCACCAGCCCGCCTTGACCAGCCGGCGGGGGATGTGGTGCCGGAAGAGGCAGGCCGCCTTCCCAAGACGACTCAAGGGTCAATGAAGGAGCCCCACCTGAGTCAGTGTCTTGGAGGAACAGGACATGCTCATGACTCCTCGGGTGGGGTATGTCACAGGGACTCACAGGAAACAGGGCTTGAAGAGATGGGAGTGTCTCTAAGGATGTCTTGGGGGTCCTCCCCACTCAGGAACAGGAACTCTTGTTTTCTGTGCCAGGCACTCTGCCATCTTCGTGGTTCAGCTTCTCTCTGGGTCTCTGTGTCTTTTTCTGTGGCTGCTCAGTCTCCCTAGGTCAGCCGTGGCACCCTGTCCTCACATCCCTCCCTGCTGTGGCCCCTGCTCACTGCTGTTCCGCAGAAGCCAAGGAGGTCTTGGCTTCTGTGCCCCTCTCTTCTCCATGTCAGAAGCACAGTGGGGTTTGGGGAGAGGGGCTGACAGCCCCACACTCTCCGAGAGGGGTGTTTTCCCAAAATTCGGCTTTTCAACTGAGTAATTTAACATCTAATTGAGTTATTTATTATAAGGTAAATAAATACTAAATTTGTTTTTGAATCAGTATTACATGTTATCTTAGTCAGCTGGGCTGCTGTTACAAAATAATGTGAACCGGGTGGCTTACCAACAACAGAAGTTTATTTCTTACAGTTTTAGAGGCTGAAAGTTCAAGATCATTGTGCCAGCATGGTCCATTCTGGTGAGGACCCTCTTCCAGGCTGTAGACTGCTGACTTCTCATTGTATCCTCCCATGGTGGAAAAAGGGAGTGAACTAGCTTTCAGCCTTCTTATAAGGACGCTCATCCCATTCATGAGAGCTCCACCCTCAAGACCTAAGTATCTCCCTAAGGCCCTGCCTCCAACATCACACTGGGGATTAGATTTTAGCATATGAATTTTGGGGGGACACAAACATTCAGTCCATAACACACGTACATGGTATAACAGTAAAAAACAAACCTCTCTCCCTGTCCCCTGACCCCCAGTTACTTTTCCCAGAGGTAACTACTCTTGCATGTTTCTTCAACAATAACTTCAATGTTGATTTGTGATTTGAGAGTTTCTGTGATGCTGATGAAAAGTCCCAAGAGAAAGCAGTAGGAAAGCAGGACCATGAAATGCCCAGAAAACATAGTTAGAGGGAAGAGTCTTTTCTCTGGGCCACTTTCCCTTCTAAACAACGGTGAAAGCCCCCATTCCTGCATCCCATTTGGGCCTCTCTTCCTGGTGTGAGAATTTGACTGTGATTCTGCTCTGTGGGTTTTAAAATCTAATGAGACAGATTATTCCTCCATTCCAGAGCAAGCCTGGGGCAGGTCTGGGGTGGCTACCATTGGCTCTAGATTTAACCCCTGGTCCCAACACTTGCTGCCTTAGTGATAGGTTACCAGTTTTTAGTATATCTTTCAGAAAGATCCAAAGATTTTAAGCATATATGTACATATAGCCTCAGTTCCCCTTTTTACTACAATTAGGATAGTATACTGGACAAGTGATTTAGATCACTCTCACTACTTCTCTTTAACATTGTACTAGAGTGGTAGCCAGTGCAATAAGTCAAGAAATAAAAGGCATAAGAATTAGAAAGGAAAAAAAAAAAGCTATCATTACTCATGACATGATTGAGTACAGAGAACTTTCCAAAAGGATCTACACACTAGCTGTTGGAATTGATAAGGAAATTTAGCATGGTTTCTGCATCCATAGTTAATTCAAAGGTTAATTACATTTCGATAAACAAGCAACATACAAATAGATACTTAAATTTAAAGATGAGGGCTTCCCTGGTGGCGCAGTGGTTGGGAGTCCGCCTGCCGATGCAGGGAACGGGGGGTTCGTGCCCCGGTCCGGGAGGATCCCACATGCCGCGGAGCGGCTGGGCCCGTGAGCCATGGCCGCTGAGCCTGCGCGTCCGGAGCCTGTGCTCCGCAACGGGAGAGGCCACAGCAGCGAGAGGCCCGCGTACCGCAAAAAAAAAAAAAAAAAAATTTGAAGATGAGATGATCAAAAATTTTTAATGGAAAATTTTAAATGTTATACAGTACTATAAATAATTTGAAACCTAGAAAGAAATCTAATAAAAGTTGTACAAGACCTCTACATTGAAAACCACAAACTATTTTTGAAAAAAACTTACAGAAAAGCTAAATGAATGGAGGAATATACCATGACCATAGATTGAAAGACTCAGGATTATAAAGAGTCTACTTCTCATTTCTCCAAATTGATCTATAGATTTAAGGCAATTCCAGTAGAAAAAAATCCTTTTTTTTTGCATATATATAGAATGTCTTTATTCTTGAAAGAAGATACATGTTTGAAATATTTAAGAATGTAGTGTCATCACTGAGTATAACTTCCTCTCACTGAAAGAATACTCTACCTAAAATTTCTTTCATATAGCGTGTAACAAACATCTATGTATCTAATGCAGGAAGAAACCTTTACATGCAGATGGAAAGGAAGATACATCCTGTCCCTGTTTGAAAGCTAGGCTTTTCCCACCTTCAAAGCAGCTTTAAAAACACTAGTGCTACAGGTCTGTTATACAATTCACTGCATGCATGACCCAATGAGTGTAGCTTTCTTTCACTGAAAGAACGCTGTGCCTAAAATTTCTTTCACGTAGCTTGTGAGAAACATCTATATAAATCTAATGTGGGAAGAGTCTTCACAAGGACTCAGAAAAGAAGATACCTCCTTTTCCTGTTTGAAAGCTAGGCTTTTTGCAGCTTCAAGGTAGCCTTGGAAACAATAGTGCTACAGGTTTGTTATACAATCATTGCATGCATGACTTACTGAGTATTAAAAAAAAAAAAGAATAGAGTGTCATGATGCCTACAATTTACTTGCAAATTATTATTTTTTTGTTTTTTCTTTTTTAATGTTATTGTAATAATGTTTTTCCATAATCATTTGAGACATTTTCTTCTCTAAACATTTAATAATAAACTAATTTTTTAAATTAAAAAATTTATTGAGGTATAATTGACATACAGCATTATATTTTAGGTGTAGAACATAATGATTCAATATTTGTATATATTGTGAAATGATCATCACAATAAATCTAGTTAACATCTTCTGTCACCATGAATAGTTACAATTTTTTGGTGTGTGTGATGAGAACTTTTAAGATTGACTCTCTTAGCAGCTTTCAAATATGCAATACAGTGTTATTAACTATAGGCATGCTGTACATTGGATCCCCATGACTTTTGATTTTATAACTGGAAGTGTCTACCTTTTGACCCCCTTTACCCATTTTGCCCACCCCTACCTGCCACCTCTGGCAACCAGTTCCCTGTATTCATAAACTTGTTTTTTATTTTAAATTCCACATGTAAGTGACATTTAACAGTATTTGTCTTTCTCTGTCTGACTTATTTCACTTATCATGAGGCCCTCAAGGCAAGACTTCATTCTTCGTAATGTGTTTATTTTGTTTTTGTTTTTGTTATTTTTTGGCCATGCAGCATGTGGGACCTTAGTTCCCTGACCAGGGATTGAACTGTGCCCCCTGCTGTGGAAGCATGGAGTCTCAAGCAGTGGACCACCAGGGAAGTCCCTGTAACGTGGTTTGAAATCAAGGATCATAACGCTTTCAGCTTTGCTCTTCTTTCTCAAGATTGTTTTGGCTATTTGAGGTCTTTTGTAGTCCCATACAAATTTTAGGATTGTTTGTTCCCAGGATAGTTTTTCTTTTTGCGGTACGCGAGCCTCTCACTCTTGTGGCCTCTCCCGTTGCGGAGCACAGGCTCCGGATGCGCAGGCTCAGCGGCCATGGCTCACGGGCCCAGCCGCTCCGCGGCATGTGGGATCTTCCCGGACCGGGGCACGAACCCGCGTCCCCTGCATCGGCAGGCAGACTCTCAACCACTGCGCCACCAGGGAAGCCCTATCTTTTTTTTTATTCTAGTCATTCTTGTGGTATGAAATGGTATCTTATTGTGGTTTACATTTCTCTAATGACTAAGTGTAGAACATCTTATCATATGCTTATTGGATGCTCATATAGCTTCTTTGGTGAAATGTCTATTTAGTTCCTTTACCTATTTTTAAATTGGATTACTTGTCGTGTTCTTAGTCGTGTTCTGTAAAAGGTTCTTTGTATTTTGGGTACAAATCTTTAAGCAGATAGGTAATTTACAAATATTTTCTTGTAGTGATTAGATTTTCTTAATGGTGATTCATACAGTTTTACATTTTGATGAAATTCAATTTATTAATTTAAAATTTTATGGATCACGCTTTTGTTGTTGCATCTAAGAAACTGCTGCCGACCCTTTCGAGTCGAGCCTCAACAAGGGTCCTCCTGCCCCGTGTTGCTTGCACCAATAGAACGAGACCAAGTTTGGTATTAAAGCAAAGGAAAGTTTTATTCTTTGGTCAAATCAAAGAATGGACAGGTGCAAACTCTGGCTCTAGAGTACGCGCTACCCCCCTCCAGCAAGGCCGTGGGCGGGGCCGCTTTACAGGGTTCTTGTCAAGTGGAGAGGGGGCGGGGTTCTTGCACGTCTGGCGCAGGCATGTTGCCCACGCTCCAGATCGCAGTGCCAGGTGCAGCGTCCCTGCACACGGCCCTGCCAAGTTGGGGTGCTGGGCTTAGTGGTTCTGCGATGGAAACTCTAATCCGTGGTATTAGGTGCAAGACCTCTGTACCTGGTCCCCTACAGGCAAGGGAAAGTAGACTAAGCACAGAAGAAATTAGACCTTATCACCTAGATTCAATCTTATTTTTCCCTGGACCCCAGTGGGCTTTGCCGGTGACAAAAGCTTTGCCTAATCCAAGGTCACAAAGATTTCGTCCTAAGAGTTTTATAGTTTTAACTCTACATTTAGGTCTCTGATCCATTTTGAGTTAAATTTTGTGAATGGTGTGATGTAGGGGGTCCAACTTCATTCTTTTGTGTGTAGGTATCTCGTTGTCTCTTGGCTCCTTGGTTGCAAATCAATTAATCGTAAATGTAAGGGTTTATTTCTGTGTCGTTGATCTATACGTCTATCCTTATTCAGCCCCACATTCTCTTTATTACTGTAGTTTATAGTAAGTTTTGAAATTGGGAAGTTACGTCCTCTAACTTTGTTATTCTTTTTCAAGATTGTTTTTGTTATTCAAGGCCCTTTACCTTTTAATGTAAACTTTAGAAACAGCTGGTCAATCTCTGTGGAAAAGAAAAAGACTTGCTTGGATTTTTATTTTTTAATTGGGGTATAGTTGTTTTATAATGTTGTGTTAGTTTCTACTGTACAGCAAAGTGAAGTAGAGTTCCCTGTGCTATACAGCAGGTTCTCATTAGTTATCTATTTTATACATATTAGTGTATATATGTCAATCCCAATCTCCCAGTTCATCCCCCCACCACTTGCTTGGATTTTGATAAGGATCGAGTTGGATCTGTTGATCAAATAGAAGAGAATTTCCTGTAGATAATGAGTCTTCCAATCCATAAACACAGAATGTCTCTCTGTTTATTTAGATTTCCATTACTCTTGGCAAAGACATAATTTTCAGTTTTCAAATCTTGCCCCACATTTGTTAAATTTATTCCAAAGTATTTTATTCTTTTGATACTGTTGTGAATGGAACTGTTCATTTTTGGATTGTTCATAAGTGTACAGGAATACAGGTGATTTTTGTATATTGATCTACTCTGCAATCAACTGTACTACTGTCGTTTCTACTAGGGTTTTGTGGTTCTGTTTATTTGTTTTTGTTTTTGTAATCCCTGAGAATTTTCTGTATATAGGATCATGACATGTGCAAATAGGGATAGTTTACTTCTTCCCTTTCGGTATGGATGCCTCTTATTTCTCTTTGTTGCTCCAATAAAATATTGACTTAAAGTGACTAGAGCAGAAATCCTTGTCTTGCTCCGGATCTCAGGGGGAAAGCATTTGGTTTTTCACCATTACGTATGTGTTGGCTGTGGGTTTTTCATAGATGCCCTTTATCAGATTGAGGAAGTTCCTTTCCACTTTTAGTTAGTTGAGTATTTTTTTTATCATTAAAGGGTATGGGGGCTTCCCTGGTGGCGCAGTGGTTGAGAGTCCGCCTGCCGATGCAGGGGACACGGGTTCGTGCCCTGGTCCGGGAAGATCCCACATGCCGTGGAGCGGCTGGGCCCGTGAGCCATGGCCGCTGAGCCTGCGCGTCCGGAGCCTGTGCTCCGCAACGGGAGAGGCCACAACAGTGAGAGGCCCGCGTACCGCAAAAAAAAATAAAAATTAAAAAAAAAAAAAGGGGTATGGGATTTTGTCAAATTCTTTTTCTGGGTCTATTGAGATGATCATGTGGTTTTTGTCCTTTATTCTATTAATATGGCATATTGCATTGATTGTTTTTTGTATGTTAAACTAACCATGTATTCCAGAGATAAATTCCACTTGATCATAGTTAATCCTTTTTATATTTTGCTGGATTTTGGTTTGCTCATTTTTTATTTAATAGAATTTTTGCATTTAGATTCATAAGGGATGTTGGTTTTCCTAATTTTGTTTGTTTTTGTTTTCCTTAGTTTTCTTTTTTGTGATCACTTTTTCCAGTTTTGGTATCAGAGTAATATTGGCCTCCCAGTGTTACTGACCCAGGCACTTGGATTCCTCAATCAATAGAAATTGACAAGAGGCCAGATGAGAAATTCAGGCAAGGCTTTATTGGGCTCTCTGGCTGCAGCAGGAGGGAGTGAAAACAAGAAACAGGTGCCCTTGCTTGCTCTCTGAGGAGAGCAGGCTGATTCCTTAAATGGGGTGAGTGTAAGGGGTGGATTGGTGGGTTGGGCTGGAGGCATGGCTTAGGTGGGCTGCCCACCCCCTTGGTGGTGCTGTGTGCAGGGATCACACAGAGTACCCTGCTTTTGCTCTTGGCACCTCAGAAACGGCAGCTGGTTTTGGCCTTTCTGTATCTTATTCATAATTTGCCCTACCCGCACATGCATGCAGTTATTTTTAGTCCCTTATAGTTTCTTTGTATTCTCGAGTAGACATTTATCCAGGTGCAAGTACTCCAGTGAAGGGTCCCAGGTGCCGGGTCCCAAGTCCCAGCCTATCTCAATAGAATAAGTTGGGAAGTATTCCCTCCTATTTTTGGAAGAGTTAGAGAAGGATTGGTGTTAATTCTTCCTTAAACTTTTGTCAGAATTCACTAGTGAAGCTATCTGAGCTTGGCCTCTTCTTTGTGGGAAAATTTTGATTACTAATCCAATCTTTCGGCTTGTTATATATCTGTTCAGACTTTCTATTTCTTTCTTAGTCAGTTTTGGTGGTTTTTGTCTTTCTAGGAATTCGTCCATTTCATCTAGTTTATCTAATTTGTTGTCCTACAGTTGCCCATAATATTTTCTAGGTAGTAATATTTCCTGTTTCATTCCTGATTTTGTTAATTTGTGTCGTCTTTTCTCCTTTAGTCTAACTAAAGTTTTGTCAGTTTTGTTGATATTTTCAAAGCACCAATATTTGGTTTCATTGATTTTCTCTGTTGTTTTTCTATTTATTTCCACTTTAATCTGTACTATTTCATCCCTGCAGCTTGCTTTGGATTTAGTTTGATCTTTTTTTAAATTAGTTTCTCATGATGGAAGTTTAGGTTATTTGAGATCGTTCTCCTTTTTAAATATAGGCATTTAGAGCTGTAAATTTCCTTCTATGCACTGTCTTAGCTGTATCCCCTAAGTTTTGATGTTTTGTCTTTATTCAACTCAAAGTGCTTTCTAATTTCATCTGTGATTTCTTTTTTACTCACTGGTTATTTAGGAGTTTGTTGTTTAATTTTCATGTATTTCTGAATTTCCAAAAATTCCTTCTGTTATTTTATTCAATTGTGGTTGGAAAACATACTTTGGATCATTTCAGTCTTTTAAAATTTATTGAGGCTTGTTTTATGGCTTAACATATGGTATGTCCTGAAGAATGTTCTATGTACACTTGAGAAGAACGTTTATTCTGCTATTGTTGGGTTAGAATGTTCTATAGACGTCGGTAAGGTCCAGTTTTTTTATAGTGTTGTTCAAGTCTTCTATATTCTTATTGATCTTCTACATATTTATATTAATTATTGAAAATGGGACAATTGAAGTCTCTATTACTGTTGAATTATCCCTTGGATTCTGTCAATTTTTGATTCATGTATTTTGGAGTACTGTTAGGTGAATATATGTTTATAATGGTTGTACAATTAACATCTTAATTTAGAAGCATCTAATTTGCATTACTATCAATTTAATTTCAGTAATACACAAAACCTTTGCTTCAATCCCTCCCCTCTCCTTCGTGTTATTATTTTCATATAGATTACATCTTTATACATTTTAAATCTATCAACCCAGTTTGACAATTATTGCTTCATGCAGTTTTCTAAATCAGATGAGAGAAGAAAAGAGTTATAAACAAAAAAAATTTATACTGCCTTTTATATTTATCTGTGTAGTTACCTTTACTGGTGTTATTTCTTTTGTGGATTTGACTTACTGTCTTAGGTCCTTTTATTTCAGTTTGCAGAATTTACTTTAGTATTTCTTGTAGGGCATGTCTGCTCGTGACAAATTCACTGTTTCTGTTTATATAGGAATGCTTTTATTTCTAATTTGTTTTTGAAGGACAGCTTTGCTGGATAGGGAATTCTTGGTTGACAGTCTTTTCCTTTCAGCACTTTGAATGTGTTATCCTTCGGCCTTCTGGCATCCATGGTTTCTGATGAGAAGTCAGCTGTTAATCTTAGAGGATCCTATGTATGAGATGAATTGTTTTTCTCTTGCTACTCTCAAGGTTCCTTCTTTGTCTTTCTACAGTTTTACTGTGATGTGTCTAGTTGTGAATCTCCCCCCTCCTTTGTGCTATAATTGTCATATGTATGTCTATATATATGTGTTATAAGCCTAACGGTATAGTGTTATAATTATTTCTTTACATAGTCTTATGCCTTTCAAAGAAGTTAAGAGAAGAAAAGAGAAAATATATATTTATAATGGTTTTAAATTAACCTACGTATTTATGATTTCTGGTAGTCTTCATTTCTTCCTGTGAATTCAGGGTAATTCCTAGTGTACTTTCCTTACACCAGTATAACTCACCTCCCTCCTTCACGCTATTACTGTTACATATATTACATCTTTGTATGTCATAAGCCCAACAGTACACTTTTATCATGATTTTTTAAAATTTATTTTTAAATTTTATTTAGTTATTTTTATTTATTTTTGGCTGCACTGGGTCTTTGTTGCTGCATGCAGGCTTTCTCTAGTTGCGGCGAGCGGGGGCTACTCTTCTTTGCAGTGTGCAGGCTTCTCATTGCGGTGGCTTCTCTTGTTGTGGAGCACGGGCTCTAGGCACACGGGCTTCAGTAGTTGCAGCATGCAGGCTCAGTAGTTGTGGCTCACAGACTCTAGACTGCAGGCTCAGTAGTTGTGGCGCACTGGCTTAGTTGCTCCACAGAATGTGGGATCTTCCCGGACCAGGGCTTGAACCTGTGTCCTCTGCATTGACAGGCAGATTCTTAACCACTGCACCACCTGGGAAGCCCTCTCTCCTTCTGAAATGCCCATTGAACAAATGTTGTTACTATTGATGGTGTCCCACAGATTTCTGAAATTCTGTTCATTTTCCTTCATTTTTTTTCTTGCATTATTCAGATTGGATAACATATTGATCTGTCCTTAAGTTCACTGATTCTTTATTCTGCCAGCTCAATTTTGATTTTGAGCCCCTCTGGTGAAATTTTCATTTTAGTTATTACACTTTTCAGATCCTACTGGTTCTTTTTTTAAAAAAAAAAATCTCTTTGTCTTCATTATTATTTTCTATTTGATAAGTCTTTGTCCCAATATTTTCCTTTAATTCTTTAAACTTGGTCTCTTTTAGTTCTTTGAATATGTTTACAACAGCTGCTTTGACAACTTTGTCTTCTAATTCTAACATCCGGATCCCCCCAAAGAAAATTTCTATTGACTGTTTTGTTTCTTAGGTATGGGTCACTTTTTTTGTTTGTTTATTTGCGTGTCTTGTAATTTTTTGTTAATAGCTAGCTGTTGTAGATCATATATTGCACCAACTCTGGATTCTGTTACCCTTTCCCCACCACTGGGGCTGTTTATTGTTGTTTGTTTCTTTTTTTGGTGACTTGTCTGGACTAATTCTATAGATTTTGTTTCCCCCAGAGCGTGTGACTGCTGATGTCTCTGCTCAGTTATATTTTATTCTTGTTTTTTTTTATTTTTAAACCTGGTACTCGGGTCAGCATTCCTTGATTGTTAGCCAATGGTTGGTCAGAAGTTGTGCTTAAACATCTTGAGCCAGTAAGGCTTCTACCCTTTGCTGAATGACCTGTTTGTGTTTTCGGGGTGCAGCTAGTTTACAAGCCTACTCCAGATTTTAACTCCTGTGTTTTAAGCTCGTGCTGCGTAGCTCACTAGAACCTTCTCCAATATCTTCTGAGATGTGTGCAGACTTTCACATGCACATAGCCTGCAGACTCTCAGAGATAAGTAGAATCTTACTGAGAAGAACTTTGGCTGTCTCATTCCCCAGACCTCCCTGTTAAACTTCTGGCTGGTCTGTTGGTCTACTGCTTTTCCCAGCCAGTATTGAGACCTCAGGCTAGCTTTGATATTTGCCTCTCCGATTGTGTGGCACTGAGACCGCTATTGTTTTCGATAATGCCTCTGGGCATGGAATTTTCTGCACTCTGAGCCAATAAAGCCTCCCTGACTATGAAGCTGAGGGGAGGAGAAAGATGGGCATAGCCTCAAGCTGAACACCACAGACTCATACTCTTCTTACTAGGGTTCAGTAGATTTTCTTGAGTAAACATTTCTCAATTTCTTGTATGATGTATTAGTTTTTTATTGCTTCTATATCAAATTATCACAAACTTAGTGGCTTAAAATTATAAAAATGTATTATCTTACAGTTCTGTGGGTCAGAAATATAAAATGGGTCTCATTAAAATCAAGGTGTCAACAGGGCTACCTTCCTTCTGGAGGCCCTAGAGGAGAATCCATTTCTTTGCCTTTTCCATCTTCTAGAGGCTGCCCGCATTCCATGGCTTGTGGTCCTCTTCCATCTTCAAAGCCAGTAATGGACCAGTCAAGTCTTTCTTACACTGCTTCCCTCTTCCACATTTAAGAAACCATTGCAATTACACTGGGCCTACTCAGATAACCCAGGATTGTCTCTTTATTTTATGGTCAGCTGATTAACAAGCTTAATTCCATCCTCAGTCTTAATTCCCGCTTGCCATATAAAAACATATTCAGAGGTTCCAGGGATTAGGACATGAACATCTTTGGGAGGCCATTATTCTGCCTACCACATATGATTTTGATAAACTTCCAGTTTTCAAATGGTTGCTTTGGGCCATTTTGCATAGTTTTATCATTGTACTTTTCGGGTGAGCGTTTTCAGAGGTTCTCAGTCATTCTGGAAGTCCCACCCCTATATGATAAATTCTTACAATGGAATGCTATAAAGGAATGAGAATGAGTGAGCTGAAAAAAGGCAACAACATGGCTAAATCTCATAAACACAGTTTTGAATGAAAGAAGTCAGACACAAAAGAATGATTTCTACATGACTCAGAAAAACTGGTCTAGATATTCGGAGTCAGAATTGTGGCTTCCCTTGAGGAGGTAGTGATTGGAAGAGGTCATGAGGGGGCTTGTAGGTGCTTATAATCTTCTGATTTATTTTTTACTTTTTGTTTTGAAGTAATTTCAAACTTACAGCAATCTTGCAAAAATAGTATGAAGCATTCCTGTATTCCCATCACCCTGATTCATGGTTAACATTTCGTCACTTATTTTTTTAAATCACTCTCCCTTTCCAGATAAGGGGTACAGACCCATGCAGTAAATACAGCATACCTGGGGCAGTAGCTACCTGGAACTCAGAATAAAAGAATGCAAAAGGAGGGTCTCTTTCCTTCATGGTTCCTCCTGGAGGATCCTCTCCTCAAAAAGGCAGCTATTGGCCAGGGAATCAATACTAATTTAGGTCATCCTCCTACCTGAAGGCTTCTGGGGATTCCAGATGCCCTTAGTTCCCCCTCTACTTCTCTGTAGTCCCCCCTTTTTGAAGAGATCACCAGGCATCAGGGAAAACAAATCACAAGCCACCACCTCTTGTCTAGGGACTGTGAATTGGGGTTTTCCTGGGCCAGTCATGTCACCTCTCCAGCTCAGACTTTCCCCATCTGTGAAATGAGCGATGGCCATTCATGCCCTTTTAACTCCAAAGGGCTGTTGTGAGGATCATTTGGAGCAGAGAACGAGCAGATCTTTGATTCCCCAACAACATGGCAGTGGCAAGCGTTACTAATCCCCGTTTCACAGCACTGGATCCTGAGCCCCAGGAGCATGAGGCTTGGTAGTCAAGCTTTTGCTGCCAGTTGGAAGTGGAGCCATGCCAGTGTCCAAGTCTTAGGGTATAGCCACTCTAGTCACACCCTACAGGCTTTAAGGTACCTCTTGTTTTTATGGAACACTGAAAAAACAAATTGGAAACCCACAAAACACATCAAATGGCAGAAGAGATCAATGGAATGTTAGAATTGTTTGTTTTTCTAAGAGATTTCTTCCTAGAAAAAAGCAAATGTGGTTTCACAATGGGACTTCCTCTCTGAATCCAGGCCAGAGCAAGCTGTTCATTCAGGATAAGGTGCTGGAGATTGAATCATCTTTTTCTTGCCTGCTCACTGGAAGCCCTTGGAGACTTCCATCATTTGCAAAGACTAGCTGACTCTTCATCAAGCCTGTTTCCTTTTCTTCTTGGGCAGCCAGCTAGATAGTTTCTCAGCCTTTCCTGAGGTTCAGTGAGGCCATGTGTCTGAATTCTGGCCAATGGAATGTTAGCAGAGCTGATGCCCCCCAACGTCCAGGTCTGGACCATAAAATCCTCCCGTGCTTCACGCCCTGCTCTATTTTCCCTTCCTTGGCTTCCTGTGGATGAGCACAGTAACCTGCTAACAGTAGAGACACAGACGGAAGGAGCCTGGGTCCCTGAATCATCACTAAGGGGAAAGCTGCCCCATTAATCAGGAATACCCATTTTGGACTCTTTGTGGTGGGAAGTCAACTTTTATCATGTCTGAGCCGTTATGTAATTTGGGGTTTGTTTGTTACAGCATCTAGTGTTCCATCATCTAATACATGTTAGTTTACCTAATTCCAACAGTTTTTTTAACCACAAAAGACATTTTATATCCTCCACATGTTTAACAATTTCTCCGTCCCCCATAAACCAAAGATATTTTCTTACGTCTCTGTCAATACCTTCAAAATACAGTGTGCTCCAGAGCTTCATCTCCCCCTCCCCTCTCTGAAGTGGATCTTCCTCTCATGAATCTGCCATCACAGGGGATTCCAAAGGAATCTTTGGAATCAGAATGGGAATGGAGAGCCTAGGACAAGGGGAATTGGAGAGAGCAAGCATAGACTATTCTTTTGAGTTTTACTATAAGAGTGCAGTATCTGGAGATGGATGTGTGGTCAAGGCACTGTTTTCTTAAGATGGGGGAAATAAGGGTATGTTGCACACAGATGAGAATGATACAGTACAGAGGGGGAAATTGATGATGCAGGAAAGAATGGGAGAACTGAGGAGTGATGTCCTTGAGTAGGAGAGATTAGTCAGGAGCAAGGAAGATGTATGTCCATGGGTAGATGCAGTAGTTGCAGGCGAGTGTGCTCTTCTGGTAACTTCTCTTTTCTCAGGGAAATAGGAATCAGGGTCATCAGTTGAGAGTAACGATCAAGGAAAAGGGGTCAAAGGTTTGAGTGGAGAGAAGAAAGAATGAAATAGTGTAGGAGAATGGGAAAGCAAACAAGCCAGGAAGACGTAGCAGGACTTTGGGGCAGTATGGAAGGACCTCAAGAGATTAGTGATCTTGAATTTTCAGTTAGCATGACTGGTTACTTCTCTCCAGCCATGTTCAGCTGCACTGGTGCAGGCGCAGTGGGTGAAGAGTTGGGTTTCCACCTGGTCTTGGATTTGTCAGGAGGTAGCAAGAATGGGAGTTGAAGTTATTTGGGCAAGAGAGTTGAGGGTATAGGTAAATGATGCTTGTAATGAAAGACCAGGGAAGTTGAGTTGAATTAGGAGAGAAGCAAGGACCTGAGTGGGGAAAAGAGATAGGATCAGTTTGGGTACGGGGGAAGGATAGTTGAAATTGGATACTCAAAATGATGAGCTGGGCTGAGAGATGATGGTAGTTAGAGAGTGGGGTGTGTGAAACTGAGATTATGCAACTGCAGTTACTGGTAATGATATGGTCAAGATGTGACCTTGGAAGTGAGGGGCTGAGGTAGGTGGAGGATAAGCTTATTGGAGGAGAGATGGTCATAGAACTGAGAGGCTGGTTATGTCTATGACAGAATCATGCTAGAGGGAATGACCATGAGCTGGGAGCTAAAATTATCAGTGAAGGAGAGGGAGTGACTAGGGTTGTACATGGCTGCCACAAGGGGTAGGTAATGGATGGAGACTCTGGTGACATGCATGTCAAAGAATCTGGGGGTTTTAGTGAGAAGAGAGGAAGAATGGCTGGCTTGGAAGTAGCTATGAAGAGCAAAGAGGATGCCTATCCTATCCCAGTCTTGTGGTATGACGGTCCTCAGGGAGAGAACAGCGACTGCTAAGAAAGCTGCAAGGGAAGCAGAATCCACAGGGGAAGCAGAGTCCTCAGGAGAGAACCCAGCTTAGAGCAAAAACGTGAGCAAAAAGATGAAGAGAACAGGAAGACACAGGCAAGGGTGTCCATTCATTACAGAACTCTCAGTAATAGTCAACATCTGGAAACAACCTAAATGTCCGCTGCCAGGGGAATGGATAAATAAACAATCGATTGGTTCAAAATAGAGCTAGTTCATTTTCACAACAGTGAAAATGAATGTACTAGATCCACATGGATCAACATGGAAAAAAATCTTACGAACATAAACTTGAATGAAATAAGCAAGTTGTAAAAGGTTACATTCAGTACGATGCTACTTACATAAAATATTAAGACCCACAAAACAATGCTATAATATATTATAAGGCTATAATAGGATAATGGTATCCAAGGAAGGACCCCTAGCAGCTTCAGAGTGATGGTTTTGTGGTTACCCATGGAGACAGAGGGAGGGGAGATGGGTGGGGGTGGGAGTAAAATAGCTTTGGTTGTATCTAAAATATTTTACTTCTTAATGAAAAAAAAAATGCTGAACCAAAACACAGCAAAATATCAACTGCTGTTAAATCTAGGTTGTGGGTTCTCAGATTTATTTTAATTTTTTGTATGTTTGAAAGATTTCACTTGAAAAAAAACGAAGAACCTGAGTGTATTATTATAAAGTATGGTAATCAAAACAGTGTAGTACTGGCACAAGGATGGACAAACAGATCAGTGGATTAGAACTGAGAGTCCAGAAATGACATCATACATTTAGGGGCAATTGATTTTCAACAAGGGTGCCAAGACAATTCAATGGAGAAAGAAGGGTCTATTCAGCAAATGATACTGGGACTGGATAGTTACATGCAAAGAATGAAGTTGGACCCCTACCTCACATAAGATACAAAAATTACCCCCAATTGAATCAAAAATGGAAATGTAAGAGCTAAAACTATAAAGCTCTTAGAAGAAAACATAAGGATAAATCTTCATGTCCTTGGTTTAGGCAATGGTTTCTTATATATGACACCTAGGGCACAAGTAACCAAAGAAAAAATAAATTGACGTCATCAAAATTTAAAACTTTTGTGCTCCAAAGAACACTATCAATAAAGTAAAAAGACAAGCCAGGGACTTCCCTGGTGATACAGTGGTTAAGAATCCGCCTGCCAATGCAGGGGACACGGGTTCAAGCCCTGGTCTGGGAAGACCCCACATGCCGCGGAGCAACTAAGACCATGAACAACAACTACTGAGCCTGAGCTCTAGAGCCCGCAGGCCACAACTACTGAGCCCGCGTGCCACAACTACTGAAGCCCATGCACCTAGAACGCGTGCTCCGCAACAAGAGAAGCCATTGCAGTGAGAAGCCCACGCACATAAACAAAGAGTAGCCCCCGTGCGCCACAGCTAGAGAAAGCCTACACGCGGCAACAAAGACCCGACACCGCCAAAAATAAAAATTAATTAATTAAAAAAAAAAGACAGGCCGGAGAAAATAAGGATCTAATATCAGGATACATAAAAAACTGCTACAACACAACAACAAAAATATAAGCAACCCAATTTAAAAATGGGCAAAGGATATGAATAGACATTTTTCTGAAGAAGATATACAAGTAGCCAATATGCATATAAGATGCTCAACATCATTAGTCATTAGGAAAATGTGAATCAAAACCACAATGACTGGGCTTCCGTGGTGGCGCAGTGGTTGAGAGTCCGCCTCCCGATACAGGGGACACGGGTTCATGCCCTGATCCGGGAAGATCCCACATGCTGTGGAGCGGCTGGGCCCGTGAGCCATGGCCGCTGAGCCTGCGCGTCCGGAGCCCGTGCTCCGCAACGGGAGAGGCCACAACAGTGAGAGGCCCGCAAACACACACACACACACACACACAAAAACCCCACAATGACATCCCACTTCATACCCACCAGGATGGCTATAACCAAAAACGCAGACAATAACAAGAGTTGGCAAGAAAATTGAAAAATGGGAACCCTCATACATTGTTGATGGGAGCATAAAATGGTAGATCCTCCTTGGAAATAGTCTGGCAGGTCCTCAAAAAGTTAAACATAGAATTACCGTATGACCTAGAAACTCTATTCCTACTTATATACTCAAAATAGTTGAAAACATATGTTCACAGAAAAATCTGTACACAGATGTTTATAGCAGCATTACTCATAACAGCCAAAAGGTAGAAACAACTCAAATGGCCATCAGTGGATAAATGGATAAACAGAATATGATGTATCCATAAGGAAATATTATTCAGTCATAAAAACGAATGAAGTACTGATACATGCCACAATATGGATGAACCTTGAAAACAGGTTAAGTGAAAGAAAGACACAAAATACCGCCTACTGCATGATTCTGTCTATATGAAATGTCCACAAAAGGCAAACTCATAGAGACAGAAAGTAGACTAGTGGTTGTCAGGGTTTGGGGAGAGGGGGAAATGGAAAGTGACTGCTAATGGGTACTGTGTTTCTTTTTGAGGTGATGAAAATGTTTTGGATTTAGATAGCGGAAATGGATATACACCTTGTGAATATATTAAAAACCACTGAATTATATACATCCTTTACAAGGGTGAATTTCATAGTATGTGAATTATATCTCAATTAAAAAACAAAACCGGGGACTTCCCTGGTGGTCCAATGGTTAAGACTCTGCGCTTCCACTGCGGGGGGCGTGTGTTTGATCCTTGGTCAGAGAACTAAGATCCTGTGTGCAGCGCGGCCAAAAAGCAAAACAAAACCAAAAAACCTAGGATCCAATCCGGTGTGGTCCCAGCAGATGACTTCTATTCTCTGAGCCTTGGTTCCTCATCTGAGGGGACTTACAGTAACGCCGGCTGCACCCACCTGAGATGGACTCTCAGTCGATCTAACGAGCCCGTCTGACGGGGCTTGTTACTCTCACGGGTGCCTCTATTCCTAGTCTGATCATGGCTGCAACGATGAGTGGTCACTGTGCACCTGGACTCTGGCATCAGACCTGAGCGCAGATCCAGGCTCCACCACTCACTGGGTGTGGAATCTAAGTCTCAGTTTCCTTCTCTGAAAAATGACGATGTTGATGGTGGCCCCTTCTAAGTGCGGCTGGGGGAAGACGATGAGATAGTTGGTGTAAAACGCAAGACACAGTACATCTGGCGCTCAGTAAGTACCAATGGGCTGCTGTCGTCTTTTCTTCTTCTTCTTCTTCTTCTCCTTCTTCTTCACCTCCCCTTCCTCCTCCTTCTTCTTCCTCCTATTACTGTAGTGGTTGCCATTGTGGCCAATTAACGCCAAAGTCTTTTACTTCTTCCTCCCCACCCCTCTCTCTCCATCCCAGGATTTCCCCGTTGCCTCAGAGTCCACTTGTCTGGCCCAGGCCCTCAGATAAAAGTGCTCATCCTTCCTTCCATTTGTGGGCAACTTGGGGTGCTGATCTCCTCCCTGCCAAGTAGATGGATGGCAGGATGTCCCCGAGAAAACTCTGGCTCCTAGCTGCTCAGAAATCAGGAGCCTGGGGTGGTCCTCCCAGCCCCACGTGGAGCTCTCTCCTGGGGCCCCTCGCCTTTGCTGAAAAGAGGAAGCTCTGAGGCAGCTATTCAGGGCAGGGGCTTTCTCTTTGCCCCTCAGTGGAAGCAAAAGCCCAGACACTACTTCTAGGAATTTATCCACCGGTTGCATTCTCCCTCATGAGTATGCTCAGGGAAGGTTATTTCGGCATTTTTATGTAAATGCAAAAGACTGGAAAATCCCCAAACATCCATCAATCAGGGGACCAGCTATATGAATTTTGGTAGATCCATACAGTGAAAAACCAGATGGTCACTGGAAAGAACCCTTCCTTTCCCCCATTTCTTTCAAAGGAATGCCTTTATATATGTGCTTGCATAGACTGTTTCGGAAGGAAAAATAAGAAATCATTAAGCTTGTTTGCCTCTGAGAAGGGGAAATGAAATGTGGTTGGGAGGTCAGAGGTGAGAAAATTACTTTGCAGTCTACCCTTTTTCTGGCTGTATGAATGTAAATTTTTATCTTTTTGAATTGGTCAGTCATGCATATGGAAAATAATTTCAAATCATTCAAAAAGGTATTTGGTGGAAAATAAGTCTTTCCTCCTCTGAGCAGCTGCCCCCATCCACTACCCCGTTTCCCTCCTTAAGGGCAACTAATGTAATGAATTGTTTGTGTATCTTTCCAGATATAAGCTATGCATTTCTGTAAATCCACATTTACATGTAATTAAGTGTATTTTTATAGAGGTAATATATACATAACATAAGCTTTACCATTTAAATTGTTTTCAAGTGTACAGTTCAGTGACATTAAGTATATTCACATTGTTGTGCTACCATCACCACATTCCATCTCCAGAACTTTTTCATCTTCCCAAAGTGAAACTCTATCCCATCAACCAATAACTCCCCATTCCCTCCTCCCCCAGCCCCTGGCGACCAGCATTCTACTTTTGATCCCTATGAATGTGACTACCTCTAGGTACCTCACAGATGCCTCTGGGAATCATACAGTATTTTTCTTTCTGTGACGGGCTTATTTCACTTAGCATAATGTCCTCAAGGTTCATCCATGTTGTAGCATATGTCACAATTTTCTTCCTTTTTAAGGTGAATAATATTCCAATGTGTGTGTGTCTATCACATTTTGTTTTTCCATTCATCCATCGATGGACACTTGGGTTGTTTCCACCTTCACGTATTTTTTAATAAACAAAAATTAATTTAAATAAAAGAAGAAGGAAGTTTAGGGGAAAGAGGATTTGATCTGGGAGCTTCCCATGCATTGCCAGTGCTGTAGAAGGACAGAAGGATAGGGTGTCATCAACCTCTTGACAAGAGGAGGGAAAACATCCCCTTCATTGGCAACTGCCCGTGATTCCCCGCCTTCAGCCCCGGGAGAGAAACTCCCCTTTCCTTTCTTTGAAAGCTGGTCCTTTGAGCCCTGCCTGGGAACTCAGGGCTCCTTGAACGCAGTACCTGCCTCTTCTGCACCAGGGAGGCCAAGGGCCCTGGGGGAGCAAAGGCCTGATGGCTGCACGTGTGGCTCACCATCTTTCCAAGCCCCAGGGAAACGGGGTGCTGGGTAGCAGAGGCTGAGCCAGCAGAAAAGCCTTGGGGCCCTGCCGAGTCCCTGGGGTTGCAGGTGCTCTCCAGGGGGGATCCCCTGGGCCCACCCCCTGGAGGGGCCTCCACGAGGGCCCCGTGTAAGGAAACCCCGAGGGCAGATGAAGAACCGTCAGGCCGGTTCTCTGTCTCTCACTCGCAGTCCTCCAGTGACAACCCATTTTTACAAGATGATTTCCACATTAAAAAAATTTTTTTTCCTTTTCTCCCCATGCTTTTGTTATGAAACATTTAAAATGTTCAGGAAAGTTGTTAGAGCAGTTCCATGATTCACTACCTCACTGCAACATTGTTAACATCTTGCCATGTTTGCTTTGTCTTTCCCTTTCTCTTTCTGGGATATGATATACCTATACACATACATACATGTACATGCGCACAACACATTCGCACATACACACACATGTACACACAACCACACGCGTGCATACATACACTCACATGTATACCACACACACGTATGCACATACACACGTATACACATGCACATATATAGGCAATACATACATGCATATGCGTATGTATATTCACATACACGCATATATACACACATATATCCCTCTACATACACACATCTATATGCACACACACACACACACACACACACATATATTTCCTCTAACCTGAACTCTTTGAAAGTAGGGTTATCATGAACTTCACCCCTAAATACTTCAAGTGCATCTCTTAAGAACAAGGTCATTCTCTCACACACCTTTAAAATCTTTATGATACCTAAGAAAATCAACAATAAAGCCCTAATATCATCTAATATTTAAATTTCCTCATTTGTGCCCAAAAGGTCTTTTGTAACTGTTTTCAAAATTAGGATTCAATCAAAATCTACCTATTGCACATATTTGGCTGTTATGTCTCTTCAATCTCTTTTAATCTTCAATGTCCCTAATCCACATTTTTAAAAAAAGAACATTGACTATTTGTTGATCCCCAGACGGTCATCTTGTAGGAGACCCGGAAGGCCCCACCTTCTGGAGTTGTCTGTTTTCTTGCGGAATGGCTCACCTTCCTCTAGCCCCTGTATTTCTTGTAAACTGGAAGTTAGGACTTAGAGGCTTGATTAGATTCTGCGTTACACCTTTTCTTTTCTTTTTTCTTTCAAGACTGAATTTTTTAGAGCGGTTTTAGGTTCACAGCAAAATTGAGAGGAAGGTACAGAGATTTCCCACATGCTTCCTGCCCACAGATAGGTGTGGCCTCCCTCACTATTAACCTCCCCCGCCTGAGTGTACCTTTGTGACAAATGATGAACCTACTTTGACACATCTAAATCACCCAAAGTCCATAGTTTATATTATGGTTTATTCTCTCTTGGTGTTGTATAGTTTATGGGTTTGGACAAAAATATAATGATGTGTATCCATCATTGTGGTCTTATACAGAGTATGTTCATTGCCCTAAAAATCCTCTGCGCTCCACCTACTCATCTTTTCTTCCCTCTAAACCCTGGTAACCACTGATCTTTTTACTGCCTCCATAGCTTTGCCTTTTCCAAAAGGTCATATAGTTGGAGTCATATAGTTTGTGGCCTTTTCAGATTGGCTTCTCTCACTTAGTAACATGCATTTAAGGTTCTTCTGTGTCTTTCCCTGGCTTGATAGCTCTTCTCTTTTCAGCTGTGAATAATAATTCCATTGTCTGAATGTACCACATTTTATCTGTTCACCTACTGAAGGACATCTTGGTTGCTCCTAAGTTTTGGCAGTTGTGAATAAAGCTGCTATAATATAGGCTTTTGTGAGGACATAAGTTTTCAACTCCTTTGGGTGAATACCAAGGATCGTGATCATTGGACCAGAGAGTAGTTTAACTGATAATATATACGTAATGTAAAATTTACCATTTTAATAATTTTCAAGTGTGCAGTTCAGTGGCATTAGATACATTCATATTGTTGTGCAACGTCATCACCATCCATCTCCAGAACGCTTCCGTCTTCCCAAACCAAAACTCTGTATCCATTAAAAACTAACTCCCTGGGGCTTCCCTGGTGGTGCAGTGGTTAAGAATCCGCCTACCAGTGCAGGGGACACGGGTTCGAGCCCTGGTCTGGGAAGATCCCATATGCCGCGGAGCAACTAAGCCCGTGCGCCACAGCTACTAAGCCCGGGTGCCACAACTACTGAGCCTGTGCTCTAGAGCCCACGAGCCACAACTACCGAGCCCATGTGCCACAACTACTGAAGTCTGCGCTCCTAGAGCCCGTGCTCTGCAACCAGAGAAGCCACTGCAATGAGAAGCCCGTGCACCACAACGAAGAGTAGCCCCCGCTCACCTCAACTAGAGGAAGCCTGCACGCAACAACGAAGACCCAACGCAGCCAAAAATAAGTTTATAAAAAAAACCCCCACAAAACTAACTCCCCATTCCCTCTGCCCTCCAGACCCTGGTAACCACCATTCTAGTTTCTGTCTCTGTGAACCTGATTCCTCTAGGAACCCCACAGAGTTGTAATCATGCAATATTTGTCCTTCTGTGACTGGCTTTGGGTAACGCCTTTTTTTTTTTTTTTTGCGGTACGCGGGTCTCTCACTGTTGTGGCTTCTCCCGTTGCGAAGCATGGGCTCCGGACGCGCAGGCTCAGCGGCCGTGGCTCATGGGCCCAGCTGCTCCGCAGCATGTGGGATCTTCCCGGACCGGGGCACGAACCCGTGTCCCCTGTATCGGCAGGCGGACTCCCAACCACTGCGCCACCAGGGAAGCCCTGGGTAATGCCTTTTGACAAGAGGTCTTCCAAGGCGATGCTGTGCACCTCCAATGCACATCCATCAGGAGGCTCATAGGAACTGCAGCTGAACAGGCCCTGCCCGGCCCTGCCTGCAGCCCCTCCCATCTGGCTGCCCCCTGCTCCCTGACCCACTCTGCCCCAGCTGCTCAGGCCTCTCACCCTTTGCACTTGCCCCTTCCTCCCTGGCAGGTTTCTTAGTATCTTCTGAATTTCAGCTTGCCTGTCAGCCCTCACAGAGTCTTCTCCTGACTCCCCAAACCTGCTTCCCCACAGTCACTGTCTGTTTTTCTCTGTTTCATTTTCTTCACAGCACTCACCACAGCCTGACATTACCTTATTTGGTTTTGTTTTTTTGTGTGTTTTTTTGCCTGTTTATTGTCTGTCTCCAAGGTAAGCATGAGAGCAGGGACCTATTCACTCTTGTGTCCCCAGATCCTGGCAGTGTACCTGGCACGTGGCAGGTGCTTGTATTACTGTCCTCTTGCTTCTGTAACAGATGACTTGGTGGTTTAATACACCAATTTATTAGCTTACGGTTCAGCAGGTCAGAAGTTTTAAATCAGCCTCAGTGGAGTAAAACTGAGGTGTCGGCAGGGCTGTGTTCCTTCTGGAAGCTCTAGGGGAGAATCTGTTTCCTTGCGTTTCCCACCTTCTCAGGCACAGAGCGTCACATCATTTGGACTTCCGCTTCTGTCATCCCATCTCCTGTCTGAATCTGACCCACTCACTGGCCCCTCTTATAATGACCCTGTGATTGCTTTGGGTCCATCCAGAGAATCCAGGAAGTCCCTCTGTTTTTGTTTTTGTTTTAATATTTATTTATTTTGGCTGCTCTGGGTCTTAGCTGCGGCACATGGGATCTTCGTAGCGGCATGTGGGATCTTTAGTTGTGGCATGCGGTCTTCTTAGTTGCAGCATGCAGACTCTTAGTTGTGGCATGCATGTGGGATCTAGTTCCCCGACCAGGGATCAAACCCGGGCCTCTTGCATTGGGAGCACAGAGTCTTACCCACTGGGCCACCAAGAAAATCCCAAGGAAGACTCTCTGTTTTAAGGACCTTAACTTCAACACACCTGCAAAGTCCTTTTTACCATGTAAGGTCACAATGTTCACAAGTTTGGGGAATTAGATATGGACATTTTGGGGCGGTTCATTATTCTGTCGACCAAGGGCTCAATAAATATTTGTTGAATGAATGAAAGAATGAATGAGTGGATGGATCCCTCTACAAATGGAGTGCTGAGTCCTGAACTCTAGGATGGCTTATCTACTTACAGGCAAGGCCCCTCTTCCTCTGAGCCCGGGTTTCTTCTTCCATTAGATGTGTTCTGAGCACCCACCATGTACCCCACTCTTGGTAGACCCTGGAATGCCAAGACAAATAAAGGGAGACCCCACCTTCTAAGAGCTTGGAGTTTGGCTTCTGGGAGGAGATTGAGAAAGAGAAAACCTGATGTCTGCTCAAGTCCACGTTCTAGGTCACCTCAGAGAATTTTGGAGTCCTGAGGGGATGTGTTTACCTAGAAGGTGACATTTCAAATGGCTCTTGATGCACGAGTAGTTTACGCGGTAGAGAAGTGGCAAGGGCATTCACGGCCAGGCACAAGCCACAGACCTCTTTGAGAAACTCTGAGACTGTGGATGTGATTCCTCAGGGGAGTGAGACCAGCTGGGCAGAGGTGGTGGGGTCGTGTCTGGAATGGAGGCCTTGAAGGCCACAGTCAGGGACATGGGTTCAGGGAGCCACAGCAGGGTTTTGAAGCAGGAGAGAGGCATGTGCAGCTTTGAATCCGGGCTACTCAGTCTGGTCACTGCAGTGTGGATAGGGGAATGAGGGGCCAGCATCTGAGCCTGAGGTGGAGGTGGCCTGGACTGGGCAGGGACAATGGGGATGGAGATAAGTGGACAGATCCGAGACAGACTGAGGTAGTAGAATCAGTGGGACATGGCGGTAGATTGAGAAGGGGCTGGGTGAGGAAGAGCGTGGAGACAGCTGCGAAGGAAGGACAGGCAAGATGGAAATGTGTGGAAGCTCTTTACAGCTGTTGAGTGGACCATGAACTGGCCCAAGCTGAGACTTTGTGAGAAGCCCTAGAGGACACCGGTGATGGGGCAGAGAAACTAACCCAATGGCTTCATAGGCTTCTCCCTCTGAAGACAGATCAGTGATGAAGGTCACCCTTCATCAAGATGGGCCTCAGTTCCAGGTGAGGGTTTAGGGCTATTTAGCTCCTGTCCACATTCTCACTTGATTTACAAACAACCACTGGGGTAAATACGTAGGACTGTAAAACCATCTCTCCCATTTCTAGATGGGTAAATTCAGTCCCAGAGACATCCAGTGACATGGCCAAGGCCACACAGCCAGCAGACCCCAGGGAGCACAGGCCTCCAAGAGGCCCAGCTCAAGGGGGATTTTGCAAGTCTCTTGGGACCCAGAGGGGAGGTCAGGGTGGGGGTCCCCTTTGAGTGGTTCCTGGCCACAGAGAATTTCCTTCTCTTTGGAGGAAGTGGGAGTTCTTCTTTCATAACGTGAATGTCAGAGATTCTGGGCTCACCGGTGACTAAGAGTGTCTGAGGCTTGTGGGTGTAGCAAGCATTTAAATACCAGAGCTTCCTGTCCTTTGGCGATTGTAGACACCTGAGCTGGGACACACAGGACGAAAGTATGGCCAGCCTGCAGACCCCACTCCTGGCTGCCCTCATCCTCCTTGCTATGATACTTCAAGCAACAGAGGCAGGTGAGGCTGGGAAGAGGGAGGGCTCTCTGCAGAGGTCAAGGTCAGATACGGGGGTATCTCCCTCATGTGGTAGAAAGAGCACTGAACTGAGAGCAGAAGACTCCAATCTGCCACTGGCTCTTGGGCTAGTCCCATTGCTTCTCTGGACCTCAGTTTATACATCTGTTAAATGGATAGTCTTGAAGGCTTGGAGTCTAGGATCTATCTCACCTGGGCTCGGGGTTGTAGTGGGCATGGCCCAGGGTCTCCTACTCCAGAGAACTCAAGGGTAGGGCCTTGGGATGTGAAGAAGGAGCCACTGAAGGAGGCCAGCTGGGGTGGGTAAAGGCAGGAGCAGCGGTAAGAGATGTTCCCTGGGAAAACCAGTCCTGCCCTCTCACTGCCCCATTTTTCTCCAGAACCTGCCCTCAACACTGGGTTCCTGATTTCTCTTTCCTTCCCAATGTACACTTTTCTGCCCTATGATGGGTAGGGGAATGAGAACTGGACTGGGAGTCTGGGAGCTAGGAACAATACTGCTCAGTTATTGGGGTTCCTGAGCACCTTCCCTGCATTACAGGCCCCATAGGGTAGGTACTATTATCACCCCCTGGGTCTGAGGAGGAAATTAGGTCTCAGATGTTAAGTGACTCACGGCAGAGCGAGACTCGAACCCGGGCTTCCGTGCCTGGACTCTGCCTGAGCCCTTGTCCTGACTCTCCGGGGTCACGCTGTGTGATCTGGGCAAGTCCTCCCCCATCTCTGGACCTCAGCCTCACCATTTGCACCATGAAGGGGATTAGAGTAGATGTGAGCTGAAGGGAAGTTCTCAGGTTACCTGGGAAGTTCTTCAAAGTGTCCACCTGGTTCAGCAGGGCTGGGACTAGGCACCGAGCTTTTCTGACAAGCTCCTAGGTGATGCTGATGGTGTGGGTCCACAGACCTCAACTTGAATAACAAGGTTCTAAGGCTCCTTCCTGTTCAGCGTGTCTGGTCCCATCTAGAGCTTAGGGCATTGTTGATGCCCAGTCGTTCTGAATCCCTCTCCCTTGAGCTGACCAACGCAGAGGGTAGACTTTGGGCACTTAGCGGCTTCTCAGAGGCCCCAAGAGTGGGGACTTTGAGGGCCCAGAATCCTCTGGACGCCAACCTTCCACATGATAACAGAAAAGCTGGGCCAGAGGTTCGGGCCAAGGGAGAGCAGCTTGTGACTCCCCTGAGCACCCTTCTCCCCCAGGCCCCTACGGTGCCAACGTGGAGGACAGCATCTGCTGCAGGGCCTACGTCCGTCTCCCCCTGCCCCCGCGTCTCGTGAAATACTACTACTGGACTTCGGACTCCTGCCGGAGGCCTGGCGTGGTGTGAGTTGGAAGCCGGGGAGACAAGACCTTGGAGAGCTTGACGGGTGGGGCCTGGGAGGCTGCAGGTGCACCCAGGGATGGAGGAATGCAGCTGAGCTTCCAGATGTCAGCTGGGAGCACTTGGCCGAACTAGATGGCTCAGCTGAGGCTTGGGTGTACCAAGAAAAATATCATGTTATCATTCAACAGATATTATCAGGCACCTCTTATGTGCCAGGCAGCGTGCCAGGCTCTGAGGATGCAGGGGGGCCGCTCCACCCCGGCAAGGCAGATAGGTAGTGCAGAGCTGCCGCAGAGCGTAGGGTTCAGGGTACGGGCAGTATGCCTGGTTCCGCTGAGTCAGCAAAGATGCTCCCATCAGAAGCATCTTGGATCCCCAGTGCCCTGGGAGTCAGTTACTTGAGGCAGCCCATTCTTACCAGGAGCATATTAAGAGCTGACACTAAGTGCTTCCTCAGGGCCAGGCACTGTTCTGAGCATGACTGTTTAATTCTCACAATGATCCCATAAGAAGGTGCTATACTTTCCATTTTACAGATGGAGAAACAGGCTTGGGGCGGGGTGAGGGGAGAAGTGACTTGCTCAAGTGTGCCCAGGCTGGAACCAGGACTCCTGGGTCCTTGTTTAGGGCTTTCTCCTAAGGTTCTTATTCTCCTTTGCTTCTTTGCTTCCTTTTCCTCGGCCTGGAGCCTGCCCCCACACCTGCCCCTCCCCCTGCCCCTGCCCCTGGCTGGGTGACGGACCTGTCCTTTCTGGGGCAGCCCCTCTGGCTGCTGCCTGCCAAACCACAGAGTGGGGGGTGTTTGAGCTTGGGGATTTATGACCCCCTTTGGGGCCCTGTCATCTTCTCATCTGAATCCTTCTCACTCATCTTCCGTCCCTCAGAGGGGTCTGTGGGTAAAGTACAAGAAGGCTGAAACAGGAAGGCCTGCCACAGTTCTGGTCACTTCAATACTGGGCCTCAGTTTCCCAATCAGTATAGCCGGAGTGATCACTTCCATTTATTTTTTTAATCAAACATGTAGAGAGTGCTTGTTAAGTGCTAGGCACTGTTATAGACGCTTTATAAACATTAACTCATTTAATCCTTCAAGCAACCCTATGTAGTAGGTACTGTTACAGTCCCAGGTACTGTTACAGTCCCTTTTTTTTTTTTTTTTTTTTTTGCGGTACGCGGGCCTCTCACTGTTGTGGCCTCTCCCGTTGCGGAGCACAGGCTCCGGACGCACAGGCTCAGCGGCCATGGCTCACGGGCCCAGCCGCTCCGCGGCATACGGGATCTTCCCAGACCGGGGCATGAACCCGTGTCCCCTGCATCGGCAGGCAGACTCTCAACTACTGCGCCACCAGGGAAGCCCCTACAGTCCCCTTTTTACAGGTGCATAAATGTGCACAGCGAGTTACGGGGCCTCTCAAGTATCACAGGGCAGAATAATAGTAAGTGGGAGGTATACTACTCAATGCCTGACATATAACAGATGCTCAGTGAGAGATGGTACACACGTGATTATTGGATCCCGAGCCAGAAGGGATTCTAGAAAGAATGTGGCTCAATGAATGAGAAGATCAAAGCTCAGAGAGGGTCTGAGCCTTGTCCAGTGTCACAAAGCAGCCAGGGCAGGCTGTCCACGTGGCCAAGATCAACACTGCTTTGCTGCCTTCTTTGTTCTTTCTGTTTATTGGTCATCTGGGGGTGCACGTGTGTGTGTGTGTGTGTGTGTGTGTGTGTGCGCGCGCGCGCGCAGATCAGGGGTGTTTGTTGCAGCTCTGGCAAAAGTGGAAGCCTTAGCCCACTACTGCCATGTGGTCTTGGGCTATTGTTCACCTCTCCTCTCTGTGCTCAGGTCTCTCAGAGGGGCCTGGGTGGGGATGCTCGTTCACAGCAAGCACGATGGGTCAGGTCTTACCAGCTCTGGCACTTAGACAAGTTGCTTTACCCCATTGGGCCTTGCTTTCTTCAGCTATTAAGTAGATAGAATATTGGAGGCTCACAGGGTTGTTGTAAGGACTTATTAAGGAAATCAATGTTAAAAGTTCAGGCCAGGTCCTGGCACAATTATATATCACCTACTGTCTGCTGTGCACTGTTCTGAGCACTCCAGTTTATATTAACTCATCATATCTTCATCAAATTCCTATGAGGTTGGGCCAGAATTATCATGCCCATTTTACAAATGTGGAAACTGAGGTTCAGAGAAGTTAAGGGACTTGCTAACATGTGGCAGAGCTAGAATTCTAATCCGGATAGGCTGTCTCCAAAGTTCATGCTCTTGGCTACTACCCAATACTCTCTCCCGAGGCAATGTCAGCAAAGGTTATGGGACACCTGGGCATTCTATTTCCTGGCCTGCCCTGGCACTCATGGCTGGGGCTGAAGGTATGGGAAGTCCTTGCTGCTTATCTCCCCCTCTCCTTCTTAAGAAATGTGTTTGCCTACAGCAGGTGACTCATAATTGCTAAGGTTCTGCAGCGGGGCTGTGGCATCCTTGCTGCATGCTAATGGCGCCTCCTTGTCTCCCTGGTGTTTCCGCCTTCCAGCTTGCTATCCGTGAGGGACCGAGAGATCTGTGCTGATCCCAGACTGCCCTGGGTGAAGAAAATTCTCCAGAGGCTGGACCAATGAGGCAGGCCCTGACCTGATGACCGTGGCCTTGGCTCCTCCAGGAAGGCTCATGGAGCTCCACCTCCCTGCTGTTACAGCTGCTCCCCGACAAAACCCTGTACCAACAACCCTCTCAGCGGTCCCTGATCTTGATGTCTGCAGCTGTCACTCCCAGTCAAGCCTCCAACTGCCACTCTCACCTCCCCACTTACCCTTCCAACCCACCCTCTGCCCCACCAAAGCCAGAGGGTCCACAGTCCTGGTCAGTCAGTCCCCTGCTCAAAATCCTTCCATGGCTCCCCTTTGCCCTAGGCTGAGGTCAGGGCTCCTGAGCCTGGCATCCCTGCCCTCCAGATCTGGGTCTTATCCTTTGCCTCCAGCTCTGCCTCATTTCCCTTCATGCATGTTGGACTCCGGCTCCCTGTTCTCCCAAACCCATGTCATACATTTCTACTTCTGGCTCTTTTCCCGAGCTGCTCCTGACACCCAGAATGTCTCCCCATCCTCTGCACATGTCCAACCCCACCAGCCCTCCAGGGCATCACTCAACCTAAGCAGCAGTCATTTTTTAGACTTCCCCTGGCCCTCTGCCCCCTTTTAACAGCCCTGATCACAGTCTGCCCAGAATTCTCGGGAACTGGGAGCTTGTCCTCCAGCCCCACCAGCTGGACCAATATCCACACCGGAGTTACTTTTGTCTCCTGGCCTCTGGCACAGAGCACAGGGCCTGGCTCAGAATCAGGCCTCAATAAGAGGCTGCAGATTGAATCAATAAAAGTAATGTCCGTCTCCCACCTCTCAAGGGCTCTGACACATCAATACCGAGACTCAAGGTCATCTAGAGAAGGGCTGGCGGGGTTCATTAGGACGCCTCAAATTTACCCAGATTCACCTTTCTCCCCCATGTTACCTCTTTAACCTTCTTGCCTCCCTTGGGTTTTTTACTGCTTCTCCAACCTCCAACATCCATGCCTGACCTCTTCAGAGTCCTGAATTTCCTCTTCCTCCTTCCCCAAACAGCTGACAACCAAATTCCTGCTATGGGGTGAATGAGCACCCTTGGCTTGGTATTATAAGCTCCAGTTATATTTGTATAAGAAAAGAGGGCAAATGCTTAAAAGGCCAAATGGATGACTGGAAGAATTTTAAGAAATGTGTGGGAGGGGGACAAGGTAGAGATTTCCTGGTCCTTGGAGTGAATGTGTGGGGTATAGTTAAGTGAAAGAGCCTTGGATGGAGGTTGTTCTCAGGTGGCTGGGGCCAGGCTAAGGACTGGGACTTAGGACTTATCTACACCGCTTTGAGGACCACAGGTTCCCCAGGTATCTGTGCTTGTTCCTTTCGGAGGGAGCCTGGTATAGTATGGCAGGGTGGTTGTTGCTGTGTGACCCTGAGGAGACCATCTAACCTCTCTGAGCCTCACCTAAGAATGAGAATACCTACCTTATGGGATTGCTGTGGGACTCAGATCCAAGTCACAGAAAATGTGGCTTTGCCGGCCATGAAACTCAGTGTCTTCCGGGGCTTGTGTCCCACCGGCAGCCCAAGGTCATTTGCCCACTATAGGCACCAGAAGTGTTAACCTGCCCACTGCCCATGCACAGGGCCTTCAATTTTTCTGGGATCTCCCTCCGCTCCTGTCCTGCCCTTGCCCTTGCCCCTCAAGCCTTCTGGAAAATAAATCCTCTACAAACAATGTCCGTTTTGTTCCTTGGCATGTGCTGTTTCTGTGAGGTGGGGCAGGGGACGCATGGCCCCTCTCTCCCAGTGGGGAGGCCCTTGACATTGATATGTGAGCTGGCTTGCCCAAGGTCACCCTGTGAGAAGGTGGGAAATCCCAGCTAGACATGAGGACCTGGGAAGTAGCTGAGCAGGTGCCAGCAGGGAACCCCAGACATTTGTCCAGCCTGGGACCACTTGTCAGGAGGAGCTGATGAAATCATTCATTCAGTCCTCAAGTCTAGATCTTTGAGCAGCATATTCATCCATTCATTCAATAACCCAATCTCAACCTTCCCACTTCAAGGGTGGACACAGAGGCAGAGGACAGTGTATCAGTCAGGAAATGCTACTTCTTGCAAAAAACAGCCCCCCAAATCTCAGTGGCTCAACTCCATAGAAGTTTTTTTCTTCTCACACGAAGTCTTATCAGGCATTCCTGGTCTGTGGGCAACCTTCCATCCATGTGGTCATTCAAGGACCCAGGCTGCTTCCTTCTCATGGCCCTGCCCACCTCCAGGACCAGGTCTCCTCTCCATCATCCAGCAGATGAGAAAAGATAATAGAGGCCAGGAAGAGGGGCTCATCACTTCTGCCCACGTGCCATTGGCAGAACTTAGTCACATGACCACCCTGACAGCAAGGGATGCTGGGAAGTACAACCAAGCTGTGTGTCCAGGAGGAAGAGGGAATGGGTTTGGGGAGCACTTCAAACCCAGGTCATCCGGCGCTAACTTCCCTGGACCCTCAAATGGGCCTGCTTCCCTGAAGTTCCTGGACACAGCTCACTCTGCCAAAACAACAATAACAAAAAAAAGACTCCTCCGCCCTTGGTGCATCTTCATTATTTCCTCGGTGTGCATAGCGTTCCATGGACATCTTGGCACAAGTGGCCTTTGGGCCCTTTTGGATCTGACTCTCACAGTGGGATTTCCAGGGTTGAAGCTACAGACACCTAGAACATTGTCTGGGAGGCATGGAGAAGCATGATGAAGGGCACAGGTCACAGATTCAGACAGATATAGGAATTCTCACTGGCTGCGTGTCTGGAACAAGTTACTTGGTCCCTCTGAGCCTCAATTTCTCCCTCTGTGAATAGGGGGCAATAAGAGCACATGGTGCATGTAGTTGTGAGAATCTCATAAGAAGGTACAGACAGCCCAATAACAAAATGGGCAAAGACTAGGATGGACAGCTCTCCGAAGAAGATATTCAACGGGTTAACAAGCACATTGTAGGGCAGCAATGTTTCCCACCCCAGAATGTGTCTCTTTGGTATGAGGACTGACTTAGGCTGATTATTTTTAAGAAACAGAAGACTCGGGAAGTTTTCCTTGTTACCTCCACCTTAACTACCTGAAAGAATTTAGATAAAGGACTGGTCACAGTTATAGAGCTATCGCCAGAGGTATCTGCAAAGAATATGGGGCTAACTGTGGTGGGGAGGACTCGACAGCATCTAGAGATCAGGATCCACTCTGTGTCCCGTTGTCTCTGCATGACCCAGCGAACATTTATTTACCAAACATTTGCTTTTTCTATCTCCCTGCGGATCGTCTTCCTCCCCTTTGAAGTCCCAAACCACTACCCCCAGCGACCTCTTGTCTTTAGCTGAAGATAGCATTTAACGTGAAGGTTTCAGCCATTTTGGCAAGTTACTCAGTTTTCCTGGGCCTCTCCCATATATACAAGTTATTAAACTTTTGTTTGATTTTCTCCTGTTCATCAGTCTCATGTCACTTTAATTCTTAGACCAGCCAGGAGGACCTAGAAGTGTAGAGGAAAATTTCTTCCTACCCAACACGTGAAAAGGTGCTTAACAACATTAATCGTTAGGGAAATGCAAATCAAAACCACAATGAGATACCACTTCATGCTCATTAAGATGGCTAGTATAAAAAAAAAAAAACAAAAAACAAGGTTGGTGAGAGTGTAGGGAAATTGGAACCCTCGTGCATTGGTGATGGGAATGTAAAATGGTACAGTTGCTGTAGAAAACACTGTGACTCTTTCTCAAAAAATTAAACATAGAACTACCATATCCAGAAATCCCACCTCTGGGCATACACACAAAAGAATTGAAAGCAGGGACAGGAGCAGATATGTGTACATCCGTATTCATTGCAACATTTTCTGAAATAGCCAGAAGGTGGAAACAACCCAAGTGTCCATCGATGGATGGATGCATAAGCAAAATGTGGTCTATCCATACAATGGAATATAATTCCGCCTTAAAAGGAAGGAAATTTTGACACCTGCTACAACATGGATGAACTTTGAAGACATCGTGATAAGTGAAATAAGTCAGTCACAAAAAGACAAATACTGTATGGTTCTTAGAGGAGTCAAATGCATAGAAACAGAAAGCAGAATGGTGGTTTCCAGCAGCTGGGGCAGGAGGAAATGGGAGTTATTGTTTAGCAGGTCCAGAGTTTCAGTTTTGCAAGTTGAGAAAGTTCTGGAGATGGATTGTGGTGATGGTTGCACAGCAATGTGAATGTACTTAGTGCCACTAAACTGAACACTTAGAAGTGGTTAAAATGTTAATTTTTACGCTATGTATATTTTACCACACTAAAAAAGAGGGTGTGGCCAGGCATGTGCACAGAGAGAGGAAATGCCCAGTGCATGCGGGTAGCCCTCTTTACTGGTCACAAAAGGTGAGCTGGGCAGGACTGGCTGGGGCAGGGAAGGCTGTTCCCAAGGGGCCCTGGAGATGACCACCACACTGGCCACCACATTCCTCCTACCATCCTGGGACCCCACAGGGGTGCCCAGGGCTCCCCACCCGGATCCCCATGTTGTTTCTGTTCTGCTTCCAATGCTGGGGGAATCTCTCATGTTCCACAAGAACGACACAGGCTCCCTGCTCTGTGGGACACCCATGCAGGGCCCCAGCCATCTGTGGGCCTGCAGAGGTATGGGTGGGAAGACCCCCATCCCTACCATCCCACCGACTCTGAGAGAACCTACTTGCCTGCTGCCCAGCGCAGCTCTAGTTATTCCTCAGCTCAGAAGATCCCCAGCTCCCCTTTGCCCCTGAATAGCATTCTCTTTCCTCACTCCAGCTTCAAAGTATCCAGCTGCAGCCTCCTGGCCCACTCGTTCCTCAGAACCAATGGCATTGGACCGTTCCCCAACCCCTGCATAGGTCCTGTGCTTTCCACCTTGGTTAAGTTTTCCCTCTGCCTGGAATGGTCGGCCAAAATCCTGCCTGTCTGCATATGGCAAGTTACTTATGAATCACAAAGGGAATAACACTTCTGCAGTGGAGAGATCTAGCGGTCGACCATCAATCTCTCAAGAATAGTGGAATAACCTGTCCATCGTGGTGGATGTGATTGGTGAACAAAGTATTACTCATAATGGATTCTTACCAAGGATTTGTAGCCAAGCTCTACGGGCCTCTAGATCTAACTTCCAGTTTACAGGAAATACATAAGGTAAAGGAACAAATTAGATGACATCACAATGAAACAATTCAATAAATTAAGAATGAGGGCTTCCCTGGTGGCGCAGTGGTTGAGAGTCCGCCTGCCGATGCAGGGGACACGGGTTCAAGCCCCGGTCCGGGAGGATCCCACATGCTGCGGAGCAGCTGGGCCCAGTGAGCCATGACCGCTGGGCCTGTGCATCCAGAGCCTGTGCTCCGCAACGGGAGAGGCCACAACAGTGAGAGGCCCGTGTACCGTAAAAAAAAAAAAAAAAGAATGAGAACAGCATGTGAGACAATGGTCCTGACTCTTCAGAAAGTCAATGTCATGAAAAATGTAAAGGAGGTCTATCATACAATAAATAGAAATAACCATACGCACTGCATGAACCTAGATTGGACCCTGGTTCAATAGATAGATAGATAGATAGATAGATAGATAGATAGATATGTATGGATAGATAAATACGTAGATAGATAGATAGGAAAGAAGGAGGAGAGAGAAAAAGGGAGGGAAGGAGAAGAAACTTAAAATACATTTTGGGATAATTGGAGAAATTTGAATATTAACTAAATATTATAAGACATAGGAATCATTGTTAGTTTTGTTAGGTGGGATAATAGTATTCTATTTATGTAAGACAATGTCTATACAATGGAGGTACATGCTGAAGAATTCAAGGGGCAAAGTATCGGGCATCCATAATTTACTCTGAGATGGCTCAGCAAAAAAAAAAAAAAGAAGAAAGATGAAGCAAATATGAAAAAATGCTAATCATTGAATCTTGGTGGTAGAGATAGGAAAGCTCTTTGTTTCATTTCTTCTTTATTGTTTACAGATTTTTCAAAACGATAATGTTCTGCCCATCTTTTTTTTAAAATAAATTTATTTTACTTATTTATTTTTGGCTGTGTTGGTTCTTTGTTGTTGCACGCGGGCTTTCTCTAGTTGCAGCAAGCGGTGTACATGCTTCTCACTGTGGTGGCTTCTCTTGCTGCAGAGCACGGGCTCTAGGCACACAGGCTTCAGTAGTTGCGGCACGCAGGCTCAGTAGCTGTGGCTCGCAGGCTCTAGTCCGCAGGCTCAGTAGTTGTGGCGCACGGGGTTAGCTGCTCCACAGCATGTGGGATCCTCCCAGACCAGTGATCAAACCCGTGTCCCCTGCATTGGCTGGAGGACTCTCAACCACTGTGCCACCAGGGAAGTCCCTCTGTCCATCTTCTGATTGAAATATTGTCTCTCATTCCTGCCTTCCTTGATTCCCAGACAAGAACAAAGGCTTCTCTCCCTTCCTAAGACCTGTAGCCTTCGAATCCCTGGTAGGATTTGCATCTTCTCCCTCCCAGTGAGCTGGGGTTCCTTGGGGCAAAGACTTTGGTTTATTTGCCTATGCTCCTCCACCAACACTGTCCCACCACAGTGCCAGGCACACATCAGGGCTGAATAACAAACACCAATGGTTTCTGTGTGCCAGGCACTCTGAGAGTCCTTAGTTTTATGAACTCCCCCAAGGAGTGATTTGATGAGGTGGCTTTAGCATCCCATTTTACAGAAGGGGAAGCTGAGGCTCAGAGAGGTTAAGTTACTTGCCCAAAGTGATACCCCTCATAAGTGGTGGAGTCATGTTTGTCTCCAGGTCCCACCAACCTAAAAGCCTGGCTCCTGTGTCTGAATTGAATCTAAACTCAGTTCTTAACACCCTGATGAGATAGGTGGGGTGACCATTCCAATTTTATGGGAGGGAAAGTTGGGCCACTAGAAGGTAGAGGACGTTCCCAAGGGCTGAACAAAGAAAAACAGTGTTATATCTGTGTTTTGGCACCTGTTTCGTGCCAGGCTCTGAACTGGCACCTTAAGGGCACAAACTCAATTCTCACAGCATTCCACGAAGTGGGGATGGAGGGAGGTGGTGTAGTCTGGTGATCAGGAGCTCAGACTCCAGAGCCAGCTGGCTGGGGCAAATCCAGCTCCCCCACTTCCTGGCTGGTGATCCTCAGAAAATTCCTTAACTTCTGCATGCCTCAGTTTCCCCATCCATAAAATGGACCATGATAATGGCATTTTGCTTACACCTGGGTTTGTTGTCATGATTTCCTGAATGAGTCATACAAAGTACTTAAAACAGTACCTATCTCAGAGTAAGTGTGAACTCAGAGAGGCAGGGAAGCCGCCCAAGATCACACAGAGATAGTGGCAGAGCCAGGATCATCTGATCCCAAAGCCCTTGCTTTCTAAATCCTTCTTTGGAGCATAGTCTGGGGCCAAGGGAACAAGGGTCTTTACCCCCAAATACCTGGCCCAACCCAGCTCTTGTCCTTTATGAAGTGTGGGGCTTCCCAGGACTTGCCTCTCGCCTCTCCCCTCTCCCCCTTCCCTCCTCCCTATTTCTCCCCCTTCCTCCTCCCACTTGTCCCCTATCTCTGGCCCTCCCCCTCCTCTTTCTCCTCCCCCTTTTCTTCATCTGCTCCTACTTGGGCAGAACAGAAAGCCTTGGACCTCAGTTTATTTCACTTCTTGTCCGCCTCTGGGCCTCAACAGCTATACACCGAGGGACGTGACGGTTACTAGCTTTGTATCTGCATGGGCTGCGACAGATTCTCCGAGCCTGAGTGGACACTGGCCAGTGCCAGGGGTGTTCCTCCCTGTCAAGGAGGGTCCAGGCTCTTAGCTCCACACCCTAGGCAGCTTTACTGTGCTTGGGTGAGAGAGAGGTACCCTGGCCTTGGGCGCTATGACCCCTCCACCCAGCCCAGCCTAGACCAACTGGCTCCATAGCCTGCAACAGTGCCTCACAAACTGGTTTTGCTCTGGCTGGCAGCCCAGACTTGCCTAGACGGGAGCGGTTTCCCAGTTAACTCCTGTCCCAGACTGGGCTAGGCTCCTGTTAGACTCTTCCAGTCTTGGGCATTATTGCCACTGCCTGCAGGGAAAGCAGCCATGAAAGAAGCTGTGCTGCACCCATTTATACCAGCAAGCCCTTATACCAGTTTGGTGGGAGCTGATGGCCGATCATGCCTGGTCCTGTTGTCACCACCTCTAACACAGAGAGAACCTAGAAAGTCAGAGCTGCGCAGCTCCCTCCTCAGTGGATAAGCCCAACTCCCTCCTTGTACAGATGGAGCCCCCGTGAGGGGCCCGACTTTTTCAAGCATGCTGTCGAGTTAAGGACCAACTGAGAGGCCCTGAGCTACCAGGGGTGAGGCTGGCAGCCGTGGGCTCACAGAGGGCCAGAGCCAGCTATGGGAGTGGGTGCAAATGAGGAAACGACAGGTAGCGGGGCTGGAAGCAGGGATGCCGGGGCTCTTGCCTGTGTCCTGCCTGAACTGCCCACGCCCTGCTCACGTCTACTCTTCTCTGTGACAGCGGGAGGTGGGTTCTCTGCTCTGATGACCTCTATGACCTGGCATGATTCTGCCCCCTCTCTGGGCTTCAGTTTGCCCATTTGTCCCTATGAAGTTGGGCTGGATCATTCTTTCGGCAGGCATTTGCTGCACGGAGCCCCTACTGTGTGCCAGGCTGCATGCTGGGCTCGGAGGATGCTTCGATGAACAAGGTCCCCCAGGCGTTGGGGCTTTAAGAGGTAAGGGCTGGAGGTCCTTCCTGGCGTGGGAGAGCTACCTCCCAGAACAAAGGAGACTTCGTCAGACCCAGACTGATGGGCCCTGTGTCCTCCTGGCTTGCCCGCAGCCAGCATTCTCTAGTCTTCTGTCCTTTGGTTTACTGCCCACTTAGGAGCTAGGGCCCCAGGTCAGACCCTAGGACGTGTGCCAGCTCCCAGTAGGAAGGTGGCCCTAGCAGATGGGAGGAGGGGAGGCCCTTTGAACCCTAGCAGGCTTCGTCCAGCCTCGCAGGCGGGTCCCTGTATGAGAAGCCAGCCCATTACCCCCACCAGGAGTCCTCACCCAGAGCCTGGGAGCCTACTCAGCTCCTTGGCAACATGCTAAGGAATTCAGTCGCTGTACACGCTCCCTTCCTCTCCCCTCCCACCGCCTGCCTGCTGCCTGCGGGGGCGAGCGAGGCAGAGGCAGTGGAGCCCGATTATAAACCGCGGCAGAGCTCAGGCAGCGAGGGGACAGCACCGAGGCCCGACGAGGGCCCCCACCGCCTGCCCCGGCAACCCCGGATCCCCTCGACCATGGCTCTTCCACCTCTCTCGTGGCTGCTCCGTTTGACCGCCCTCGGCCATCTGATCGTGCTGCTGGCTGGTGAGTGTGGTGGACTCAGGCATAAGTGGGGTTGGGGAGCCCCCAGCCCCACTTCTGCCCCTCAGGCCTCCATGAGGGCCCCCGGACCCTGCCCGTGTAAGGCTGAGATCCGTGGCAGCCCCTTCCTGACTGATATGCTGGAGGGGGCTGGGCATCTCCCTGCTGGCGGTCCCCGACTCAGGACTGCCCCTCCGGCTGGAAAGATTTACCATCTCGGAGACTGTCCCTGCCTGGCCCGGTGAGCAAGGTGGCGACAGCATGGCAGCCGTGGTGGGAGCAGCACAAGGTGGAGGGGTGCCAGGAGGTGGGGCTGTGGGAAGCCCGAGGATGCTCTTGGTGGGCGCTGGGGTGGGAGCCCTGGCAGACTGTGGGCCGGTCTCCCTGCACAGGGTTAATTTGTAACCCTCAGCCCTGACTCCTGAGTCTCAGCTTGGCCCCGGGCTAAGCCACAGTTGGGACTTTCTCCTGTCCTGATTTCAAGTCCTTCCCAGGAGTAGGGGGCCCAGGACCAGTGGAGGTCAAGGTCATTACAGCTCATGAATTCGGCTCATCACTGTTCCTCTGGCCTGTACCCCCAGTCCCTCTGCCTGTGTCTCCCACATGATACTGCCTTTCTCCTGCCAGCATAGCTTAGAAATGTTTGCACCTCCAGTCACTTGCTTTCTGGAGCCTGGGACCTGATAAGGCATGATGTATCCATCCCACCCAACATGAGTAAGATGGAGGCCCAAAGAGGTCTAGAAACTGGCCTGAGGACGCACAGCCAGCAAGTAGGGCAGGAGAGGGTAAGACTGGGTGCGAGAGAGAGTGTGGATGCATGCTCACCACATCTGTGCACCACACTGCCTTCAAGAACCGTTTGAGTCAGCCCCATCCTCAGGGAATACCCGGGCCATCCGGCAGGTTGGGGCTCAGAGAGGGTGGGAGGCTGTCTTAGGGCACACAGCCAGGCTGGGAAAATGAGAACCAGTCTCCAGCTTCCAGAGCACCTCCGTGGAGCAAACTGTCCCCCGAGTCCCTCTATTTGGGGAAAACCCACCAGTGGGGCAGAGAGCAGGTGGGTGGTGTGGTGCGGGCCTCATGCCGCTGGCCCTCCTGCTTCCTGGGCTAGAACACTGAGCTCCGAGGTGTTTGGGGATAGTGGGTACTGGAAGACGTGGACTCCGATGGAGGTTGCTTTGCCATAGCCCTGACCCTGAGTGGGGTCTTACCTTCTTTGGTCCCAGCTGCTGCACGTTTAAATATAGCTATTGCCTCCATGTGGTGAGGCTCTAATGCCTATGAGGACGCTTTGAAAGTGGGAGGAGGAGGGATTACTTATACTAAGCTGGGGGTGGAGGTCTTCTATGTTAGGATGGAGAGGGGATCCTGGGGGCACTCTGGATGCTCTATCCAGCAGCCCGAGGCTTCAAAATCATCAAGTTCCTGCCCTAATCTTGGTCACTGATTTTGCTGGGACATACTCACATTATTTCAACCTTTCTGAGCCTCAGTTTCTCCTCCTTTAAGACTGGGCATTTGGCCGGGCTCATCTTGGAAGTCCTTAGCCACGCTGACATTTGTGCCTCTGAGAGAGCCCCTGGGAAGCCCTGCAGGACTAGGGAGTGGTCCACAAGCCAGAGAGGCCCGGAAGGGGGCTGGGGACTTCGTGGCTACTGCCCTGGCTGGTGCAGGGTGGCGGCATCAGTTCCCAAATGTGGGTTTGCAGGGCTGTGTCAGGCAAGAGGCTCCTCTGCTTTATATAACAAACCTGCAGATAGAAGTCAGAGCAGTGAATTTTTCTCCCCAAGCACTGACGCATTCACTCCCACTCAAGCTCCAACAAGAAAGAGAGAAAAAAAAGTCTGAATTAAGCTGCTGTCGTCTGCACCCCTGGTTAGGGTGTGGGTGGGGGGAAGGCAGGGGAGGATAAATCCAGGTCAGGTCCAGGCCCAAGTCAAACTTAAATTAAAATTCCTCTATGTCTCCATTAGTTAGGATCTTATATGTCACAAAGTGCTTCCTTGTGCATTTTGTTGATTCATTCACTGGCTGAGCACCTACTATGTGTCAGGCACAATTCTAGGTGCTGGGGCCACATCAGTGAATACAACTGCCAGAGATCCCAGCCCTCAGCGTGCTGAGCATCAACTGGAGAAGACAGACAATCCTCAAAATCAACAGATTTGGTCTGTTAGAAGGAAAAAAGCGCTGTGATTTAAAAAAGCAGGGAGTCGGGGGTGGTGGGGAAGGTGTTGAGGTTTTAAGTAGTGGGTCAGGGAAGAAGGGGACGTTGAGGGAGCTGGGCGGGGACGCATGAGTGTCTCCAGGGCAGCACTCCTCAGTGCGGGATTCGGCCTCCAAGGGGACATTTGGTAATCTCTGGACACAGTTTTGGTTGTTACATTTTGGTTGGGGGGTGCTCAGGCACCTCGTACATAAAGGCCAGGGATGACGCCAAATGTCCTACACAGAACAGCCTCCATAACAAAGAATTATGTGGTCCAAGATGTCAGTGATGTCTGCTGTTGAGAAAACCCTGCTCTAAGGGTCCAGATATTTTTAAAGCTTCATTCTCATAACCATCCTGAGAAGCAGGTGTTACCATGTCCATTTTACAGGTAAGGGAATGGAGGCTCAGAGAACCTCAATCACTCGTCCAGGACACACAGCTGAGCAATGGCTCAAGCCTTCTCTACCACCCAAATACCCAGAGACCCAGAACATTCCCATCTTTTCCTGCCTGTAATCCTCCGAACAGTCCTTGAGGTCCAGCCTAATGTACACCTCCTCTAAGAAACGTCTCCTGATCACTTGCGGCTGGAAGTGGTCTCTCCCTCCTGTAAACCCTGGCACATTTGGGGTCTGTTCTGGAACACGTTGTTTTTACCTGGTGTTTAAGGCAGCCTAGAAGAGTGGATGTCTAGGGGCGGGGAGGAAAACCAGATCTGCCACTAAGCAGCTGTGTGGCTTTGGGCAAGTCATTAAACCTCTCTGATTCTCAGCTTCTGCGTCTTCAGAATGGGGATTAAAAATCATCCCTTTGCAGGAATTAATGAGAGCAGATGTGTGTGTGCTGAGCATAAGGTCCAAAACACAGTAGGCGTTCTCCTAAGAAAAGCTCTGATACTTTGTGGTTATGTCTTAGCTGTCCATCAGGCTGGGGGACTTCTGAGGGCAGAGATGGGCCTTGTTCATCCCTCTACTCCTCACAGCGCCTGGCAAGAGCCAGGTCGGCGTTTGTGGGTTGACTGAGTAAACATGGTGATCTGATAACATTTATTGGGATTAGGTGCTCTCTTCAAGCTCAGCACCAGCACCTTCGGGAGAAGGAGCTCAGGGTTAAGGACAAGAAGGTCTGGGTCTTTGCAGATACTCAAAAGTAATTCAGACAAGTGTTGCCTGAATCAGGAAGTGGATGGATGAATGGATGGATAATGAAAGATGTGTGAGTGGGCTGGTGAGAGATGGAGGGGTGGGGAGATGAAGGGTGCGGAAGATGCGTAGGGGATGGACAGGTGATAGGTGGGTGAGTGGGGCACGGATAGACTGATGGACCAGGGTGAGTGGAGATGGATGGGAGGTAGACAGGTGGGTGGCAGGGAATGGGTAGGGGATTGACAAGGGGGTGGCAGATAAATGGATGGATGGATAGATGGATGGGGAGGTGTGTGAAGGGATTGAGACATTATTTCCTTCGATGAATATTTATATCTACCTTATGCTGGATGCTGGGAAACACTGTGACACCAAGACGTACAAGGTCCCTGTCCTCCTGACACTCATATGACAGGTAGTAGAAATATGACAGTTACAGAAAAGAAAATTTCAGCTCTGAGAAGAAAAGACGCCCCAGCTAGTTACACACCCTTCTCAAGCAGAACCAAGAACAGAGCCTGGCCAGGGCCATTCGGGCACCACAGCAGAGGGCGGAGACTTTAGGACAGGCCGGCTCTGTGGCTCTTTAAGCCCTGGAGGTGGGCAGTGGAAGCAAGTCAGAAGAGCAAATTGACCTGCCCGAGCTTATCCCTCCTGCCCGCTGGACAGCGTCTCCCGGGTCCAGGCCATCCGGGGGCACCATTTTTCTGGGGATTCCTCTGGAAGTCACCTGCCACACCAGTCCAGGGGCCGGCTCCTGGCTCTACTCAACAGGACCTGGGGAGGCTGCAGCTGAGTCATTCTGAGGTCCCATTGTGGGAGAAGGAGGGTGATAAAGCGCCTTTCACATCCTGTTTCCTCAGAGAGAAAGGGCTACCGGTGACTCAGGGACCAGCGGCAGGGAGCCCGCCGACCACCTCGGGGCTACTACTGCTGCCCCCTGATGGCCCAGCCTCACCCTGCAAGCCCTGCAAGCCCTGCACCCTCTTTCCCACGAAGCAGGGTGGGCCGAGGCAGGGGAAATGATGAGAGAAGGGGTGGCAGATTCTAGAAGGTGTGTGTGCACGCCTGTATTTGGGAAGGCGGAGCGTGTTTGGTTTGCATGTCCACACACATAAGTATTTGTGTGTGAGCTGTGTGTGTTTTGGTGGAACCCCGGGGGGGTCACCTGGGGCCTCCCTAGCTCTGCAGAGCTAAATTAGTTTGTTCCCTCAGCTCCACTGCCCTGGAAGTCCTGGCCTCTAGATTTTTGCAAAACCCTCTAAGGTCATGCTTCTGCTGCATATGACCTTGACCCAGATCTGACACTCAGGTTCTTCCTCATTTTTTGCATACCCCTCTAGAGCTTACAGCAAACAGAGTAAATTTTGCTGGAGATTTTAGGGGAAGGTGGAAATGCAATGCAAACCACTTCAAATGTTTATATAAAATGTCTGGGTTCTCAGCTCTCTGTTGGGTCACCGTCATTCTGTCCTGGGGTTTCTGTCTGGCTCCACGTGGGACGCAGCCATCTGCAGGCCCCCGCCCATCTCACTCTGTCCCCACTCCATGTACAACGCATCTCCATTCCTCCTCCTTACGCCTGCTCCCAGCTTGCCCTGGGAATCCAAATGGCCCATTGCGTTCCTCCCAAGAAACTGCTTCCAAAATCATCCTGGCTCTTAATGGCAGAACAAAGGATCACCTACTCAGCACACTCCTTAGAAGGTGGTTGTACTTATATATTTAAAAAATTTTATTATCCGCTATGTGTGCCTGGTTGCACGTATGCCTTTATGTGTTTTTTGGGGGATTGGGGGGCATATATATATGTGTCATTGTGTTTGTTGCTATGAGGGTACGCGTGTGTCATAGGGTATACACGTGGGCTGTGGATGGACCGAGGTCTGGGTGTGTCCCAGAGGTTGCGGAAATCCATGAATATGGATCAGGCTGAGAGGGATGGATGGGATATGGTTGGGAGGGGGCGATATTTGAGCAGGTGACTTTACTGGAGTAAAAGCATGGTGGGGGGAAGGGCAGCGCCCTGGGCCCAGAAGGGCCGGGAGCCAGGCCCGGCAGGAGAGCCTGTTCCATCACTTGCTGGCTGTGTGACCTCAGGCAGATCCTTGTCAGTCTCACACTCCTCTCCCCTGGGTGAACCAACTATAGCGATTTCATTTTTAAAATTAAACACAACGTGCCAAGCAATAAGAGCTTTATAAGTAAGAATTCATTTTCATCACCTTACAGCAACCCTCTGAGGTAGGTTCTATTGCTGTCTCTATTTTACAGGTGGGGAAACTGAGGCATAGAGAGGTTTGGCCCGGGACAGGGGGCTGAGGTCAAGGGTGTGGGGCATCGGTTCTGGTTTGGGGGGTGCGCGGCGGGGACAAGCTGGCGTGGGGCTGGGAAGCCAGATGCCCATGGACAGTCCCGCTGACTGGGGGCCTCTGTGGGCTCAGGACAGCACCACGGTGTGAAGAAGTGTAACATCACGTGCGGCAAAATGACCTCGGAGATCCCCGTGGCTCGTCTAGTTCACTACCAACGAAATCAAGAATCATGCGGCAAACGTGCCATCATGTAGGTACTGCTCTCTTGGCCTCTGAGTTCCTTTCAGGCCCCGGGGGTGGTTCCCTGGCCTCCGCTAATCCGTGTCCACATCCTGTCACCCAAAGCTGGGCTCCTGGCCCAGGGCCTCTGCAAATGCTTCTCTTGCTCCTGACCTGCTAGCCTCCTCGCCAATCTTAATATCTGTGCCACAGGGCAAAGATGAGCTGTGGCTTCCTGAACGGCCGTGGCCTGGAGATGCCACCCAGGGTGATGATTCCTTCTGGGCCAAAGGGTGTTTATGCAGCCCTTGAACCTGCTGGATTTCATGGGGGATGAAAACACGGTGCTCTGAATGTGCAGGCTCCAGACGCCAACAGATCTGGTGCAAATCCTGGCTTCACCACTTACAGACTGGGTGGCCCTGGTCATGTTGCCTACCCTCTGCGCTTTAGTTTCCTTATCTGTAAAATGGGTAGTTTGGGGAAGCTGAAAAGAGATAATGAAACTAAAGTGCTTGGCAGGGGGCCCAGAAGCTGCTGGCAATAGGAGAGGCCAAGGTTATTATCACCACTGGACAGATGGGGAAATAGAATTCCTCTGAGACTTTGGGGAGGGGTCAAGCCAAGCCAGCTTCCCCTCTGGCTGTTGGGATCCCTGGCCATCGTGGCTGCTTGCTCCTCTGGGGTCCTTCTTGGGTACTGCCAATCGCCCAGCCCTGAGGCCTTTCCCCAGGACTGACCTTTGGGTCTTAAAGCGGCCTCAGCCAGACTCAACCAGACCCTGAGTCCTGGCAACAGGAAATGGCCAGTGGGCCTTCGAAGTAGGGTCTCAGCTAAAGGAAGTTGTACTTCCTCCCACTGATTGTTACTAAGAGGAGCATGTGTGCTACTGCCTGACCTCTCTGCTCACCTGTCAAGACTCGCTTCCCCCAGACTCCCCCACGTATATGCTTCTATTTTGTAGGCGAAGGGGAAGTGGGACGCTCCAGAGAGGGGATGATGGCACTAGGGCAGCACTGCACCTGTGGGGCCTACAGGGTCACGCTTGCTTTCTGGACCTCTCTGGCTTCCTAGCATACTGGAGCCAGGCACATTTACATTACCTCTCTGAGCCTTGGTTTTCTCATCTGTAAAATGGGGGTGCAAGTGGTAGCCATCTTACAGGATGGGTGTGAAGTTTAACCAGGCAAAATGCCTAGCACAGGTCATGGCGTGGAGCAAGGGTCCCCGCCAGCTCTGAGCTGTGGTCTCGGTAGTAAACCAGCCACACACAGCTTCAAAGGAAGTTCAAGATTTGGATGGCACTCAGGGTCCCAGCAGGGCCACCATATATAGGGTTGGAGCTCCCTAGGGGCCCTTTCAGTCTGAGGATACACACTACGAGAGGAGGGTAGAGGTCCGGAGGGCAGCCTGCAACCGAGGGAGAGGAGGAAGAGGACGTTATGACATCGAGTCCTTTCCAGAGTGAGGAGGCCCTACCACCAAGCTTGCCAGAGAACACCGGTGACATCTTCTCCCAATCAGAAAACTTGCAGCCCACAGCCCCCACCTTCATGTTAATGACATTATTATTAACATTGTTATTATTTTGCTGATCTCCTACTCTGAACCAGGGGCTTTACATCATTTTCATCTTCTACAATAACACAGAAGTAGGGTGACCCACTTGTCCCAGTTTGCTGGAATTTTCACAAAAAGACCCGCATCTTGAGAACGTCCTCAGTCCCAGTTTTTCTGGGATGGTTGGTCACCCCGCGGAAGGTAGGACTCTCTTTCCGGTTCTCAGGTGAGAACACGGAAGTTCCATAAGCTGAGCTGCCCCAGCTAAGAACTCATAGCTCACAGCTAGTAAGTGGTGGGGGCAGGATTTCTAGCCGGGTCTGCTCACCTGCAGTGCATGTGCATGATACCCCTACTCCGCATGGCATCTGGGCATCACTGGGTCCCTTGTCTTCCTTCCTTGCAGCCTGAAGACCATGAAGGAAAAGTTATTCTGTGCTGACCCACAGGAGAAATGGGTCCAGAAAGCCATGGAGCATCTAGACCGCAAGGCTGCTGCTCGGGCTCCAAATGGCGGCACATTCGAGAAGCAAATCGGCGTGGGTGAGCCCAGGACCAGCCCAGCCACCAGGGGGATGGACTGGTCTGAGGCCTCAGAGACCAAATTCACAAGCGAAAGCAGTAGCCAGGAGGCACAGAGGGCCTTCGGGACCTCCCCAGAGCTGCCACCAGTAGTGGCTGATTCCAGGGGGACCAGGTCCCCCTCCACTTCAAAGATTCCGGATGGAGGGCCCGAGACAACTGAGCTTTTCAACAAGCCTGCCGTCACCACCACCACGTCTTGGCAGAGTTCTACCGCCTACCAACCTGGGGCAGACCTCGAGGCTGACGGGAAAGCCTCTGAGGCCCCCTCCACCCAGGCCCCCTCCACCCAGACCCCCTCCACCCAGGCCCCCTCCACCCAGACCCCCTCCACCCAGACCCCCTCCACCCAGACCCTCCCCACCCAGGCCCCCTCCACCCAGGCCCCCTCTACCCAGGCCCTCACTATTTCACACACAGTCCCAGAGGACAACACTGGGTCCGAAGGCCAACCTGGGTGGATCAAGGGACAGGACCCCACGCCAGAGAACTCTCTAGGGTCCAAAGAATTGGGTCCCACTTCAGCTCACACGGATGCTTTCGTGGGGCCCGGCAGTGTGTCCGATGTCTTCGTGGTCCCTGTATCATCTGAAGGGGTCCCCAGCACGGATCCATTGGCCTCTGGCAGCTGGACCCCCAAGGTCAAGGAGCCCATTCATGCCACCGTGGACCCCCAGAGGCTGGGTGTCCTCATCACTCCCATCCCCGACTCCCAGGCAGCCACCCGAAGGCAGGCAGTGGGGCTGTTGGCCTTCCTCGGTCTCCTCTTCTGCCTGGGGGTGGCCATGTTTGCCTACCAGAGCCTTCAGGGCTGCCCCCGCAAGATGGCAGGAGACATGGTGGAGGGGCTTCGCTACGTCCCCCGGAGCTGTGGCAGTAACTCGTACGTCCTGGTGCCAGTATGAGCTGCCCGCCTGCCTGCATCCAGCTGGTCAACTCAGTTGCCTGGGGCCCCCATCCTCACACTCACCCTCATCCAGGAGTCTGACCCAAGCTGGAGTGACTGGAGCGAAGAGGCGGGATCCTCTGGGTGGAACTGCCCCCAGCTCCTGGAGGCCACCCTTGACCATCCTTGACCTACTGCAGACCGAGGGGGTGGCCTCCACAACTCACTCCAATGTCCCAAGTCAGAAAACTCCCCTCTGCTGTTGGCTGGTTAGAGGGTCCCTTAGATACCGTGCCAGCCCCGGTGAACAATTATTTATTGAACGCCCGGCCCCTCTGACCCATACCCCTGCGGGTACCACAGTCATCCCTTCTTACAAACGAGCCTCAGGCCAGGCCCCTTCTCCCCACTCCCTCAGACCTCATCGTGTCTCTCGGTCCCGCTGTGGTTGCCAGTCACCCCGGCCACCTGCGGTGCTAGCTCCCCTGCCCCCTGTATAGACCCCATGCCCCAGCCGGGGACCTGTCCTTTCTTGCATGAGGCTAGTGTGGTGTTTCCTGGGACTGATCCCAGCGAAGGATCTGCCCTCAGGTAGGCATCATGGGAATGGGAAATGAAGTTATCCAGTGGTTTTGATTCCCACCCGCTGCCTTGCCCCGTCTGTGCTGTGAAGGAGCATTGACTACGAGCATGAAGGTCGGGGGGGTCTAGTCCCAGGCCCACCAGCAATCCATCAAGGCATTCATACCTCTGGTTTCCCACCTGTGAAAGGGGAGAGGGACAGCAAATATGTGGCAGTAGCCTGTACCCCTGGCAGGCATCACTAGTCGATCCAGAGACCCCTTTCTGCAGACCCTGGGTGCAGCCTCTCAACCTTCATCAGAAGAAATGGTCTCTGCCAATCGATGAGACCGGCACTTCCATGGACGCTGTGACCTGGAGGTCCTGCCCCGTTGTCAGCAGTGTGGGCCCCCTGGGGGGGGCTAGGCTGGGGTACTTGAGGCGCAGAGACCAACTTTGAAGGCCCCCCCTCCGCCCCCGCCGGCTTTGAGACGCGTGACAGGCTGAAGGAGGAGGGGAGGCCTGCAGGCTCCGAGAAAGGAGCCAGGGAGCAGCTGCAGCTCCTTCGTTTCTTCGTTAGGGACCCGAGTCAGGCATTTTCTCTCTCTTTCCTGCGGCCTGGGTCCTCTCCCACCCCTCGCGCCCTGAGAACACTGTCCTCTGCGCTCGGGTTTCTTCTCCCCTCACCTTCATCCGCCCCGCAGGCAGGGCCAGGAATTTCCATGAGATCAAAACCCACCAGGGAAAGCTGAGGTTCCCGTGTTTGCTTCTGAAAGGGACTCTGTCTTGTGGGGAGGGAAGCTGTGGGCATGAAGTCAGAGGTTCTCTTTTTTGGCACTGAAGACTCGGGGCAGGCCTGGATGGGGCCGAAGGCTCACCGGGCCGGCCAGCACCCCGCAGTCAGAGCCGGACCTGCAGGTCTCACCTCTCAGGTCCCTGGCGGCAGCTCCCCACCTCCCTCCGATTGTCTCTGATGGTGTTCTTTGCCCTCCATCAGAGGGGTGTCCCATGGGCTAGGCTTCCCCCGGGTACAGGTGACGTGCTCCTTTGTAGACAGATGCTGGGAGGAAGCACCCAGGGCTCCGGTCCACAGAGAGAGGGAAGCCGTGTTTCCCTGCCGGCCTGGCTCCGGTTGGCGGCACTCTGACAGCTCAGAGAGGAAGACAGCGGATCTGAATGCACTTTGGGGGGCTCCTCTGGCCTGGGAGCCTTCAAGGGACAGGCACCCGTGAAGGGGCTCCCCTCTGTGAGAAAGCAGCTGGGGACAGCGTGTCCCCCTTCCACGGATTTTGTGAGCTCCGCCAAGCAGGACAGGTACAAAGACAATTTGGGGAGGACTTCAGAAGGAGTTGATTGATCCTTTTGCTTTTCCAACACTATCACCAATGTCTGTGCCATTTTGTATTTTACTAATAAAATTGAAAAGTCTTGTGAATCAAATAAAGTTGCTTTTCCTAGGGCAGGCTCAGCACCAGAGCCTCCGGAGGATGGAACAAAGGAGAGGCCAAGACTCTCTGGGAAAGCGGGACTTCCCTGGTGGGCCAGTGGTTAAGACTCTGCGCTTCCACTGCAGGGGGCATGGGTCAATCCCTGGTCCAGGAGCTGAGTTCCCGCGTGCCAAGTTGTGTGGCCAAAACAAAGAAACAAACAAACAAAAGGCTCTCTGGAGAAGTACTGGAGACCCCTGGGGCAGAGGGGCAGGATCTTTACAGTCAGCAGGAGAAGGGGGCACTGGGAACGGGGCTGGGGAGGGTTGAGTCTCTGGCCTGGCTCTGCTCTGCCCAGGTATGTGACATTGGGCCACGTATAAAATCAGGTGTGAGACTTCTAGTGGCTCCCATCCCTGGCAGGAATCAGAATCCCGTATGAACCACCACCCCACCCCTGGCCCATGCCTACTAAACCACCATCTTGGGGGCCTTGGTATCACCATTAGTGATCTAGTGACCCACAGGAACAAACTGGGCCACATTTTCCTCTTTACTGCCTTGACTCATTGCTGGTCCAGTTAAAGATCAAAGAGGGATTACTCCTCAAGGGACTCGGGTGTTCATTGATATGACCCAAGTATAAACCTCCAGTGCCCGAGGTGACATCATAAGAGCTGTTCTGTACAGTTGTGTAGGTTGGAAACTGTACAAGGTGCCAAAGGCCAAGCCCAGCTTATTATTATACAGTATTTCATGGATTCTTAGAGGCATATTTATTTTTCACATTGTGACATCTTTGGAATTGGGATTTGTCCTACAATCAATGACTTGTCACAGTTTAATTGACAGGTCTTTTGTTCTTTATTAGTAGTTTATTAAATATCAAAATGTTTTGCAATCAAAGGCATCTTAGATTTGATGTCTACATGGTATTTTTAAAAATTAGAGGCAACATTTAAAAATCAGGAAATTGGGTTTCCCTGGTGGCGCAGTGGTTGAGAGTCCGCCTGCCGATGCAGGGGACACGGGTTCGTGCCCCGGTCCGGGAGGATCCCACATGCCGCGGAGCGGCTGGGCCCGTGAGCCGTGGCCGCTGAGCCTGCGCGTCCGGAGTCTGTGCTCCGCAACGGGAGAGGCCACAACAGTGAGAGGCCCGTGTACCGCAAAAAAAATAAATAAATAAATAAAAATCAGGAAATTACACACACCAGCCCACTTTTCTATGTTCTCTCAGGTGATTCAGAAGGTCTGGTCCCACTGGGTGGTTTAACCCCCAGGATGACAGTGGGCAGGGCCTGAGCAGTGGCTGCCCCTTGAGAGGGGGCAGGCCAGGCTGAGAACCCCCAGTTCTCTACCATCCTTTCCACCTCTTGGTGGTCTGGATCCTGTGGCCATGTCAGTTGCCACTTATCATCACCGTTCTCTTGTTTTTCTTATACTAAGGATATTTTTCTCTGAGCCCAAGTCTTCATCAAAAGTAGGACAAGGAAAGACAGAATATGATGGGCACATAATTTTTCTTACACATTGCTTCCCTCATTTTCCTACCTGCCAAGCCCCATAGACGTTTGCGTTTGAGGTTCCTGCAAGAATCTGAGATTGCTGCCTCTGCGCCAGGTTCACATTCTTTTTTTTTTTGGCTGCAGCCTGCACGGCATGCAGGATTCCCCAGGCAGAGATCAAATCCACGCCCCCTGCAATGGAAGCGGAGTCTTAACCACTGGACCGCCAGGGAAGACCCTGCAAATTCTAGTACTGCCCTTAGCAGTGCGCAGTAGCTCTCCTGTTCCACCCCAAGTCCAGTCCCTCCTGCTTCTGCCCATTCCCACCCCCAGGAAGGAGCTTGGAGGCAAAGTCACAGCCCCACAGCCTCTCCCCGAATACCACCCTTTCAGCAACATGAGACACCAACGGAGGCTTTGAAATGAAAATGCTTGTCCCTGTCTTTTCATCACATTCTCAGATAAGGAACTCTTCATGTGCCAGAAGAGGTTGGAGAGTGGGGAAATTTTATTCTCCCTCAGTCCAGAGCACCTCCCTAGGGATGCTGGGGTGTTTGTGTTTTATTTTCTCTTTCAGTTACAGAGCTAAACTTTACCTGAAGCGATTCCTCACAATTAGTGCAGCGTTTCATAGAGACTTGGAGGCCTCTGAAATCTTGGATAGAGCAATCAGGGCTCTGAGATATAATAATAAAAATATTATTATTATTAAAATAGTCATTGTTTATTTAATGTTTATCATGTGCCAGGCAATATACTAGGTTCTTTACGTACAAGGGCTCCCACCTTACAAATGACGAGGGTAAGGCTTTCAAAGCGTAGGTGACTTGCCCAAGGTCACACAGCTTGTAAGCAGCAAAGCTGGAATATGACCTGAAGTCTTTCTCCAGGACTTCAATCTTAATCACTATTTCTGAAAGCGTGAGCCACAGATTGTCAAAAGTACAGACTCCCGAGCCCCACTTCAGCCCTGCTGAGTTCAGACTGCAGAGGTGGGAGAGCTGGGAATCTGTACCTTCAAGCAGTTGCCCCTTACCCCCTCCTCCCCTCCTCTCCCCCTCCCCCACTGCCCTGCCTTCCAAATTAGGGGATTTGGCTCCTAGCCAAAGTTTCAGAGCCCTCTGCACCAGGCCAGCCCACCCCCACCCCTCCCAGGTTTGCAGAGTCCTTTGGGTAGTAGCTAGCTGCATTCTTCTCACCTCTGCCCTTTGTTGTTATTCCCCTTTCGCTCTCCTTTGTTCTCTGTACATTCCCCAAAGGGGTGAGGCCAGACAGAAAAACACAGACACAAATGGCTGGGAATTTCCAGCACGAGGCTGAATAATAGGCATCTGAGTGAGTGTGTGTGCGTGTGTGTGCGTGTGTGTGTGTGCGCGCGTGCGCGTGTGTGTGTGTGAGTGTGTGTGTGCGCGCGCATATGTGTGTGTGTGTGTGTGCGTGTGTGTGTGTGTGCCCCTGTGCGACTAATAGCTCAGGAGACCACCCCGTGCCCCATTTACTTCTTCTCAGTCATGTGCTTTCCTGGATAAATAATGTTTCAGCTGCTGGGATTAAAGTAGAGATCTAGGGCTAGGCTGGCTTTCCCCAGATGATTGCAAACTTCAGCGGCCAGACCCATGCAGGATCTCATTAATCTCACCAAATCGGCTGGTGATGGTGATGCCTCTGAACCTAGGAGAATTCCAAAGCAGGGAATGTTTTGGAAGAGATGCCCCCTCTTACTTTCAAGGGATCTGTTGCCCCCAGACGACAGAACAGAATTATTTATAATGAGCCTCTTGTTTTTTATCCATACAGGAGTGTAATGTAACATGGTGATCTTTGGCTGTACGACTTTAGGCAAGTTGCTTAACCTTTCCGGGCTTTGATCTTCTCCTCTGTAGAATAGGAATAATAACAACTCTCCTTGTAGGGGAAGATGTCATAAGATAATCCTTGCTGAACACTTAGAAAAATGACGTGCCCGTAGTGAGCTCTTGGTAAATTAGAATCTATGATCAGGCGATAGATGTTTCCAAAGGGTTCGAAACATCCTATTTCTATTCACTTTTGTTATTGGTTACCCAAACAAGACTATAGCATCATAGGATGTGTATAAAGAAAAGCAGTCTTCCTGGTTTTCGGTAAAGATGAAGACATGTTATAGTGTCAGCAAGCAGATAAAAATCATTTGTAATTTGCATAATTTTTTCCCTAAGCTGATAGATGCTGTTCAAATTGGTGTAACTTTTTTCCTCTAAATTGCTTTTGAACTTGGCAAGGTCAAAACTCATGAATCCCAAGTAATTAGAAGCAGACTAGCAAGATGCCTGAATCTTAGACTTGGACAGAATGGGAAGTTCGTTTCAACATCAGTTTCTCTGAGTTGTTCTGGCTTGCTGCCCCTAGGCATTCAAGAGCGCTGCTCTTCTTGCCGCCTTGGCGTTGGTGACATGCCACATGACCAGTTCTGAACTGGCAGTGGGAGAAAAGTTTGTCAAACCAGATTCGAACATTTAATTATCAGTGAGAGAGCCTTCAGAACTTTCAGTTCCTTGGGTCCAGAACTTGGCAATGTTCCAGAAGATGACAGGTGCATTACCCTGGGTCCCAGAGTGAGGATGACTCCGAACCTCCAGCCAGAGAAAGAGCCCCAGCAGATCTATGTGGAAGAAACAAAGCTTTGTGGTTTTAAACCACTGAGAGTTTGAGGCTATTTGTCATTGCAACATAACCTAGCCTATCCTGATTGACGCAGCAATCAGGAAGAAGAAATATATTACTTGGTCTAAGTAGGAATGACTTGTCAGTAATGTGAATGATGCTGTTAAAAGGCTCGAACCATTCCCTTAACTGGCGTAAACAAGCTTTCTGTTATCGAGCTCACCTGTCTTCACTTGCTCTCTTGGCAGACGGGATGAAGTTCATCCTTAGCCCACCAGCTGTTAATGGATTTATCTGGGATTCTCACTGAGTGGAGATGGAAAGGAGAAGGGTTTTGTAGTTGCTTTGAGATACGCTGATACTCGGGAGTTCTAATGACTCGGATACGCTGGTGATCAGCGCAGCAGACAAGGAAGTAAACAGAGAGAAGAATATTAAATTGATTGAGCACCGGCTGTTTGCCAGATGATCTTCATTAATCAGCCTTTCACGTACCTCCTAAGCCCAGAAGCCCAACCAGTGTAACCTAGGCCTGTTGGCACAGAAATCGAGCATAGTTCTAGGGACTGACAAGTGCATGTTCCGTGTCTTTGTTTTCCTAGAGGATTTCAACTGGCCCGCTGGCTCCAGGCTCATTTCCCCTGATGCCGGTTCCCCCATTCTCACTCTACTCCCCCACATCACCTTTGGCACACATTTTGTTTTGTTTTTTTTTTACATCCTCAAGTCAATCTTCTCTCTCATACCTCTGAGCCATTGCACTGGCTGTTTTCTCTTCCTGGAATAACTTCCCCCTTCACTGTTGCCCTTGCCAACTCCTACTCACCCTTTGGTCTCAGCTTAGATGTCACTTCCTCCAGGAGGCTTTCCCTGACTTAGCTTAACGAAGGCTCCCTGCCATAGGTAGTCACCTCACCTGCGCCCATTGTATCCCTCATGTGACCCAGCTTGTTTCATGGTGCTTCCGTAAGACCCGTGAGAGCAGGCACGTGTGTGTCGTGTTCCTTTTGTGCCTCAGTGACCCCCACAGGTCCTGGAAGAAGAGAAAGAGGGGAAGGGCCAGGGCCCACAGCTTTCTGTGTCCATTGGCCCTCTCTGACCTGGTGCCTGTGCCTCACCCCTTTCTGATTTATTCAAAGCCCGCCCATCCATGGCGGGGAGGTGCATTTCAAGGCATTTCCTGGTGAAAATATTTAACTGCCTCAAAGGGATGTCAGAGACTGAAAGTGGCCTTCTGCGAAAATGTGTTCAAGTCACCCCGGAAACTCTCTGACCCTCCGCCATCTCGTCCTGGTCAAGAAATTGCTCCTCAGGCCCAGCAAGGACCCCTGGGAAGCCTGGACTGGGTCAAGGCTCTGATTGTCACCCAAACGCACGGAGGGGCGAGCAGGTGGAGGGGGAACCTAGCATCCTGGGTTCTCAAGGGTCTCAGCGTGGGCGCCTCTGCCTGCCTGGCCACTTTCCTGGGTCTTTCCTTCTCCTCCCCAGCCCTGGTTCTCACTGTCTCTGTGCAGCCTGCTTCCTCGTCTTTATATACCATCATGACTGCCATCAACATGATGGAGTTGAAGTCCTGTCTGTGTGAAAACTGAGAGGCCAGGTACGTAGGCCCGGGTCCTCTTTCCAGGGTGTCAGGAGCAGAAGCCGAGGGGCCCCTGGGTGGGAAGGGGAGCAGGGGAAGGAGGAGAAGTCGTTCATTTATGGCCAGAGACACCGATGAATAGGACACTGGCCTCCTCCTCCTCGGGAGGCTCACTGTCGCTGTCACACACCACTGTGTGCCTTCGAATGAATTTTCTCATTTATTTATTTTATTTATTTATTTTTGGCTGCACTGGGTCTTCGTTGCTGCGCACAGTCTTTTTCTAGTTGCGGCGAGCGGAGGCTTCTCTTCATTGCGGAGCACAGGCTCTAGGCGTGCGGGCTCAGTAGTTGTGACACACGGGATTAGATGCTCCGCAGCATGTGGGATCTTCCCGGACCAGGGCTCAAACCCGTGTCCCCTGCATTGGCAGGTGGATTGTTTTTTTTTTTTTTTGCGGTATGCGGGCCTCTCACTGTTGTGGGCTCTCCCGTTGCGGAGCACAGGCTCCGGACGCGCAGGCTCAGTGGCCATGGCTCACGGGCCCAGCCGCTCCGCGGCATGTGGGATCTTCCCGGACCGGGGCACGAACCCGCGTCCCCTGCATCGGCAGGCGGACTCTCAACCACTGCGCCACCAGGGAAGCCCGGCAGGCAGATTCTTAACCACTGTGCCACCAGGGAAGCCCCCAAATTTTCTCATTTAAATCCCTTCCTCGGGTTTCAGATGATGTCCTACTAATAGGAGCCCCATTTTCTAGATGGAAGTGCTGAGGTACAGACCGATTAAGGCAACTTACCTTGACCAAGCCAGCAGGCAGTCCAACTCCAGAGACCCCACTCTCCTTTTTGTAAATTGTAGTATAGTTATTGTATGGAACAGCATACAATATAAAAAGGAAGAAATACATTGATACCTGTCAACACACATGACTCTCAAGTTCAACACTGCAAAATGTGAAAGTACAGATACAATATGACAGTGTTACTATGAAGCATAAAAACACGCATGAACAGTGCTATATATTGTTTAGGGACATACACCTATTAGTAAAATATGAAGAAATGTGTGGGACTAATGGATGCCCAGTTCAGTTTTCTCTAATGCATAGAGGGATGGATTAGGAGAGGCACACAGGGCCACCGTGAGCAGTAATATTGACTCTTACCTGGTGGTGGGTTCATGGCTATGGTTAATGGTGCTGGTGTCCCGCCCAGAGCCCCACTCCCTTCGGCTGCTTTTACTTCTAATTCTCACTTTAGAGCCCCTGCGGGGCCAGGCAGAAGCTCCCTGGGGGACTGTGCCTGACGTCACACCTTCTCTGGGCTTCCATCCCTTCCCTGCCCTCATTCCCACACTCCTCCCCATCTCCCCTGAGAGCACATCCTTAATGAGCCCAGCCTCAGACATCGGAGACAGCCTGTCACCCTGCTCCCCAGCCTGTACCCCACAGGAGGTGACTGGGGGAGGAGAGGTCAGACAGGCTAAGAAAAACTTCAAGGAGTAGATGGTACAGATACCCAGCTCCCTAAAGACATCTATACATTCAATGTGATCCCAGTAAAAATACCAAATTATTTTTGGAGTTAGATTAAATAGTTTTAGTTTCATCTAAAAAAAAAAAAAAAACCATGAGTCTGGAGAGTTGATGGGACGGAGGCAAGGCAGGAAGGAGGGAGATGCTCAAGCAAGTGGGGTTGAGGGGAAAGCCCTGCGTGTGGTAGGACAAGCCACAACCCACCTGGCTGGGCCCGGAGGGCTGCTGAGACGCCGGCTTCTCTCTGGAAAGGGAGCAGGGACTTAGCCTCCTCTGCGGGCTCATACTTCCCCGGTCTGGACCCTGCTCAGAAGTGGCCACACCCCCTCTGCACCCTCAGCCCTCACTGGGGGAGCCATGATCCACGTAGGACTGTGCCACGTGTCAGGTGGCCCAACGCCGCTGCTCTTGTCTCTGTTGGCTTGTCTGCAGTGGCTGAGATTGGACAGGAATGCGGGGAAACCCCTAGACTTTCAAAGAGGCCAGATCCACCAGGCAGGCTCCTTAGCAAGGGTGCCATGTTCTCCTTCCAGGATGCTGGGCTCTGAGCGCTGACCCTGGTGCTGAACAAACCTTTCTTGGGAGCACGAGGGTCAGATTAGATAAGAAGGACCCCCACCCCGCCAGGCAGGCTGCCCGGCTCGGAGCAGGCTGCAGCAGACTTCTGACATCCGAACCAAATATCCGTCATTGCTCCCTGAGGGCTAAGTGCCTTGAACCGGTCACTCAGCAGCACAGCCTGGAATTGTCCCAGTGATGTCAAGAGACCAAAGACCTGCCTGTGAAATAACTTGGAAACTGGGACACATGCTCCCCGGAAAGAGAGAGTTGGACTCTAGTGTGAATAAAAGGAACTGTTTTACAGGGCTGGAGCGGGAGCCCAGATGGAGTGCTAAAGCCCAGGCACGAGAGAGATTGAGACAAGTCCATCACCGGTAAGAGTGAGACTCCATGAGAAGTGCTTCTGTACTCTGCCCCCGGAACAATGTCAGCCATTATTTGTCCACTCACTGAATTCTACTAGTATGTAGAATATGGCCCACTGTGTGCCAGGGGATATGCTTCACTGAAAGGCCTTTGTCCCGTGGAACTTACATTCCAGTGGGGATGGGGGTAAGGGGATACGGGTAGGAGACAGGCAATGAACAGCAGGCAGAATAAGTAAGTCAGTGGTATAGTATGTTTGAGGGTGGTAAGTATTACAGCAAAAAGAAAAAGAAAAAATAGAGCAGAGGAAGAGGTGGGGGTGGGTTGCAGTTTTAAATAGGGTAGACCTCACTAAAAAGTGACATTTAAGTAAAATTTGAAGGAGGTGAAGGAAGAAAGCACGCAGGTATCCAGGGAAAGAACATGCCAACGTTAGCAGGGTAGGGATGGGTCCAGAGCACGCAAGGCCTTGTAGCTGCTGTGGGGTCCTTGGTGTCTCCTCTGAGTGCAACGGAAAGCCATGGGGATGCTCTGATCAGAGGACACTCACGTTCCCTGTGGCAGCTGTGCTGACAGTAGGTTGTAGGGAGCAAGGATGGAGGTGGGGAGACGGCAGGAGGCAGTGTAGGGATCCAGGGGAGAGATGACAGGCTCTGGATGGATTCTGGAGTCAGAGCCAGGCGATCACTGGACAGATGGGAAGTGGGGGGGTGAGAGAAAGAGGCGTCAAGGATGGCAGCCAGGTTTCTGGCCAAGTAACCGGACGGAAGGGGCTGGCAAAGAACAGAGGAGGAGCAGGTGTGGGAGTGAACGGGAATGGGGAATTCAGTTTTGGACTTGGTGGTTGGCGACATCTGTTTGACACGTTGAGCACAGCTGATATACAAGTCTGGAGCTGGCAGGAGGGATTTGGGAGTCATTGGCATAGAGATGATATTTAAAGTCAGGAACACGTACTATTTGCCAGAGATAGGCGCTAAGGCAGTTGACGCGAACTCAAACCTTCTAATGCAGTTACTATTATTATTTTCACTTTATAGATGTGGAACCTAGGCTCAGAGGGAAATGACTTGCTTGAAATCCCCCAACTTGCCGATGGCAGAGCTGAATTCAAACCCGGGTTACCTGACTGTGAGTCTTTGTTCCCAGCCCCTCGGCTCCACAGTGACCCCCTTGCTTAATCCGTCATGGCATGCCAGATATGAGAAACGGGTAGAAATTGGTTTGCAGAGAAGTGGGTGGGTAATCTAGAAAAGCAGAGGACAGGAGATGCAAACCCAGGCACAGAGTATAAGGTGAACCCTGGGGATCCCTGAGATGAGACTGACTAGGGAGGGATGGACCAGATTGACAGTAGGGCTTAAAGACTGGCCTGAAGAGTTTCTAGTGGAGGCAGAAGGAAGCAGGGAGCCATCGATGGTTCTTGAGGGGGGCAGTAGCCCTTGAGAAAGACCTATCAGACATAAGCATGCAGGTGGGTGGCGTCTAGAGGACCAGAGAAGAGGAAATAGGATTGGAAATTGTTGATACAGTCTGGGTGTGAAGGATTCGTGTGGAGCCAGTGGGAATGAAGAGGAAGTGAGAAAGCTGAGCGTTGTCTGACGACATCGCTGAGCAGAGTCTGTGCCTGATGCAATGTGGGGGCTGGAGGCGAGGAATGAGCCAAGGGCAAAGTTTCAGACCAGTGAGGCAGATGGGGAGGTAGGGAATGATATTGGCTTGAACAGAAAAAAGGGAAGTTGGTGAAAAGGGAACTTGGTTCTGCCTTTCTGGTTCTTGAGGCTGAGTGAACCGTGAGGGGACAGCTTTCTTCCTCTCTGGAGCTCAGTCCAGTGTGGGTGACAGACCTGCACAGAGCCGTCTAGACTGCAAGGCAGAGAGAGCTGAGGCATCTGATAATGCAGGCAAGAGGCAGCCAGAGGATGGGGTGGAGTCCAGGGGGGGGTGTTTGATCTGTCACTGGCAGAGGCTGGGGACAGAGATTTAGGAAGCATCCATCCCAAGATCAAAGGCCTGAGTGGAGACATCAGGGAGGGAGAAAGGGTTGCTTGAGGTGAAAACACACCCTAGGACAGAGCCCCGGGCATGCTTCTGCCACAGGCTAGCTCTGTGCCCTTGGAACAGTTTCTTTTTCTTTTTTTAAAAAATTAATTAATTTTTTAAACATCTTTATTGGAGTATAATTGATTTACAATGGTGTGTTAGTTTCTGCTGTATAACAAAGTGAATCAGCTATGCGTAAACATATATCCCCATATCTCCTCCCTCTTGCGTCTCCCTCCCACCCTCCCTATCCCACCCCTCTAGGTGGTCACAAAGCACCGAGCTGATCTCCCTGTGCTATGTGGCTGCTTCCCACTAGCTATCTATTTTACATTTGGTAGTGTACATACGTCCATGCCACTCTCTTACTTCGTCCCGGCTTACCCTTCCCTGCCCCTCCGTGTCCTCAAGTCTATTCTCTATGTCTGCGTCTGTATTCCTGTCCGGCCCCTAGATTCTTCAGAATGATTTTTTTTTTTTTTTTAGATTCTATATATATATATTTGTTAGCATACGGTATTTGTTTTTCTCTTTCTGAAATGGACCAGTTTCTTAACCACCGTGGTTGGCCCCCAGTTTCCTCATCTGTAGAATGTAGATAATAATAGCTCTTACCTTCTAGGGCTGTTGTGAGGACAAAGCAAACCCATCCATGCATCCATGCATCCACTCACCCATAAACGTAACTGCTAAGAACCTCGCCCAACCTGTGGTGAGAGCTCAGGGATGTTACTGAGAGGAGCCCACAGAGAGCCCAGGCAGGAACCATGTGTCAAATCCCATGGGGAGGAATGTCAAGAAGGGAAGTGGGTTCTCGGTGATGACAAGGAGACTCATCAAACCAGCTGGGGACAAAGAACTTTACATACATCATCTCAGTTCATTCTCCCAGTAACACCGTGAGGGAGAGTCTACCAACCTTCCCCTTTTTACAAATGGGGACAGTGAGGTTCATAGTCTTGTTCTTGGGTCACACAACCATGGACAGATAGATGAAGGACTGGGGCTGTAGATAATGATTCCAGAGCACCTGCTGGTAACCACTGCCCCACACTGCCCTCTGTGAGGGGATGGGAAGTTCAAGGAGTGGCCATGGAAGGGGGGGATGTTGAGAGGCCCAGAGAGAGTCGCTTCCCCAGAGTGTCAGTGCCAGAAGCCACAGTCTAAGAATTAAATCACACGTGGGTTGAGAGGAAATTGGTAGTGGGAGGTGTAGACCACACATAGGAGAAGTTTGGTGCTGGATAAAAGGGGAAATAGGAGGACAGTGTGCTGGGGTTTAGGAGAGAGGGGAGTTGGGGGCAAGGAGAGGTTTTATGGAAGCAGAGAAATGGGATCATGTCGTGAGCAGAGGGGAAGGGGACGATGGGGCAGGAGACTGTGAGAAGCCAGGACGTGGCAGTGTAATGGAAGGAAGAAGGCCCTTCTGGGACGAAGAAGGGATGAGATCAAAGCCACAGTTGAAGCAGTTTAGGTTTGGCAAGAGGCAGGAAATGGCCACAACCCACAAGGAAGCTGTGAACTAGATGGAAACAGAATCAAAGAGTGCCTTGGTTGGGCAAGGCATCCACCTCATCCATGACAGAAGGATTCACGTGTATCTCATGAACTGGTGGGACACACTAGATCAAAAATCGCTTGTCCTTGGGACTTCCCTGGTGGCGCAGTGGTTAAGAATCTGCCTGCCAGTGCAGGGGACACAGGTTCCAGCCCTGGTCCGGGAAGATCCCACATGCCGCGAAGCAACTAAGCCCGTGCGCCACAACTGCTGAGCCTGCGCTCCAGAGCCTGTGAGCCACAACTACGGAGCCCATGTGCCTAGAGCCTGTGCTCCGCAACAAGAGAAGCCACCGCAATGAGAAGCCCGCGCACCGCGATGAGAAGCCCGCACACCGCAACGAAGAGTAGCCCCAGCTCGCTGCAACTAGAGAAAAAAGCCCACACGCAGTGACAGAGACCCAATACAGCCAAAAAAAAAAAAGTCACTTGTTCTGGGGTGAAGGACCACGAGGATAGAATGGAAGCTGGGCCCAAGCTGTACTTCAGAAATGTGTAAGTGTCCGTCCATCCATCCACACATCCATGCGTCAATTCACCCATCCATGCATCCACTCACCCAGCCACGCATCCACTCACCCAGCCACACATCCATCCATCCATCCCTCATTTGTCCATCCATCCAACCATCCACCTCTTCATCCATTCTTATAGAGTACTTGCTGGGTGCTAGTCCTGGAGGTACAAGCTGAAAGAAGCCCCATAACACAGGGAGATCAGCTCGGTGCTTTGTGACCACCTAGAGGGGTGGGATAGGGAGGGTGGGAGGGAGATGAAAGAGGGATATGGGGATATATGTATACATATAGCTGATTCACTTTATTATACAGCAGAAACTAACACAACAATGTAAAGCAATTATACTCCAATAAAGATGTTAAAAAAAAAAAAAGAGATCCTGTTTTCAAGGAGTTCACAGCAATAAACCAGCCATCACAATGCAATGGAAAGAGAGCATAGTGGGAAAGTCCGTGACCTATGAGGACACAAAGGGAAATTGGAGCTGAAGGAAGTGAGAGTTTAAGCTGTGATCTGAAGGAGGATAGGAATGAAAGGTGGTGGGGTGTGGGGAGCAGAGAGAGTGTTCTAGATGGGAAGCAGGGGACAGGCTGTGCAAAGGCTTGAGTAGTGTCAGTGAGAGCCTGGCATTTTCAAGGAACTGAAAAAACATCAATGTGGCTGGAAAAAAGTGACATGGTAGGTGACAGGGCAGAGCACAAAAGTTGAGGCTGAGAGGGCTTCCCTGGTGGCACAGTGGTTGAGAGTCCGCCTGCCGATGCAGGGGACGCGGGTTCGTGCCACGGTCCGGGAAGATCCCACATGCCGCAGAGCGGCTGGGCCCGTGAGCCATGGCCGCTGAGCCTGCGCATCTGGAGCCTGTGCTCCGAGGCCACAACAGTGAGAGGCCCGCGTACCGCAAAAAAAAAAAAAAAAAAAAGTTGAGGCTGAGAAGTCGGTGGGAATCTGGACCTCATCCTGAGTGTAATGAAGGATTTTGCAAGGGGAGAGCCTTGCTGAGATTTGTGTTTAGGGAAGATCACTGGACTTTAGAGAGGATGGACTGGAGGGCAAGGCTGGGAGCGGGGAGATGAGTGTGGGACCGTGGCCCAGCAGAGAGATGCAAGGGTGGCCTTGTGGATGGTGAGATGGAGATGGATTCAAGACATGTCTAGGTGGCTGACTCAGTAGGAGGGGAGTGGGGGAAGACCCTAGGGCAGGGATGACCCTTGCGTTTCTGACCTGAGGAACCAAGCAGACCCGCAACCTGTCAGGAACAACCTGTCAGGACATCAGTGCATCAGTGAGTACATCAGGCCCTCAGGGCAGGCGAGTGGGACATATCTTGGGTTTGGAGGATGGAGATAACTTTGGGGACCTGCACACCTCAGCCCCCATGGGCAGGGCAGGGCAGGACAAATCTGGCTTCAGCTGCCAGAGGATGGAGCTGAGTAGACAAAACACTCCATCTCCTGCAGGAGACCCTGGGCCTCAGCTGACATGGGTGTGACCCACGGTGACAACTTTGCTGCCCCAGTGACAACTGTGCAATTTGAAGATGATAAAGAGCTTCCACACCCCGGCAACCCGGTCCCTGCTCGGTGGCTTGGGGCTAAGTTTTGGGGTGTGTGACAGCAGCATCCCCGGTTCCCACCCAGCCCGTGGTAGAGCCAGGGGTGGGCCAGGAACCCTCCCTCCCTCCCTCCTTCACCTGAAAGGAACCCGGAATCAGGCTGGTTTGGCTCCTTCAAGCTAAATCTGGGGCGGGGCATGTTGACCCCTCTAGCTGGTTTTACTCTCGAGGGACTCCCCGTGGCAGCAGTGTCAGGGCTGGGGCAGGAGGGGTGGCAGGGTGTCTGGGCGGCTTGGGGCAGAGGTGTTGAAACCTCTGAAAGCTTCGCCACTTCCTCCCGCTCGGATGCAATTCCCCTTTGATGCTGTTCTCTTAACAGGCCTGTATCTGGCCTGCTTCCCTGCCTGTGCCCGCCCCCTTCCTCCATCTGGAGCGCCCCCTCCCCTGCGGCCCCTCTCGGCCTCCCTCCCTCTCCCTCTTCCAGGGCACATTCCTGATCCCCCGACAGACCGTCGAGTCCACATAGCACCATAAAGGCCTTTTGAGACACTTATCACAGGCCCACCCTCCAGGACACTCATCCGGAAGGTCCCTTGGAGTTTGTTTCGCAGCTGGGAGAACCAAAGAGGAATAAGTGGGTTAATCCCTGGTGAGGAAAGCACCTCAAAAATGTCCCTGGTCTCCTGTCTCTTGCAAGTTAGGCTGAGAGATGCACTTATCCCTCCCGGCCCCGGTTCCTATGCCGTGTCACCAACCTGCCTTTCCGTCCTGTCCTCACTCAGTCAAGGCTCGTTGTGAACCCGCTGTATAGCAGGCGCTGTGCTTGGTGCTGGGGACACACACGATGGTAAAGAAAGCAAACACGCTCCTGTCGCCACGGAGTTTACTGTCCCGGTGTCACATCCAGGCCATCTTCCCCACTAGGGTTCCCTTTTTTTTCCCCCATTTATCTCTGCACCTTTGCTCCATGCTCCCCTCATGTGAAATGCCCACCCCTCCTCTTGGTATGAGTCCTCCCACCTGCCCGGCCCAGCTCACTGGCTGCAGCCTCCTTGTGGCCTCCAAGGTGGCCAACCTCTCCCCGCACCCAGGCCCTGCAGCCCTTTACCTCACCTGCACATTCCCCTGTGAGGCCAGGCCTTGTTTCTCCATGCTCACTTCCTGCGAACTCCCCCAAGGGCAAGGGTGGCATCTGGCCTCTGCCCGCCCCATAGCCCCTGGCACAGTGCTGGGCACATGGCAGGGGCTCCCTGATACATTTGCTGCTCTGTTCCCCGTCCCCAGCTAGGCAGGCTGTGCCAGCCCAGAGCTAGTCCAGAACCCTCTGCTCCTGTTCTTGTAACCTGTTCCCTAGAAGAGACAGGGCAACTTGGGTTCTTCCAGAGAAAAGTTCTGAGTCTGTGGCAAAACAAGGGAAACTCAAAACCCACTCAGGGAGTTTCCCCAGTAGTGGGTGCTGGGGCGGCCTCACTGTTAATAAAGCTGCTAATCATTGTCGTAACCATTTACTGTTGTCCAACAGAGAAGAGCCCCTGTGGGAGGCAGACTGTCCCCAAGACGGGGGGCAGAAGCCGCTAGGCAGAGGGCATGGGGGGCAGAGAGGATGCAGAGACTTCCATCCAGGAGGGGCTGCATCAGCAGACATGCCCCCTCTGCGTCCTCCAGGACACAGGCCCTCCCCGAGCACCTCTGGGCTTTTGTGTTTCCTTTCTGTCTCCAGGCCAGAGCTTCCCCTCCCAGCCAGGGTGGCTGAGGGCACCAGCACCCCTTCCCCAGCTGGGCCTGTTCTCTTCTGACTCAGCAGGAGGGGGGCTGCCGGGCACTCCTCTGTGGGAGGTACAGGTTGCTCCCTCATCTGTAGGAAGCTGGCGCCAAAGATGTGCACAGACAGGAAGATGCCACTCCCCTCCCCTCTGCTCCACTGCATGTGCAAATGGAAACCTGCCCCGGGGATAGAAGGAACGGCCAGCAGGACAGGCTGGGGGCAGAAAACCCTCCTGGGCTGTGGCTTGAGGAGTGGGTGGGGTTAGGGGGTCTCTGGCAGGCGATGTGACCTTAAGAGAAGCAGACAAATTGTCCTCCACTAAGGGAGGACCCCATCTTTCTCAGACCTACAGTCTTGGTGGGGCCTCCTGAGTCCCCCTACAGGAAATGAAACTGAGGCCCAGAGAGGGTCTGCGAGCTTCCTGAGGTCACACAGCAAGGACACGACAGAGCATCCCACCCACAGGGTGGTTCTAACATGGACAAGAGGACTCCCCCAACCAGGAACTGAAGCAGCCCAGCCTGGGGAAGTGGCCCTGGGGGAGGAGGAAGAGCACGTGGCCTCCTCCTATGATCTAGTCCAGCGTCATGGTTTCCTTTCACAGGTGAGCCATGAGGGCTGATGAGGTTATAGTTTGAGCGCTGTTCCGGGTTTTAACAAACAGTGCCTGATTTTAACCTACCCTAAAAAGCTGAAGTAATCAAAACAGCATGGTACTGCACAAAAACACATAGATCAATAGAACAGAATAGAGAGCCCAGAAATAAGCCCACACTTATATGGGCAATTAATCTGCAACAAAGGAGGTAAGAATACACAATGAGGAAAAGACAGCCTCTTCAAAAAAGTGGTGTTGGGAAAGCTGAATGACTACGTGCAAAAAAAGTCAAACTGGACTACTTTCTCACATCCTATACAAAAATAAGCTCAAAATGGATTAAAGACTTAAATGTAAGACTTAAAACCATAAAACTCCTAGAAGAGAACATAGGCTCAGTTCATGCTCTCATGAACTGAGAAATAACCAGTATTGGCATATAACCTGTACTTTTTATCTGTGTGCATAGATTACATTTTTAATGTACAGTTTTATAAAATATACCATATATACTGTTTAAAAAAAATAAAAAAGAGAACATAGGTAGTACACTCTTTGATGCTGGTCTCAGTAATATTTTTTTTGGATAGGTCTTCTCAGGCAAGGGTAACAAAATCAGAAATAAACAAGTGGAACTACATCAAACTGAAAAGCCTTGGCACAGCAAAGGAAACTATCAATAAAACAAAAAGGCAGTCAACTGAATGGGAGATTATATTTGCAAATGACATATCTGATAAGGGGTTAACACCCAAAATATACAAAGAACTCATACAACTCAACATCAAAAAAAACGAACAAACAAACAAAAACCAACCTGATTAAAAAATGGGTAGAGGAACTGAATGGACATTTTTCCAAAGGAGACATACAAATGGCCAACCAGCACATGAAAACAATGCTCAGCATCACTAATCATCAGGGAAATACAAATCAAAACCACATGAGCTATCACCTCACAGCTCGGAACGGTTATAATCAACGAGACAACAAATAACAAGTATCGGTGAGGGTGAGAAGGGAAGACTTGTGCACTGTTGGTGGGGGAACGTAAGTTGGTGCAGCTACTGTGGAAAACATTATGGAGGTTCTTCAAATAATTAAAAATAAAACTACCATGGAATCCAACAATTCTACTCCTGGGTATTTATCTAAAGAAAACAAAAACACTAATTTGAAAAGATATATGCACCCCTATGCTTATTGCAGCATTATTCATAACAGCCAAGATATGGAAGCAACCTAAGTGCCCATCAATAGGTGAATGGATAAAGAAGATGTGGTACATATATACATATAAAAAAGAATGAAATAAAAAAGACTGAAATCTTGCCATTTGTGACAACATGGATGGACCTAGAAGGTATTATACCAAGTGAAATAAGTCAGATAGCGAAAGACAAATACCGTATGATTTCACTCACATGTGGAAGCCAAAAAACAAATGAACAAACAGAGTAAAACAGAAACAGGCTCACAGACACAGAGAACAAACAGGTGATTGCTAGAGGGGAGAGGGGCAGGGGGATGAGTGAAATAGGTGAGGGAGAATAAGAGGTACGAACTTCCAGTTTGCAAAATAAATGAGTCACTGGGATGAAATGTACAGCATAGGGAATATAGTCAATAATATTGTGATACCTTTGGTGGTTTTGTAATGTATAGAAATACTGAAACGCTATGTTGTACTATTAGAACTAACATAGTGTTATAGGTCAATTATACTTCAATTAGAAACAAAAACAAAACAAAACAAAAACAACAGCACCTGCTGTTGTTTTCATCCCTGGAAATGAAATGGTAATAATGGCTCAGTGATTAACACAGAGCTGACTGTGAGAGGCTCAGATGCACCAGACACCCTGTTGCAGGGGTGGGTGGGTGTCATTCTGAGCTGCCTCTGGTTGCTCAGGGACAGGGTGGAGTCAGGCCTAGACCCCACGTGTCAGAATCAAAGTCCAGGGTGGCCCTGGTGAGATGCAGCCTGTGGAGGTGCGCATGGGACTCTCCTTCTAGCTAAGGGACTCCCATAATCTGGTTCGGGGGGAGCCCTGAGCAGACCGTTGGCCATTTTCTCTGGTGGCCAGGAGACTGACCTGATGCAGGGATGCTGTGGCCCGTGGGGTTCGTGGAAATTCTGCTCAGGGCCTGGCTGGGACTGGACCCTGACCACATGCCCAATGCAGACTTGGCTCTTCTAGGAGCCAGAAGGGAACTTGGCTTCCCAATCTCTACAGATTGGGACTACATGGTGATTCAAACCTGCTGGGCTCTGGCCTTCTGGGGTCCAGGGTCCAGCTTAGGGAAGGACCCACAACCAAGTCTGTCTGGGCCTCAGAACTTTCTCAGAATGAGCCGGAGCTCCCCCTGCAGAGAGACGCCGTGTGCCCGTGCAACCTGCCGACCGCCTGAAGAGGCCTTCCTGGCACCCTAAACCTCCTCCGGGCCCAGGTTAAGCAGCCCCTCTTGGCCCCTGCCTGGCTGTCCCCCAGCCCAGGGCACCGTGAATGAAGGAGGCTCGCCAGCCTCAGAGCAGGGGTGCACGCAGCTTAGGAGGGAGGCTTTTTGGTTCTGCTAATTGAGGAACCAAGAAATGACCCCTGTGAAAGAAGTGTGTCATGGCCCCCGGACACACATAACCCACCTCTGTCCCCAGCTGAGTGTCTATTCTCTGGAAAGCCGCAAATATTCCAAGACTGGACTTCTGCCGAATCACCTCAAATGCATCGAACTCCATGGGTCTAGGGAAGGATGTGGGGGGAGGTGACAGGAGGCGGGGCAAGATCCCCAAAGAGGTTAAATAGGTCACCTCCGCGCTTGTGCTCATCCTGGTCTCCCCTGAGCAAAGAGACCCACACACAGAGACCTTCTCCTGGGCTCCCGGCACCATGACCTCCCTGAAGATGCTGCTCCTGGCTGCGCTCCTCCTGGGGGCTTCCCTGCAGGACACCCATGCAGGTGAGAGCAGATCAGAGGCAGCAGGAGGAAGGGACACTGGGCAAGGAGGAGTGGGGGCCCTGAGACTACAGCAGCTGGCCACACACATTATTCCTACACCCCACTTATTCCTACAAAGATGCGAGAGGCCGGCAGCAATAGGATTATTTTTTTTTTTTGGCGTTACACGGGCCTCTCACTGTTGTGGCCTCTCCCGTCGCGAAGCACAGGCTCCGGACGCGCAGGCTCAGCGGCCATGGCTCACGGGCCCGGCCGCTCCGCGGCATGTGGGATCTTCCCTGACCGCGGCACGAACCCGCATCCCCTGCATCGACAGGCGGACTCTCAACCACCGCGCCACCAGGGAAGCCCCAGCAATAGGACTTTGAGGGAGGCATTCAAAGGAAAATGATGGAGATGAGGATGTGGATGCCCCAGGACTTGGGGCTCAGCTTCTGAGGAACAAAGTACTTGCATATCTCACACTGCAAATGTTGTGAGGCAGTGACTGTGGTTGTGTTTTGACAGTGGAAAAGGAAGAATTCTCACAAGTATTTGTTAGAGTCTATTTTAGTAATGGGTCTTATATACAATGAGAGGATCAGCATAAAGGCAGGAGAATTCGTTCCCAGAGCAGGTGAAAAAAGAGATTTTTATACTCAGTTGGGAAAGGAAGAGTAAGATAAGATTGCTACTTTACTTTAGAAATAAAGCTGGTTAGCACCCTGTGTGGTGACATGGTGGCACAGCTGCAGTCTTCGGGGTTATCTTAATGGGGTGATCTTCATAGTTGGCTGCTCGTTCACTCTTACTTCATAAAACGCTGGGCCTGGTCAGCTCCGTGTTAGTCAAACCAAGTTCCACCCCCGAAGTGGTCAGAGGACAGTCAGAGGCTTCCTAGAAAACACTCTGTCACGGCCTTAATTGTGGTCACAGATTACCAACTTGCCAGTTAGCAAGTGTTGGATATTTTTTCTTGTGCAAAGATGAGGACACTGAGTCCCAGGAAAGTGTGTTCACAACTCGGACCCCCACTTTCTCATCTGTAGAACGGGGTAGTGACAGCATCTGTCTCCAGGTGTGCTTGAGGGCTGAAGGGGCAGCGGTAGCAAAGGCTCAGCCCAGAGCCTGGCCCAGAGTCAACATTTGGTGATTCGGGGCTGGTCTGAGTGTGGGCACACACGGATGCACACACATGCAGACACACACACATATGCACAGACTCCCCAAACACATGCAGATACACACATGCACACACACAGAGATCTCACACACACAAATATGCACACATACAGACACACACAGGCACACACACAGACATGCATACACAAACCCTCCCAAACATACACGAACATGTGAACAGACAGACACACAAACTCAAAGGGCCCCCCAAAGCACACACAGGACCTCATGCACACAATCGTGCATGCACTGACACACACAGACACACACAGACACATGTGCAGACCCCTCACATACACCCTACACAGAAATACAATTACAGACCCCTCCCAACCACACAGACACACACATGCAGAAATACACACACACACGGATCCACCCCGATACCACAGACACACACAGGCACACCAACACACATGCAGATATGCACACACAGACTCGGCTCCAGACACACACGCACACACACACACACACACACACACGTGCAGACCCTCACAGAGCCTCCGCCACAACCACAGCCATAGCCATGCACACGCCCTCCCCACGCAGACAGCCGCAGACACACCTGCTGCTGCTTTGTTTCCCCCGCAGCTCGAGGAACCAATGTGGGCCGGGAGTGCTGCCTGGAGTACTTCAAAGGAGCCATTCCTTTCAGGAAGCTGGTGAGGTGGTTCCGGACCCCAGGGGACTGTCCCAGGGATGCCATCGTGTGAGTCTGCCTGTCCCCACCCTGCTCCTGTCCTGGGAGCTGAGTGTGGGAGAAGGCAGAGCCTGGAGCTCCCAGAAGGGCCACTGGGGAGCGGAGAGGAGAGAGCAGGGCCTTCGTCCCTTGACCCCCTGGCCCCGTTCCTCAGGGCAGGCCCCATACCCCACACTGCAAGCCCCCAAAGGGCCCCAGGCTGTGAGGTCTAAGCTCTTCATTGATTTATGGGGAAACTGAGGCACTGAGAGAGATGGGACAGCCCCATATCACATGGGCGGTCAGTGGCCCATGTGGTCACTTCGCAGGCCCTGGGCTTGAGCCCTGAGCACTGGGCCCCTCCCGGGCACCCCTCGTTCCCAGGCCTAGGTGGGTACAGGCGGTCTGAGGATGGGGGGGCAAAGTCGTGCGGCCCCGGCTCCCTGGGAGGGCCAGGCCTGGCAGGGACCCTGGGAGGGTCAGGAATCACCGAGGACAGAGCCAGGTGTCTCAGAGCTGCCGCTGATGCCCTGGGTGACTTCAGACAAGTTCCTGCCCCTCTTGCGGGTTCAGGGCCCTCATCAGTGCAGGGCGAGGCTGGTCCCGGGGCTCTGGAAGGCCTTCCTGCCCTGAGCGCCTGCGCGGTTTTCTCCCTCTGTGTAGGCTGGTGACTCTCCGCGGCAGATCCATCTGTTCAGACCACAAGGACGTGTGGGTGAAGAAGGCGGTCAAGCACTTGCAAAACACCACGAAGCCATGTGATCTGGCCACCCAGCCGGCCTGACTTCTCCCTGGCCCATCTGGAGTCTTCCCGCCTCCACGTTCACTACCCCAACCCCGAGCTCCCTGGGTCCAGTGGAGGCCTTACGAGGACAAAGAGGCCCCTGACCCCTTCTCTGATTGAAGTTTTTCTCCCCCAGTCTGGGTCAGCATGTTCTGTCCACTCTGGCCTGTCGCCCTGGAAGGGCCCGCATAGAACATCTAGTCTCACCCTGTCCAGGTCAGAGAGGGAAAATGAGGCTTCGAGAGTGCAGACCGCCTTAAAGAGGGGAGGCCCGGGCAGGGGTAGGGCTGAGGGGGGTCTGTGGGGCGAGCAGGGCAGGGGTGACGAGAGGCCAGCAGGTTCTCCTCTCTGCTGCACGCAGGCAGGAGGGGGCCTGGGAAGGGCCGTCTGGATTCTCTCCCATCTCGTCTGCCCGCGGAGCCCTCCCAGGCCTGCCCCATTCTCCTCTGTGACACCCCAGCTGATGCGGAGCTGAGGACACGCTTCGCCGTACGCACTGGATCCAATTCCACAAATGGCTCTAGAATTCTTCTGCAGGCCAGGGTTCTGTCAAGTGCTGGGCAGCTCCCTGGCCTGGGGGCTCCCGCAGCCCCTTCCCCATCTCGCCCACCTCCCAGCCCCCACCCACCCCCGAGCCCAGCCAGCCCCGCCCGGACAGTCTTTGCAAGACCAGCTCCACCTGCGCCCAGCTCCCTCTCCCGGCTCCAACCCCAGGCCGGCTCCCAGGGCCAAGCTGCTCCACCTCGCCCCGAGCCTCACCCCAGAGCCCGCTCATCCCTGCTGCCCCCAGCCCTCGCCTCCCGCCCCAGCCTGGCCCCGTGGTTCCTGCCGACCTGAAGTGTGAGCCCCGCCCTACCAGGTGACATCTCACCCAGCCTCAGCCCAAGCCAGCCTCCAGGAAGCTGTCCCTGAGAACAGCTACCCCCGATTCTCTCTCTTGCTCTGATTCCTCCCGCTTTCAGGGACTCTGGGGCAGCCCGAGGGGGTTGTTCTCCCGTCGACTCCTGTGTGGGTCTGTAGTCCTGACTCCTCCGTTAGGCTGGGAGCTCAGTGAGTCTCACTGGGGACCCCATAGTGCTCAGAAGGATGTGGACCAGGACCCATCCCCAGACCCCTCTGTCGAGGCGCAGCTCAGGACTGGAGCCGTGGGGGGCTGGGGGAAGTTAGGGTCTTCGGATTCTAGTTCTGCCTCACCCTCCTGACCAGCTGTAGGCTGTGGCTTCTCTCTCCGGGACTAAGTCTGGGAGCAGGCTCAATGGGTCCTTCTCTCCTAGGATTCTGTGACCTGTGTTGTTTGGCGGGGCTGCAATTGAGTTATTTTCAGGTAAAGCTTATGCCTTCTGCTGCCCCCCTGTGGCCAGTTGTCTTATTGCAGGGCAGATGTCGGAGCCAAGCCCACTTTCGAAGAGGGACAAGAAGAAAACAGCAACAGTACTACTACTACTACTAATAAGGCTGATGATGGTGATGAACTGTGAACTTCTCTGTGACCCCAGGGTCTCCTCAGCCACAGGTGGGCCCTTTCCCTGCCCTGGTCCCAAGGAGTATCCCTTGAACAGCTGCCTTGGATCCAGAGTCCTTGGGGCAGGCTAGTCTGAATTCTTTGTGGAAAAATGTCATCTGGATACATGGGGTGAGGGGTGAGAAAAAGGTGATCTCAGAATATGGGGAGGCAAGGAGGAGCCCCTGGGACAGCAAAGGAGAACAAGGGCTGGGGCCCAGATCCCTCGCCCTGCCAGAAAGACACTCAGAGAACATGCATGTAATCCAGTGCATTGAAAACTTGCCTTAAAAGAATCAAAACCTTCTTTTCCTAGTGAAATATTCCTCAGAGGCCCATATTGTGAACTCGGATAAGTGGAGGACGATGAGGAGGTAAGGGGTTACCCGGGGGGAGGCCCTGAGAGTGACCGAGCAGGGAGTTGGCTTAAAGGTCCCTCAGTGGGGGAGAGGTGGAGCTAGAACTGGCAACAAAATGCAGGATTCAGAATTCAAGTGTCTACTAGCGGAGTCAGGGTGCAATGTGGGTGGGGCAAGATGCAGGAGATGGGACCAGCCACCATGTTCCCCTGGGAAGAAGCCATTTTAAGGACCCGTGACTGGGAGACTCCCCATGACAGGCTAGTAGGGAGATAGGAAGAAAGAGGACAGGGCAGGAACCAGAGAACACAGAACGGTAGGGAGGGCCGCTGGTCTCTCATTGTTCCTTCCACCTAAAAAGAGCTTCGCCTCCTCCACATCTGAAATCCAGTCCCCCTTCAGAGCTCAGCTCAAATGCTGCCTCCTTCAAGAAGCCCTCCCTTGTCTCTCCTTGGTTGCAGTTGATGCCCCACTCTGTGTCCTCCATCAGCTCCCTGCTCTCACCTCAGCTTTACCACATTGTCCCCGGTAAATGTAGTTACTTGCATGTTTGACTCAATGATGAGCTCCTTGGGGCAGGTATTTGAATCAGGCAACTCGGTACTTACTGACTCATTTATAAGGGGGGAAAAGTGCTTTGTGCATAGTGGAAATTTGACATATATATTTTCATCAACAAGCCCCTGGGTGAATCCCATGACGGGCACGTCAAGAAAGAAGCTCCCAGAGGAGCGGTGCCCTGATAACATAACTGGGCTTCAAGCCCGGCGTTGAAGTGGAATTTTGAATTGCGCTGCTCTTTGGTTTCCCACCAGAGGGCGCTCCAGCTCCCAATAAAGATTGAGCCTGATTGATGTCCCTGACCACCAGGGCCCTGGCCTGTCCCCAGGGTTGTCCCCAGGGGCTGGGGTCACCTACATCCGACTGTAGCTGCTCAGGGCCTAGGGTCAGAGTGTCTGCGGTTGGCCAGCCCTTCTCCTAAGGGAGCAGAGGCAAGGAAACCACCAACGACGCTGCCAGGGGTTAGTGAGATGAAGAGGAAGAAGGAAAACCACTGCTGGGAATTGCAGGGCCACTAATTCCAGATGCAACGTGGGTAGTGCTGAGAGCAGTGCGCCAGGAGTGTTCTCACCATGTCTTCTTAGATTCTGTATTTGTCTATTTGGCATCCATTCATCACAAGTTACACCTCCCCTGTGATCCAGCTTTCGAAGGCATGCAAAAATCATATTGCAAAGTCTCCAACCAATCCTGAATCCTCCAACCACTTCCTTTATATAACTCACTCCCCAAATGAATATTTCCCCAAATCACCCAGGGCTGGGTACCAGACAATGAGGGACAGCGCCCACGCCCCGAAGCCCGCTGGAATGACTCCCACAGGCCAGTCCTCAGTTGCTGACCCTGCCCTGCCGTGCTTTTTCTACAGAAACCCAATAAGGGTCATGGCCTCGGCTTTCCCCTTGCGTCTCCTTCTGCCCTGCGTGGTGTGGCATGGCCCCTTCTCTTGGGAAATGTAAGTAATAAATTCTTCTTTAGTGGCATTCAGTCACCTACGTACATTTAAATCCCATGGGTACATTTTATTTATTTATTTATGTTGACATACAGTTGATTTACAATGTTGAGTTAATTTCTGCTGTACAGCAAAGTGACTCAGTTATACATATACATACATTCTTTTTCATATTCTTTTATATTATGGTTTATCCCAGGACATTGAATATAGTTCCCTGTGCTATACAGCAGGACCTTGTTGTCCATCCATACTTTATGTAATAGTTTGCATCTACTAACCCCAAACTCGCAATCCATCCCTCCCCCATGCCCCCTCTCCCTTGACAACCACAAGTCTGCTCTCTATGCCTGTTTCTGCTTCGTAGATAGGTTCTTTTTTTTTTTTTTTTGCGGTACACGGGCCTCTCACTGCTGTGGCCTCTCCCGTTGTGGAGCACAGGCTCCGGACGCGCAGGCTCAGCGGCCATGGCTCACGGGCCCAGCCACTCCGCGGCACGTGGGATCTTCCCGGACCGGGGCACGAACCCGTGTCCCCTGCATTGGCAGGCGGACTCTCAACCACTGCGCCACCAGGGAAGCCCAGATAGGTTCATTTTTGTCATATTTTAGATTCCACATATAAGTGACATCATGTGGTATTTGTCTGGCTTACTTCACTTAGTATGATAATCTCTAGTTGCATCCATGTTGCTGCAAATGATAATTTCTAGTTGCATCCATGTTGCTGCAAATGGCCTTATTGCATTCTTTTTTAAAAAAATTAATTTATTTAATTTTGGCTGTGTTGGGTCTTTGTTGCGCACACGGGCTTTGTCTAGTTGCGGCAAGCGGGGGCTACTCTTCGTTGCGGTGCGCGGGCTCCTCATTGCGGTGGCTTCTCTTGTTGGGGAGCACAGGCTCTAGGTGCACGGGCTCCAATAGATGTGGCACGCAGGCTCAGTAGTTGTGGCTCGTGGGCTCTAGAGCGCAGGCTCAGTAGTTGTGATGCACGGGCTTAGTTGTTCCGTGGCATGTGGGATCTTCCCAGACCAGGACTCGAACCTGTGTCCCCTGCAGTGGCAGGCGGATTCTTAACCACAGTGCCACCAGGGAAACCCCTTATTTCATTCTTTTTTGTGGCTGAGTAATATTCCATTGTATATATGTACCACATCTTCTTTACCCATTCATCTGTCGATGGACATTTAGGTTGTTTCCATGTCTTAGCTATTGTAAATAGTGCTGCTATGAATATAGGGGTGCATGTACCTTTCTGAATTATAGTTTTTTCCAGATACATGCCCACGAGTAGGATTGCTGGATCATATGGTAATTCTATCTTCAGTTTTCTGAGGAGCCTTCATACTGTTTTCCATAGTGGGTGCACCATGGGTACATTTTAACAGAAGAGGGTCAGGGACCTGTTCTGTCTCGGCTTTGCCACTGACTGACTGTGGGTTTTTTTTTTTTTTTTTTTGCGGTACGCGGGCCTCTCACTGTTGTGGCCTCTCCCGTTGCGGAGCACAGGCTCCGGACGCGCAGGCTCAGCGGCCATGGCTCACGGGCCCAGCCGCTCCGCGGCATGTGGGATCTTCCCGGACCGGGGCTCGAACCCATGTCCCCTGCATCGGCAGGCGGACTCTCAACCACAGCGCCACCAGGGAAGCCCTGGCTGTGGGTTTTTGACACGATCGCTTCACCATCCTGGGCCTGTTTCTCCATGGAATGATGAAATCGAACCCTTCTCTAACCTGCTTTAGGGTGTAGCCAGTTAGAGAATGGGGCTTAGTCTGCTGCCGTCCTGCCTCTCACATTGCCCTTAGGGGATCAGAGTCTTCGAAAACCTGCAGTTTCCCCATAATTGAATTGCCATGACCCCTTCTCCAAAACCACCACGCACACTGCAGGGATGAGACACTCAGACAAGCAAAGGGGCTGGGGCCTTGTTGAGAAGTAAGCCTTAAAAGGACGTGTTCAGCACATGGACACACCCGTTTATAGCAGCGCTATTCACCAAAGCCAAAGGTGGAAACAGCCCAAGTGTCCATCAGTGGATGGATGGATAAATAGTGTATATCCACACAACAGAATATTATTCTGCCATAGAAAAGAGTGAAGTACTGGTACTTGCTACAATGTGGATGAGCTTTGAACACATGCAGAGAGAAGCCAGACACAAAAGGTCACATATTGTGTGATTCCATTTATGTGGAATGCTCAGAATAGGCAAATCCATAGAGACAGAATGCAGGTCGGTTGTCACCAGAGGCAGGGGCATAGGGCAGCCTGCTAAAAGGGTACACGGTTTCCTTTGGGGGTGATGAAAATGTTTGGAACTAGACAGAATCAGTGGTTGTACAACCTTGTGAATGCACTGAATGCCACTGAATTTTTCACTTTAAAATGGTTTTTATGTTATGCAAATTTCACCTCAAAAAAAAGAAAAGGGACACATTTCATACAACCTCTTTTCTGCAGAGTAACAATATAAACATAGGCACAGGTGTGATATATAACCTCAGGATGGAGAACACCTCTGAGGAGGGTAGGGAGGGGAAAGGGATGACACAGCTGTGACATTTCACCTATTACATAGAGTGATCTGAATCAAAATATGGCAAACCCGGTTGTCTGTTGTATCTGTAGTTCTCTGTATCTGAAATCTGTCATAATATAAAAGAAAGAAAAGTTTAATTAATTGTTAAAAAAAAAAGAGAGAGAGAAAGAGAAAAGAAGGAAGGGAGGGAGGGGCTTCTGAGCACTTCTGAGCCCAGCTGAGTCTAAATGCAGCTTTCAGGTCATCACAGCGCTTTGCAGAGGTAAAGTCCTCTTATGCTGGATGGTGGTGAACAGACCACAAGTTGACCGCCCAGAAGTGACAAAAGAAGGTGAGGTCTGAGGCCACTAAGGTTGGAGTGGAGCGTTCAGTCCCCACTGTGTAGCGAGAGTGGTGAAGGGCTGCCTGCAGAGATGCACTGTCCCTACCCCGCAAGTCTGTCGCTGCGACGGGACAGCAAGGAAGCAGAGAAAGACTGAAGGAGCAGAGAGGATAACACAAACAAGCACAAACTAGAAACATTTCTGGACTCAAAACAACCATGTTTGTTCTGCTTGTTTACAGAGAGTATCACACGGCTTTCACGGTAAGGGACCCTAAGCATTAACAAGGCCCCCTTGCGATGCTCAGCCCTCTGCATGCGCGGGTTCTGGGACTAGAAATGCTAGCAAACAAAAGTATTACGTTTAGTATTGAACGTTCTGTATCTTTTTTTTCTTTCATCAATCTATGGATCAACTCTTGCTTTATTTCTGGAAAAGGTCTTGAATTACATCTTTAAGTAATTCATTCTGATTCCTTATTGGTGTTTCTTCTACCTTCTGTGCCTAATCATTTTCCCACTGATCTTTCTCCCTCTTTATTTCCATTACATTTGGTTGGTCTTTTATTCCTGTCCCTGTTTTTAGCCCTGTCCATTCTCCTAGTGTTATTTCCAATATTGACTTCATATCTGGGATGTTATTTTTTTCACTTCTTGCCTCGGCTCTGCCAGTGCACGTTTCCATCACGGCTGTCTCTCTCTCTCTGCCTCATTCATCATTTCCTTGAGCTCTTGTATCTCTTTGATATATTTTATACATTTGTGTAATTTGTAGTAAAAATTTTGGTCACAGGCAATATTTATCTGCTCAGTGGCAATGTTCTCTGTTGCCGTTACTGTTGTTATTATTATCATTTGTGTTGGTTCGTTTTATAATTTTGAATGAGACGTTAACTGGGCCAAATATTTCCTGGAGGTTCCTGTCAGGGAGGCATGGGACTTTGTTCCAGGCTAGTGGGCATTTTCCTTAAGACCCAGAGTTTTATGTGTGGGTTTCCCTGGTTTTTAAAAAATGAAATTTCTTATCAATACAAAATACATAATGTATGGGGCTTCCCTGGTGGTGCAGTGGTTGAAATTCTGCCTGCCGATGCAGGGGACACGGGTTCGTGCCCCGGTCCGGGAAGATCCCACATGCCGCAGAGCAGCTGGGCCCATGAGCCATGGCCACTGGGCCTGCGCGTCCAGAGCCTGTGCTCCGCAACGGGAGAGGCCACAACAGTGAGAGGCCCGTGTACCGCAAACAAAACAAAACAAAACAACATAATGTATATGTAAGGTAGACAAACCAATAAAAAATAAACACCTGTATACCCACCATGCAGCTTACTAAATAGAACCTTCCTGCTGCTGTGAAGCCCCCATCCCCCTCCCTGTTGTCCTCCTCCCATCAGCCTCCGGAGACATCTACGCTCCTGAATTTAGTGTTTATCATTCTCCTTGATTTTCTTTCATTTGTCACATGTGTGTATATACATACTGCATATGCATGTATGCGTACATCCCTAACAATATGTTGATGCATCTTGTATGTTTTTAAACTCTTGGACTTTATGTAAATGTAACATATCTCATACACATGCTCTCCCGTGACTTGCTTTTGCGGCTCCCTGTTCTCTGAGATTCTTCCACGCTGATGTGCACAGACAGCTACAACTCATCATTTTCCTCCGTGTGACGGCCAACCCCTTCACCCATCCTCTTGGTAATGCCCACTTGGATTATTTCCAGATTCTTGCTATTACAAACAGTGCTGCTTTAAACATTTTTTAGCTTGTCTTCTGGTGCATGTGTCGAAGAATTTCTCCAGGGCAGTGGCTCTCAACTTTGGAGGCACTTACCTGGGAAAGCTTTGCCAAAATGCTGACACCTGCAGCCCTATTCCAAAAGATTGACTTAATTGGTCTTTGGAAAGGAGGGATCCCAGGCAATGGTGTTTCTGTTGTTTTTTGGGGAGGGGGAAGCTATCCAGGTGATTCTAATACATGGCCAGTGCATGTATCTTTTTGAATTAGTGTTTTTGGTTTTTTGGATATATACCCAGGAGAATTGCTGGGTCATATGGTAATTATATTTTTAGTTTTTTGAGAAACCTCCACACTGTTTTCCACAGTGGCTGCACCAATTTATATCCCTGCCAACAGTGTTCGAGGGTTCCATGAGGGACTTTTAACTACATCTGCAAATCCCTTCACGTCTGCCACACAAGGTAGTCTAATCACAGTAGTGATGTCCCATCATACTCACAGGTCCTGCTCAAACTCAAGGGCAGGGCATTACACAAAGGTGTGAGGCATTGGGGTGTCATCTTAGAACTCAGCCTACCATAGGGGCTTCAGCGTCAAGCCACACCCATAACTAAAATCCACCAGCAGGGACCAGGATAAGCAAAAGCAAACTTAGAGGATCAAGTCAAGTTTCAAGGACAAATACCAATGAACACTTTTCTTTATTGTCAAAACAGAAAAACCTAGGTCTCTTAAATCCACATGATCTCTCGCTGTTTGGCAAGATCCATCCCGAGTCTGCGTTGGTGCAGAACAAGAAGAACAAAGTGTCTCCTGCTCAGAGATTTACTGTTGGGTCAGACTTGTGTCCTGCTTCTCTCTAAATGCTACCAACCTGGACCCTTCTAAAGTAGATGGAGAGAGGCCCTGATCTCTAAGTGCAGGACTGGCCCCATGTGATGTGACTCAGCCTCTCCAGAAAAGAGTTTTGTGGTCCCAGGTGAGCTTGGATGGCTGTGTCAGACATCACGCGTACACACACACACACACACACACACACACACACAGAGACATATCCCCTCTTCACAGCGAATATACATTAGTACATAAGTTTAATACCTGGAGATTAACAGAAATGACAACAGGGCACAGATGCAACACAATAAAACAGGGATGGGGGGTAGGACTGGAGGGGGCAGAGGGACACTGGATATGATCACAGCAACCAAGGAGTGATTCCCTTGGTGCTCTGAGGTCATGAGACACTTGCCTCTTGTCACCAAGAAAACTGCATGGGGAATAAACCACCAACTCTGGAAGATAAGCCGTGGCACTACTGCGGAGCTTAGAATGGGGTGGGGCCCTCTCTGTCACAGTGTTAATACTCAAGGATGGCGGGCTCGGAGAGTGTTACGAAATGTCAGCATTTTGACCTGGTGAGAGGGGCCTATTTGGGATGTGCCCCGTTTAACTAACACTGGGTGAAGGAGGTCCCCACTCAGGGTAACAGGGCCCCGGGATACCGTGGTCTTGATCTGCAGCAGCACTCCACACCACTGCTCCCAGCCAGCTCCACTCTGTCCACTAAGCACCCTCTCCGCAATGGACCTAAGCCAGAGTGAGCGAATCGAGAGGAGACGGGAGGAACCACGTGGTGGGATGGAAGGGGCAGGAGCTGGCGGAGGAGCAGGTGTGTCTCAGGCCGGGCCCTCCCCTAGGCATCATTGAGGCTGCTGTCGCTCAGGAGCACCTTCTCCCCAGGTCTGAAGGCCGGCATCCCAAGGTAGGGGCAGCTGGCGCAGCGGAAAGCATCACCCAGGTAACACTGTTGAAAGAAGAGACCATCATACAGGGAAGCCAAGTGTCAGCTCTCCCAGAGATACAGGCCAGGAGAAAGGGATCCCAAATTTCATAGTATGGCCACAGCGGCCTGAAGAGAACGACTGCGTACATTTGTAGGTCCAACTGGGATCCAAATACTAAGAGTCTTTAAGATCTCTGATTTCATGAAAGACAAAAGTCTAGAGAAGTTCCTTAGGTGGACATACTTCTATATTCTCAGCAGTTCAAATCACAGCCACACTCAGCAAATGGCTGAGTAGCATCAGGCCTAATGTGAAGCAGAAAGGGGCCAAAAATAAGAGATGACAAGCGCCCCCCCTACAGGCATGAGTGTGCCACCCACTCTCAGGAGATGACCCCCCTTCCCATTACTACCTAGAGACGCGTTCTCGCACGTTCACCTATTATTAAGATACTTGGGCAGTGAACTCTGTAGAGCTGGAGCTGGTCTGGGTTTAGTTTAGGCCTTTGTGAATACGGAGTAATCGACCAGATACTCACGTTTCCACAAGCCGACTTGGGCTGGGAGCTTCTCTGGTCCCTGAACTTCTCTTTTTCCAGTTCCTCGGCGAGGCCACAGGTGCTGGGGAAAGTCAGTGGCTGATGAGCGGGACCTGCCACCACCCAGAAACTCCAAGTCCTTGACAGGCCTTTGCCCTGGGAGCCTTCACAGATACGGAGTATTGACCTTTCCTGGCCTAGTCAGGTTTGGGCTCCACAATTCCATGATGTATTGTTTGGGGATTCACACATAGACAGTAAACTATCGAAAAAGCCAGGAGAGGTTAGCACAAATTTGGGAGAATGGTAGCCTCTTGTAAGGAGAGGGAGGGAGATGCAGCTGAGGGAGCACGCAGAGGCGACTTCTAAGGAACAAGTCATGTTCCTGGTTCTTCAGCTGGGTGAGCAGTACATGGGTGTTCATTTTATTGTTCTTTAAAATGTACTTATTTAGCATACTCTTCTGACTGTCTGATACATTTTACAATAAAACATGTTTTAGTAATTGTGAAGTACAGCGATTCCTTGATAACCAGAAGCCGCTGGAAGCAGCCTGGCAGCCTCTCCTCACCCCAAGGCTTACCAGTTCTTGCAGGCCTTCCTCTTTTTCCCTTCCCCACAGGAAGCAGCCCGCAAGGAAGCTGGGTCTGGCTTCTTCATATCTTCTGGATCCAGCAGTTCATCTGAGTCAATGAGATCCTGGAGAATGTTCGAAGCCATTAATGGCGCAGTCATGGTCTCTGCTAATGAACACGTGAAGTGGCCACAGTCCACAGCAGCAGTTCGCCCATCTACGCAGAAGGCACCCCTCACCCTACCGGGCTTGATCGCCACGCCCGAGCTGACCACATAGTAAGTACACTACGTGCACAGAAGCTGTGTTAGGCTGTGAGGGGCTGGGGACTCATGTACGACGTGCAGAGAATATGTGTGTGGAGGGCAGGGAGGGAGGGGGCGGGAAGGACGAAGAGAGGAGTGTTATATTTATGCGAGTATACAGAGGGCTGTCGTGTGAGAAAGGGGAATGGAGTGTTTTCTGTGTAATTCCAGAGGAAAAGGGAGATCATGATATATACACGCGTGTAATTCTCCGAGCAACGTGTAGACAGTTAATCTGTAAGCTCTGTGAGGGCACAAACCGTCGCCTAGTTTGCTTACCACTCTAACTTCAGTAGTTGTGGGAATGAAGAACTTTATTACAGAAAGCATTGATCTGAGTGGGAAGAGCATTACTGTTAAGACAGTGAGCATTTGGTGACTTGCCCAGACGAAGGAGCCAAAAAATATTTTAGCTGACAAACTCTTTTCAGGTTTACGCATGCCCACAAGAGTCTTTAATATATCACATGAAGTGAGAACAAGAAAATCTGCGGGGGGAAAGGTGCTGAAAAAGAAATTTAAAATGCCACGAATGTGGAGTTTCCTTCTGAGTCAAAAAATGCTAGTGGCAGGCACAGCCACAAGGCTAGGCTTTAAATGCTTTCATACCTACAAACCCAGAGAGGCCACTCCAAACAACAACATTCCCACCCAAAGTGGGGCCTAAAAGAAAGCAATCAGGTGACCGCAGTGCTGACTCACCACGCTCTCATCCTCCATATCATTGGCCGAGAGGGTCCAGAGCTTGGCAGCTGCAGAGTCCACAGCAGGCTTCCCTGAATCCAACCAATGAAAGAAAACAAGCTCCAGAAAAGCAGCTGGGAACAAACTCCAAGCACACGTAAGTGCTTTCTACTGAGGCTGTGCAGGGAACACACTGGGCCGGCGGTCAAAAGACCTGGGTTCAAGGCCCAGCTCTACCACTTAGAAAGGCATGAGAGGGACCCATCACTTTATGGCAATAAAAGCCATCATTTGTTAAGCTTTGTGCCAGATACTACATTAAACATTTTACATACATGATCTAATTTAGTCCTGCTCACCAACTTATGAGGAAAGTTCTTGTCATCCTAATTTTATAAATGAGGAAAGAGGTTTAGATACTTAGGCCAGTTACACACAGCCACAAATACACAAGTACAGACAGAGTCTACCTAACGCTTTTAACTTTCACTCCATATTGCTTTCTCCTCCTTCTCTTAGTTCCCATCCCTAGAACATGGGGCTAATAGGATTCCCTATACCCACTGCAGGAGATTTGAATATTAAACAAGAAACTGTGCCAAAAAGCATTATAAATAGCAAAGCTCCAGTCACATGTAGACCTGTTACAGACAAGAAAATGGGCTCGAGAGCTGGTGGCAGCGGCGTAACAACAAATCAGTAGCAAATCACACCTCCTGATTCTCTCTCTGGGCCCAAAAGAGCTGCGGGTTCAGTGTGTGCCAGTCCACGAATGGGCCTTGGGGGGAAGTGCACCCCCCAGAGATCACTGTCACACTGGATGCTCAGATCTCCCACAGGGCAGGTCATCTAAGCTGCTCCTACCCATTCTGGAACTGTGACTCCAAAGGTTAGGACATTAAAGGATTTCTTGAAGATTTAGGCTGGACAGTCAAAACAGAGCAGTGTGAATGTACCTGTAAATTTTTGCATACCTCACAGCTAGGACAATTTTTCTCAACTCAGGCATTAAAAAATAGTGATAGGAAGGGTGAGAATGGTGACAAAGGGTGGAGTGCAATCTTCTGAGAGGAGATATTTTTATAAGTGTCTTAAGATCCTCAAAGAAAAGCTGAATTCAGTGGCACAGAGAAAAGGACACATGGGAAGAGGAACAGCACACTCTTATCCGCCATGACCGTCACTGTGAGGTCTTCTGAGGGTAAATGTCATAATTCTGGGGTCTGGAAAGACTTCATCAACTAATGAAGCTACGGGAGTCTGACCTCTAGAATCTGGAGACCTCAGTGTCCTCTGGTGCAGAAGGGGCTGAACTAGGTAATATCTATGCATCATTTCAGTTTTGGATCCGAATATGCCCAGAACAACAGTGCATTAAGCATTCTTCCATTTGGAAATGAGGGAAATTAAGGAAGGGAATGATCCTCTGAAGATATCACCACCTCATTCAGATCTCTGGCTCAGTTTTTAATAGGGCTTTTCAGGCCCACTCAGACAGAACAATGTCCCTAGGCCAGTCTCACCGGAAGACTTCTTGGTAGTAGAAAGCTTAAGTTGACTAGAAGAACCCACTTCAAAATTGGGCTTTTTTCCTGTGATCTGCACAGAGAGCAGGCTGTCACTGTGGTAACCCAGGTGTTCTCGGACAGACTGAATCTCCTCAGGGCTCAAGAACTTGCGCTGCAGCTGAAATTCAAGATATCAGAGGATTAGGCCACACTCCTTCTACAGTATGATGGTGTACTGTCCCCCTCACAGGTGTCAAATGCTCACATCTGTAGTAAGCACACGACAGCAGGAGGTCACAGACATTGCCTCGTGCCTCACGTTCAGTTTCTCACTGATCAGGACGCTGGAGTGTAACTTCTGTCTACATTTTTATGTTGAGCCTGCCCCTTGGAGAGTTGTATCAAGTATCTGTCTATTCGGTACAAGGCACTGTGCGAGGCATTGTGGAGACTGTAATGATTAGGATTATCAAGATGAATCGGGCATGTTGAAGAGGCTGTTGAATGGAATCGAAGCCCATGGCGGGGGAGCATGCCCACAGTAAAGATGCTAGAAATGAAATACGCAGTAGAGAAAGAGAACCACAGGGGGAGGGAACTGCTTTCTATGTTCCTTGGGAAGAAGCTGGGGGTGCCACCTCTATGTCCGACAATTATGGAACTGCTACATAAACCACAGTCCACCTAGAGCACTGAACGCCGTTCCATCATTAGTAAGAAAGTGGGTCAATACACTGAGGTGGACAATGTCGAAGACGGCTAAAGGTGGGGAAAAGAGCTAGTGACTGAACACTGTATACATACGACCTTGTTTACATTAAAAAATGTGTATACACACACACAAAACACACTTGTAAATACATAAAAAGAAGTCCGAACAGCCACACCAAAAAATGTATTGGTGGCTCCCTCTGGGGAGGAAAGTGTAAGCAAGGCCTGAGATGTCACTTTATATTCTTCAGTCTTAACTGAATTTTTATGAACATCCCATATTTTGGAATAAAAAATGGAAGAACTTTAACTAAAAAGAAAAATAAGAAAGGGTAGGCGTGAAGAAACTGAGGCCCTAGGTCATGTACAGATCAATGGTATAACAGCTATCGTGGTATAACACCTCTCACACAAGGAAATTTCAGCATTGGAGAAGAATGTAGAACCATAAATACCTCTATTTAATGTTAATATTTCTAATGAATTGTCAGAAAAGGATTTCCCCCTCCAACCTATTCTAGCCTCCCACCCAAAAGCTGAGGAAGATACAGGCAACTGCCCTTCACTTAGGCCTAAGATTCGTGTCCACTAAGAGATGTGTCGCTCTCTCCCTGCCTCAGTGGTCACCACTAGTACTGAGACCAAAATATGTCCCAACCCACATGGGCCCAAGCTGAGTCTCTTCAGAGGAGATTGATTTCAGAGGTTTCGTCCTTCAAGGCATCTGGTTTCTCCCATGCAGAGCCCTTCTCAACTTGTTTCCTAGTTGAGTGACACTGATCACCTCACCTTCAGGGTTGTTATTTCTCCCAGATTCTCTCTGTATCGTCTGACAAAAGAGATACTGGGTTTAGTCACCCAAGGCTTAAATTCCCAGCAAAGAAGGTCATCTACAAACATACCTCTTTTACTTCCACAAGACCAGAAAGAGTCAGGGCTGAACACAGCTTAGATGCCGTCTTCACTTTGCTATTGTTAACTGCTAAGAGGAAAACCCCAGTTAATAGCTTTATAGGTCAAAGCAGGAAAAATAATAAAGGCTCTCTGCTATTCAGGTCAGCAGGCACTAAAACAATAATAACCTATTCTGTTCAATGTATATATATTTTAGTGATAATATTTTAATTGGACAACTCCTTTTGGTTGTTCAAAGTGCTCTTACTGATGCTCTTAAGTGTCATATAATAATTCCATTATTATTGCTTCATATCACTCCCTGTTTCTTTGAAAAACCTAACCTTCCAGGGGCTGTTGGATAATGACCAAGAGGCTGAGAAACTGTAAAGTATACAAGTACCTCTGTATAGTTCCGACAGACACTGTGTTTAGTCACCCAAGGTTTACATCCCAAAGAAGGGTATAGCTGCTATTAACATCACAAGCTTATATTTCCACATAAATGCCTTTACACATTTCAAAATACTTTTTTTTTTTTTTTTTTGTGGTACGTGGGCCTCTCACTGTTGTGGCCTCTCCCATTGCGGAGCACAGGCTCCGGACGCGCAGGCTCAGCGGCCATGGCTCACGGACACAGCCGCTCCGTGGCACGTGGGATCTTCCTGGACCGGGGCACGAACCCGTGTCCCCTGCATCGGCAGGCGGACTCTCAACCACTGCGCCACCAGGGAAGCCCTCAAAATACTTTTATTCCTATTATTTGATGAAATAAGTCATCACATTTTGAAAGAAAGTCTAGTTAAAAATGCTAAAAATCAGGCTTCCCTGGTGGCGCAGTGGTTGAGAATCTGCCTGCCAATGCAGGCGACACGGGTTCAAGCCCTGGTCTGGGAGGAGCCCACATGCCGCGGAGCGACTGGGCCCGTGAGCCACAAGTACTGAGCCTGCGCGTCTGGAGCTTGTGCTCCGCAACGGGACAGGCCACGATAGTGAGAGGCCCGCGCACCGTGATGAAGAGTGGCCCCCGCTTGCCACAACTAGAGAAAGCCCTCGCACAGAAACGAAGACCCAACACAGCCATAAAGAAATAAATAAAAATTAAAAAAAAAAAAGGCTAAAAATCTAGAATGATTCTGACAGCTTTACCACTGAGCAAAAAAGAGGTTTTTATTTCTTGGATTCTATCTTTACTTTCACATGAATCAATACTTAGCTCATCACTCTCAGACTTCTAGTCACTATTTTTTTAACTTTTTAGTTTGAAATAACTATAGATGCATAGGAAGTTAAAAAAAAAAAATGTTCAGGGAGGTCTCAAGGACCCTTCACCTCTTCTCTCCACGATAATATCTTACACAACTATCATATAATATGAAGACCAGGAAGTTGTCCCTGATAGTCCACAGAGCTTATCCAGATTTCACCAGTTTTACATACACTTGTGTGTGTGTGTGCGTAGTCTTCATCACCACAAGGAACCTTCACACCACCCCCTTTACAGCCTCACGTACCCCCTTCCTCCCATTCCTAACCCCAACGATGGCCAACCTGTTCTCTGTCACTATAACTTTGTTATTTCAAGAATGTTATATGAACAGAATCATACAGCCTCTAAGCTTTTGAGATTGGATTTCTTTCACTCAGCATGATTCCTCTGAGATTCATCCAAGTTGTTGCATGTGGCAATAGTTTGTTCTTTATTTAGTGCTGCATAGTTTTCCATGGTGTGGATGTACCAGTTTAAGCATTCACCTGTTGAAGGATCCAGCCATTTTCAGATGAGCAGTTTCCTTCTATTTTACTACCTAATGGGTCAAATATCACAATTTACTCAGATGTGCTGGTTCAGAGTTTTACAATAATTCATCCCTTATCCCTAAGGATAAGGTTCAGTACAGGACTGTTGATCTCCAAATTATACCTCCTTCTCAGAGAGATGCGGTAAACATACCTAAAGATTCAACCCTGTTAAACTCTAGTCTTTCAGGTGAAAATTTCCTTACCTACAGCTGTCTCTACTGGCTCTTTCAGAAAAAGACATCCACTAGGCCGAAGGATCCGGGCCATCTCAGCCAAAATCTCAGCACTGTGCAGAGTGGTGCTTCCAGGAATTATACCCGACAAAATAATGTCAAAGCTAGATTCTTTGTGGGCAGCTGAAAAGAAGGAAGACTCTAATCAACAATCACCTTGGCCCCAGAATCTCCCAATCCCTCCCAAGTTCCCACAAAGGTTACATGCGTGGCCTTGTAGAATAAACACCTACCTGTTCAGCAAATGCTATTATACCACCGTTACTAGCAAGAGGGGCAAGGACACTGCTGCCCTGCTCTCCCTCAGTCTTACTAACTTCATCTCCTTTTGTATGCTCGGGGAAAAAGTAAAAAAGGAGGGTGGACGAAAACCAAGCTTTTTTAAAAAGTGTGGAACATCTAATAAGAAATAAGAACTTACTTATACAAATCATCAACTATACTCCTAAGTCCACTGTATCTCAACTGAAAAAACTACTATCATGCGCCACCCCCCCAGAAAAAACCTCAGCTATCAGGCTTCCCTGGTGGCGCAGTGGTTGAGACTCCCCCTGCCGATGCAGGGGACACGGGATCGAGCCCTGGTCCAGGAAGATCCCACATGCCGTGGAGCAACTAAGCCTGTGCGCCATAATTACTGAGCCTGCGCTCTGGAGCCCGCAAGCCACAATTACTGAAGCCCGCAAGCCACAATTACTGAAGCCCGTGTGACTAGAGCCCGTGCTCCGTGATAAGAGAAGCCACCACAATGAGAAGCACGTGCATCGCAATGAAGAGTAGCCCCCGCTCACAGCAACTAGAGAAAGCCCGCACGCAGCAACAAAGACCTAGCACAGCCAAAAATAAATAAATAAATTTATTTTAAAAACAACAACAACAACAAAAAACCCAGCTATCAAGGAACGACAAGAAATGCAGCACTGCCATCAAAACCGCCCTCCCTGTAAGACAACCTGGGTAGGTACTTACACTGCAACAGCTGGTTGATGTTTTCCACAGACACTCGGCCCTCATCGCCAGTTAAGGCTTGAAGCTTATCCACCAGATCTTTTAGAGCCTCCGTCGGAGATGACTTATCCCAGACCACTGCCACAAACTGGCCAGCTGAGATCCCAAAATCTGCCATTCCTGCAGTGCTGTGGACCTAAAAGCTATGGGCCAAAGGAGAGTCAAGAGTGAGCAGAGACAAAACGCAATTCAATCCATGGGGTACCACCAAATGTGATTAGAATTGCAACCTAATTCTGACCTCCCACCAGGGAATGCTGACCACATTAGAAAAACTCACTGTAGATAACCAGAGTGTGAATAAATAAACCCATTATCCCAAGGTTTCATAACCCCAACATTCCCAAATATGGCAGGTGGCTTCCTTGGTGAGAATCCTGACTGGGCAGTCAAGTAAGGAGGTTGAAGGCACAAATATTCTTTTCTCTTTGGTATGAGACAACTCAGCTTGAACAGAATGTAAAACACACAGGACATTAATTAGGTAGAAGTATGACTCAGCAAGGGAGGCAAACAAATTGGCTGATATAACCCAACCACAAGCTTAGTGTATTTTTTAAAAAGAGACAACATATGTTAATTTAGCAAACTGAATAATGATATTTTCCCATTCATCAAGATATGAAAATTCAATTCCACTGACTCTGCATTGATCAATAGTATCTACTACCTCTATCTCTAACAATTAACATTAGCCAGACTCTTCAAAGCATTTTACCTACATTATCTCAATTGAACCTCAGTACAACCTTAAACTAGATATTACTCCCATTTTACAGTCAGGAAACAGGCTGTTGACTTTGCCCAGGTCACACAACTAGTAAGCGTTGTGTGGAAAAAGTAAAAGCTGGGATCTGAATCCAAGTCTATATGACTGTAAAACCCATGCTTTTAACCTATGGAAATTTCCTCCTGCCGGGGTCAACTTTCTCTTTGACTTGATACTCAGATGAGTATAGAATGTCCTCACGATGCAATCAGGTCAGGAGATAGCAGTCTACTCAGTTCCCCATTTCTTTCTTAAACATTAATGACTCCAAGTCCCTGGCTTCAGACAGCTCTACCAAATGACATGAGACCAAAGCTGTGGGATAGGGATCACACATAGATGGGTCTTAAGCCGAATACTTCTGTATTCTGCAGAGGTGGCTAACCCAGTGACAATTATGCCACCACAGACACTCCGGGACCAAGTTTAAGTCAGGCCTACACACTCTTCCTTCTTTAAAAATGTTCCCTTCAGGGACTTCCCTGGTGGTCCAGCAGTTAAGACTCCGTGCTCCCAACACAGGGGGCCTGGTCCGATCCCTGGTCAGGGAACTAGATCCCGCATGCCACAACTAAAGTCTCCGTATGCCACAACTAAAGATCCCGCATGCTGCAATGAAGATCCCACGTGCTGCAACTAAAGACCCAGCGCAGCCAAATAAATAAATCTTAAAGAAAAAAAAGACATGTGAAGCAATCTGAGTGCAGAATCTTTAAAAAAAAAAATGTTCCCTTCAAATGATTTGCTCCTCAGCCTACAAAACATGCCTAGGTCAGCCAGTCATCCTTAAATACTATAGTACTTTGATTTTGCTGCTCGTTTCCTAAGGCTTTTATTTTCTAGAGCAAAGTCAAAACTCTTCAGTCTTCTGGATTCAGGTGCTCCGTAATCTGGCTCCTCCTGTATCTCCCACCTCCCCAAAGTGAATCCTCCCTTGTTGTATGAAAAATCTTGGCATTTTCACTCTATCATGCTTTTTATCTGGTTCCTTCCCTGTGGAATGCCCTCTTTATTAACCTGACCTGACTGCACGCCGTGGTAAAAGGATGCCAAGTGTTATCAGATAAACAGGATTCCTTAGTCATTGAATTGTGGGTTTTAAATCCCTAAAAAGCACACAATCAAGAACTGAAACTTTAAGCTTTCAACTGTAACATGATGTTGAGGAAGAACCCTTACAAATCTTTCAAGTGAACAACTTTGGATCAGTCTCACATTTAAGAACCAGCTGGGGAAGATAGGAATATGGATTGCTGGGTATGAAGTTATAAGAAATAAATGATCTCCTTCTAGAATGATGTTGGAACAGGCTCTCCCTTGGGACAATAGAAAGAGATAAGAAGTTCCCTTCCCACTACTACAACCTTGCACTGTACTCACAGAAAAATCCTCATGGAAGAACCGAGGGGCCAAAGGCTACTCATTAACTAGACAAACACAAAAAGCCAGATGTTGAGACCTTTTCAGCAACCTTAATGGAGGCAGGGTTTTATTTTTTCATTTTTATTTTTTTATACAGCAGGTTCTTATTAGTTATCCATTTTATACATATTAGTGTATATATGTCAATCCCAATCTCCCAATTTATCAGGCAGAGTTTCAGAGAGCACAGGTTTCGAATACGGATGAACTGGGGTTCTACCTATCACTAGATCTTCTATTTATTAGCTACATGACAATGGATCAGTGATTAGCCTCTTTTCTCATTAATAAAGTAGGGAGAATAATCTTATATTTTGCAAGGCTGCTGCAAGAAGTAAATGAGAAGATAAAAATATGCAATGTACTCGGCAGGACCTGGCACACAGAGCTCAATAAAATAATGTTCTAAGAGAACTCTGAGCCTCCACTTCTCTGTGGCCAGTTTATTTGCCTTTGCTTCAAACAGTCCTATAAAATCTTGTTCTTCCTCCTCAGCCATACCTGCTGGGAGGACACCCCAGGGAGAAATGTGAAGCTCCTTTTTTATTGTTAAAGTTATACAACATAAGAGCTGCACTTTATGACATCTTATACAGTACTCCAGTGGGATTGTGTCTGTAAATTAGAAGAATGGAAAGTGCTTTGTTTTCCATATCCCCCCAAACTAATCTTCTATGGCAACAGGGAACTCATAAAATACATTTATTAAACATTAACTCTCAAAAAGACACAGCCACCACTTTCAGTCAGCGTTTTCCAAATAAAATGGGACACAATGTTCTTTTAAATATCTAAAAGCCAAAGTGTGATACTATTCATCATCAGAGTTTTATGTTGTTGTCAATGTCTTTCCTAAAAAAACAAGGAAAAAATGTCTGGCACCTAAGTCAACATACTTAGAAGTGTGACTCAGAGCCCAGTTTCATAAATAAAAAGAGGTGGAATAGAAGTCATTGTCACGTCACTGGACTTGTTAAGCATCTCTCCAACTCTGACTGCTGCACACACATGCCCACAGCCCTTCTAAAATGTTGTTGGCAGGTAGTGAAAGCAGATGTCTGAGAACAACTTCTGGAGATGCACTTGTTTATTTTTAAGGCACCCAGTAAACATCAAATCCTGAGGCATTAGGCTCCTTTTAAGGATGAAGAGGGCCAAAAGAAAAAAAAATAAGATTGAAGTTTGGGTATCAGTTCAAACCAAGGATCAAATCCTTTTAAGTCAAATGCATAAAAAATTCTAAGAATACTGACAGTTAACGGAAAGAAAAATTTAATTAAAATGAACTGACCGAAGCGCGTGCACTTGCGCGCGCACACACACAAACACACAAACACACACACACACACACACACACAGAAAAAAAGGTGACAATCTGCAAGGAAACAGTAAACTCAAAGGAAAAGAAATAGAAGACTTTGTCTCCAGGCAATTAGGTGTGTGTCAAACTTAAGGGTTTCAGGAAGGATATCCAAGTGCTAGATTTTCCACAGGAAAGATTCATTCGAAGATAAGTGGACAGAACTCAGAAAACAAAACCTCATGGAGAGATCAGTAGTGCTTTCAGATCCAGAAATATGGATCTGAAAACATCTGGGGAGTAGTTTTGGCTTAGGGGGAGGCTTCCCCCACACTCACGCAGGGGAGAGTAAGAGGTTCTGAAAAGGTTGATAAGGAGTGTGCAAAAATACAAAGACAAGGGTCTAACTGCACAAAACTTACAGAACGGCATGCTTAGCTCCAGCTGTTGGTTATCCCTCATCCCCAAACCATTTACTTCTTCCGACTATTATGAAGCCTTCCCTGGTGATAGGTTTCCCAGTGAGGCGCTCCTCATTTACATATCTGCTCAGTGACTAGTCCATGACCTCCCTGAGTCACGCAGAGCTTGGCACTCAATGTCAGAATAAAGGCCACCAGCCTTTCCCAAACTTGCAGATCGTCCAAATCACCCGGGGGCATTTGTTAAAATAAGATTCCAGGGCTAAATAAGATTCCAGATGTACTGAATCAACTCTCCAGGAGAAAGACCTCGGTATCCGATTTATTAACAAGTGTCCTGATGGTTTTTCCAATCCGGCAAGTTTGGGAATACTCACTTATATCAACTCAACACTTTGGAGGTTCAGGGAAGTCAAAGTTTCAAAATTACAATCTGGGGGGTCCAGGTACCCCCAAAGACGGAAACTTAAGCTTCCCTGATGTTTGCGAAGAGGGACTGAGACTCAAGGTCACAACAGCTGGCTACTAGCAGAACCGGGTCTCAGACTCCAGTCTCCCGGACCCCAGCTCAGCGCTGTCCCCCGGGGCCTCAGGCCGGGTCCGGCAGCGCGGGAGATAAGGCAGCTCGGGAAGGGCAGAAACCACCACGCTAGTAGACCGGGACGAGGCACGGCGGGCCCGACCCCGCACACCGGCTTCCCCCGGGCGAAAGCCCGCTGTGGTCCTCAGGGAGGTGGCCATAGCCACGTTTCCGCCGAAGGACGAGGCTGGGGATGGGAAATGAGAGAACATGGGGCAGAGGGTGGGCCGGAACGGGGGCGTTGGGGAAGGTCGGGCTCTCGGACCACCTGGTGATCGCTCACCTGCCGCCCGGGTCTTGCTCCCGGCTTCTCAGCATCGGCCGGCTCCGCACCTCGCGCCTCTCGCGAGAGGGCGAAGCTCCCGCTGCGCGGGGAGGGCGGAAGTGGCCATGCAGCTGACTCGGTGCTATACGGCGCGTCGCTGTAGGCAGCGTGCCCGCTTCCAAGATGGCAGCGAGGGTGTCTGGCGCGCTCGCCCGGGCGGGGTGGAGGCTCCTGCAGCTGCGGTGCCTCCCCGGTGAGAGGGCGGCCGATCCCGGGAACGGGGAGGGAAGGGGAGGGGGCGCGAAGCCGATCTGGGCTGGGTGAGGGGCGGAAGAAGCCTCGTGGCGGCTCGAGAGCAAGGTGAGGTGAAGGGCATAGCGGCTCGCGCCGGCGCCTCGGGCTTGAAGTGGCCGCCTGGCTGGCTTCTGACCCCATTCTCGACCTGTGAGGAGCGAGAGCATCAGGGAAAGGCCTGTCACTCCCATTTCATGGAGTTGACGCAGCCCGAGAGAGGGCTGTGGGTGCCCAAGGTCACACAGCTCGGTCGGTTGCAGACTGGCACACTTGTACCCAGTCTCTTAACTCCATTGTCAAGTCCCTGGGCCCTGATCCCGGGAAACAGACACAGAGAGCGCCTAGTCTACTTTTTCCCAAGTCAGTCATTTCCCCACCTCTTCAGTAATTCTTCAGTATCCTCGTACCACCTTTGCCACCATATAGTCAGTATTTTTGTTTATACGTCTGATTTCGTAAAATTATAGACGTTTACTTAAAAGAGGAAGCTTTATATCACTACCATAAATGGAAAACCAATGTCATCTTCCACAAATAGAACGTATGAATTAACATATTAACATAAATATATAATTAATGAAATAATATTCTCCTGTATTTCACCTAAAATCTTCTCGTGGACTGCAGTGGTTCTGCAATATTGCTTTGGGACCTCCCAGGTCCTTTTCGAAGTTTTATGAATATTTGGTCCGTTTTTTTCCGTACATATGCTAAAATAATTGATATTTTCACACATAGGTGCTGTTTCTTTTAAAAATCATTTTTTCCTGATTTGGTCCACAGATTTTCTTTAAAATGAGTGCTGTTTTGTTGTTTCTATACAAAGCTCCAAACTAAATATGTTCAGTAAAAGTAATGCCTATGACCCGGAAAATCTACTTCGAGGTATTTACTCAACAGAAATGAAAGCAAAATGTCCACCAAAAGGTTTGAACAAGTATATTCATAGCACCTTTATAATAGCCAACAGCCCAGGTGTTCAATGGAATAGTGTTTCTTAGTGGAATGGTACTCAGCAGTAAAAAGTAACAACCTCCTGATTTTCACAGAAATATGAATCAATCTAAAAAGTATTCTAAGCAAAAGAAGTCTTATACGTACACAGGATACACAGTATGATTCTATTTAGATGAAATTCTAGGACAGGCAAGACTAGAATGAAAAATTCAGCATAGTGTGGGTGGGGAATAACTGGGAAGGAATAAGAGGGAACTTTCTGGGGTGATGTTAATCTCTAGATAGGGGTTCAAGTTAGGCAGGTGTATACATTTGTCAAAGCTCAGAATTGGCCCATTTAAGATTTGTGCATTTCATTGAATGTAAATATCACCTCAATAAAAGAACAGTAAATATTCAATAAATATTGAACTCTAGTTAATGATGAGCATGTTGAAATGTTTAAAGATAAAGAATTCTGAAGTCTGCAACAAATGCATCAAAAAATAAGATGGATTGGGGAATTCCCTGGCTGTCCAGTGGTTAGGACTCGGTGCTTTCACTGCTGAGGCCCAGGTTCAATCCATGGTTGGGGAACTAAGATCCCACGAGCCGTGTGGCACGGCCAAAATAAATAAATAAGATGGCTTGATGTATGAAGAGTGTGATGGATATACAGGTGTTCGTGCCACAATTCTTTCCACTTGCTTGTATGTTTGAATTTTTTTTTATTGTAAAATGCTGGGAAAGAAAAAAGTAGTATGAGCCTTTGCTTAGGAAATACAGTACTGTACTTTTCAAAAGCCCTTTCCTAAAGTAGATGGGTGTTGCAATATTGCAGATGAGAAAACAGATAGAGACGCCACATAACCACTAGGGAGTCAATACTCAGACCTTCTAATTTATAGTCCAGTGCTCTTGCCATGATATATAAATATATAATGTTTTCAAGTCACTTTCATTTTTTTGTTTGGGCTTCACAACACTCCCGTTGAGTAAGTAGAGATTATTTCTCTTAATTTGCGTATTTTAAAGTCATGCTCATTGGGGTGAAATGGTTTGCCCATTAACACACAGCTAACAAATGATGGAAACATGCCTAGAAGACAGTTCTTCCGTTTCCTGGTTCCTGCTTTTGCCACCACATCATGTCGAAAGGTTCCCAGTTTACCCAAGAATTTTGTGTGGGATCAAACACTTGGTTCTGGTTTTCCTCTGCTTTTCTTCCTCCCCATCCCTCGTACCACTCTGGGTCTCAAAGGGTCTTCTCTGGTGAGTGTCCCTGGCTGACCAGCTCAGTTTGTTTCAGTGTCCTGCTGCCGACCAGCCCTGGTGCCACGTGCCTTCCATGCTTCAGCTACACAGCTGAGGTCTTCAGATCAGCAGAAGCAGCAACCTCCCCCCTCTTTTTCTCAGCAACATTCTGAGACACAGGGCACAGAAGAACCCAGTCAGGAGTCTTCTCGTTCACCCCCCAGGTAGGCAGTAGAACCCCAGTCCACCCATTTCTGACCACTTTGCGTGCTTGGGTGAATCTGTGCTTCTCCTTCCTCTAGCCTCTCTGTTCCCTTCACAGCTTTCATCATTTTCAACCTTATCTTTGAAAGGAACCTGTTGTTTGTTTGTTTTATGAAAATGGTGCCTGTACATTCGAAACCATTCTAAATAATACAAAGAAGTTCACAAAAATAAAAAGATTATCAGAAATCGCAAACCCAGAGATAACTTTGTGAATATCCTTTTCTCTAATGTATTTCATTTATAACCCTGTATATATTATAAATGATTAATTACACTGTACACTATACATGCTGTTCCAGAACCTGTTTGTTCACTCAATAGTACGTTTATAATGTCATTTCACAATCTGTATTATTTTAATGGTTGATAGTATTCCAGCAAATGGCAGTACCAAAATTTATTTGACCTGTCTTTTATTGATGGATATTTAGATTTCCTTCACTGGTATGAAAAATAATGTGATAAAGTAGATGATTCTCTCAGCAGTGGGAGCATTGAGTCAAAGGATATGCACATTTTACATTTCGTTACACATGTGAGGCCAAATTGCCCTCCAGAAAGGAAATAATAATTTACATCTCCGTTAGATGTTTCGTCTTTACTTAATCCTGCCGCTGAGAAGTTCCTCTGGCTCTGAAATTGGAGTGTTCCCAGTCATTTTTCTGGTCTCCCAATGAAAGTAGTTTTCATTTCAATTCAACAAATATTGTTTGAGGATCTACTTTGTGCCAGGCCCTGTGAATAACGTAACCGTTGTCCCTGTCCTCAATGGACTTACAGTTTGGTACAAATCCAGATAAAGAAACAATGTGGTAAGGCTATAAACTGGGAAATCCAGGGTGCTGTGACAGCATGCACCTTCCTATCACCTGACCTCCTCGCTCATGGTTCCTTTCTCTCAGTGACTCTATGGGAGGCGAAGGATGATATGATTTTTGCTCTGTTGGCATTCAAACGCTGATACTGACACATAAGTAAATGTCCTCTCAGCACGTGAGGTGAGGTGAGGTGAGGTGAGGTGAGGTGTGCCGGGCTCCGTCCCCATGTCTCTCTTGCATTTGGGTCTCAGGTACACAGACCAGGGCGGTGAGGAGGAGGAGGACTACGAGAGTGAGGAGCAGCTGCAGCAGCGCATCCTGACGGCGGCCCTGGAGTGTGTGCCCGCCCACGGGTGGACAGCAGAGGCAATTGCAGAAGGAGCCAAGGTGTGTATGGGTGCGGGCGGGGCAGCCTGACCAAGATCAGCCAGGAGGGAATCACAGCAGCCAGAGCAGAGGGCTTTCTTCCAGCCCAGCTCAGAGCCCCAGAGCTCCTCACTGCTATACGATTTTCTGGTTCTGTGTTGTTTGTTTTTCCCCAATAGGGTAGAAATGGCTTTGTTTTTTAATTATTTTTTAATATAAAAAGAATATACCGTGGAGTTGGTTCTTGGCAGTTAGGTTCTAAAGGCAGCTCATTAGGCAAGAATTGCCTATGATCAAAACTGCCAGGGGCTTCCCGGGCTTCCCTGGTGGTGCAGTGGTTGAGAGTCCGCCTGCCGATGCAGGGGACACGGGTTCGTGCCCTGGTCCGGGAGGATCCCACATGCCGCGGAGCGGCTGCGCCCGTGAGCCATGGCCGCTGAGCCTGCGCGTCCGGAGCCTGTGCTCCGCAGCGGGAGAGGCCACAACAGTGAGAGACCCGCGTACCGCAAAAAAAAAAAAAAAAAAAAAAAACAACCTGCCGTATTTCATTGACTCTAAGATGCCATTGGTTGTAAGAAGCACCATTATTTTATGTATCACTAAAAAAGAAAAATGCTGTCTGTTAAACTGTGACGCATCATCAATTTATGATTCGCACTGATTGTTTAAAATGAAAAAAAATGGAGATCCTAGAATTGACAAAATGTGGTGTTTGAAAACTCCCAAGGAGGCACCACCTTGGAGACCAGCACACCTCATTTTTCTATGTAAGTCTAATAATCAGTGTTTCCTCCTGCAGTGGAGCAGCCTGCTCCTTTAGATTAAGCCATAGGCTCATGTTTAGGCCTCATTGTGCAGAATCGTTGAGCATAGCCACATACCATGCTATGAAAGGTCTGTGAGGATGGAGACTGATGGAATTGCAGATTCACATCTCCCACCGCAAGCATATGAGATATCTGCTCCTGAAATGGGACAGTGGGCAACTTTGCTGCTTTTTTAAAATTTAACTGTTATTTCTCTTGTCTTCTCTCACTCTCCGGAGAGCACGTATGGTAACAGAAGTCACATGAGTGGAACGTGTATACTATATGATTCCACTGTGTGCTCACTGTGAAAGCTTTGAACAATACAGACAGATACAAAAAAGGACTTAAAATTGTCTGTGATAACAAAGATCAACATTTTGATCTTTCAAATTAGAAAAAAAAACCTTTCATTTATTAATCATTCACTCTTTAAATATTTATTGAACAGAGAGTGTGCTAGGTCCTAGGGGCATCATAGTAGTCAGGATGGGCAAAGTTCTGCCCTTGTTGAGCTTCCAGTCTGGTGACATTAATCACATATATACAAATACATATTTATAAAATGTGGTAAGGGCTATCAGGAAAAGGTACTATTGTGACATGCAGTGGAGGGACTGAATCTAACTCGGGGTGGGGTGAGAACATGGTGAGGAAAGGCTTTGGAACTGAGAGCTGAGGAATGAGAAGGCTTTACCTGATTTGGTGGCGTGGGGGATGGACAAGTCCAGACAGAGACACAGCATGTGCAGAGTGGAAAGAAGCCTGCACATTAGAGGAACCGAAGAAGACCATCATGCCGAGAATCAGGAAGAGATCTGAGCTGAGTGAGGCTGGGGAAGGGTCAGTTGAGGCCACATCAGGCAAGGTCCAAAGGTCATGTTGAAGAGTTAGGCCTTCTTTTATTCTAAGAATAATTGGAGGTATATAATTCAATTTGACATTTCAAAACCATCACTTTGGCTGCTGGATGAAAAAGTATTGGAGTCAGAGAGTTACTGGGAGCGGCTGCTCGTCATCCAGGAGAGATGAGGGTTTCTGACCTAGAGCAGTGGCAGTGAACGTGGAGACAAGTGGGTAAATTTGGTGAGAGAATGACATAGGAGGGAGTGACAAAATGCCACCAGAGCTGCCTGCTGGTTTGCATGCATGGGTACATGGTGGCGCCGTTTTTTTAGATTAAGGCCACTGAAGAGCCAGGTTTGAGGAAGGCCCATGGGTACAGTCTTTTTTTCTTTCTTTCTTTCTTTTTTTTTTTGCTGTACGTGGGCCTCTCACCGCTGCAGCCCCGCCCGTTGTGGAGCACAGGCTCCGGACACACAGACTCAGCGGCCATGGCTCACGGGCCCAGCCGCTCCACGGCATGTGGGATCTTTCCGGGCCGGGGCACGAACCCGTGTCCCCTGCATCGGCAGGCGGACTCTCAACCACTGCGCCACCAGGGAAGCCCCATGGGTACAGTCTTGAGCTTTGTTGAATATGAGGGGTCTTTGGGTCGGCCAACGGGGAACCTCAAGCATACAGGCCTGAAACTGGAGGAGCTGCCTGCACTAGAGTATATGTTGGGGCATAATCCACATATGTATGTGGTCATTAAACCATGGAAGTGAGTGAGATTGCCTAGGGTGGCATGAATGTGCCTAGAGTGTCATGTGAAAAGAGGGAGGAGTCTAGGTCCTCAGGGACCACTGACATTTAAGGGTGGGGTGGAACAGGGTGGGGTGGCAAAGAAGTCTGAGGTGGAGGAACCTGCGCTGGAGGCAAAGCAGGAGAATGTGGATGAGGCAACTAGACATTGGTGACTGCAGCGGCAGCCGTTTGAAGGGAGTACAGGTCCGAAATAACTGGTGGGTTGAGGAGTGAGTAGAGGTCAGGAAGTGCAGAGACGTTTGGCTGCGAGGGGGAGAAGAGAGCTAGTATACTAAGCAGGGGAAGTGGGATGGAAGTTTGATGAGCATGTTTGAATACTGGCAGGAGGGCACAGAAACACCGGTGACGGTGAAGATACAAGAGGAAGTGGCAAAATAAAAAACGTGAGGTTCCTTGAAGGCAAGGATTATGAAATCCGGAAGACAGGTGGAAAGACTAGCCTTCGATGTATTAGGGGCAAAGTTGGAGAAGACAGCTGCAGGCTTAGTTTCTAGAAGAACCTTTAAGGAGTTCCCAGGGAATGGCTTCTGTTTTCTCTGTAACGTAGGTGTGGTTGTCTCCTGATCGTGAAGTTAGGAAACAGTGGGAGGAGACAGAGGTTCGGAGGTAGCAGAGAAGGTTTGAGAGAATATTACAGAAAGGTGTGGAACCAGGGGAGGACAGAAATATAACAGGATTGTTTGGAAAAATCTGATTCTACTGAATATTCTATGGTTAAATTTTTCACTCTTTTTCATATGCTTTTTTCACTCTGCATATCTCCATTCATAGGGCTGCATAATACCTATTGCATTTACTTGAACTCAATTGATAAACATTTGGGTTGTTTCCAATTTTTTTAATATTATAAGCCTATTTGTACGACAGATTTAAGTACATTTCTGGTTGGTTTCTTTAGGACAAATTATGAGAAGTGGAGTTGGTCTTTCAGGGAGTGCATCAATCAGAAGAAATCACACCAGTTACTCGAATAGAGAGAATTTAACACAAAGAATTGTTAACTAGATGTGAAATTGGTAACCAGGTAACTGAAAGGATAAAAGAACACTAAGGTATGGTAGAGGTAGCACCTGCAGGGAGGAGCTCTCATCCCCAGGGCTAAGGGAACAAAGGGAAGAGCTGGAATGATTACAGCTAGGAGCTTGAAGGAGAGTCCCTGTGGAGGTGAAACCCCCACCTCTCCGGAGGACGTGCTCCTCAGCGGGTGCTGGTGTCGCTGACCTTGGAGGAAGGGTCCCTTGGGGCTGGCACTTGACCTCTGGGGTTGGGGAAATGGCGGAGTGCCTGGGAGGGCAGGGAGAGGATGGTGGCTCGATTAAACTGGGTCTGCACCTGTCGAGAATACTGCAGACTGGGTTCAGCTGCTGCCACTGGACAGAACTGCGGTGGTGAAGGAGGGCGCTGCTCACACAGACCGCTAGGGACGGGAAGTAAACCGCGAGGAGCCAGGCCCTTCCTCCTCCTCCAGCCTTGCAGTCTCCCTCTAGAGACCCTATCCGCGGACCTAACATGGAGCCAGAAGTATGGCTTGCAGAGGAAGGGCAGGTTTGGAGCTGAGAGACAGTAGCTCAACAACTGGCCCAGGGAGTGTGTATATTTTCGAGGTTCCTGTTACATACATGTTAGAGGCAGTATAGCCTGGTGGTTAAGAGCTTTAAGCCTCGGTTTCTGTAAAATGTGGATGATGGTAATACCCACCTGCTGGCATTGCTGTGGGGCTGCAGCAAGGTCGTGTATATAATGCGCTCAGCCAGGCACCAGGCACACAGGGAGCACGCAGTCACCCTTAGTACTGATGCTCCTGCGGCTCTGGTGTTGAGGTGAATATTGCCAAGCTGCCCTCCAAAACGGCTGTGTACTCCCACCAAAAGAGAGGCACTTTCCCAAAGGTGGGAATTTAGAGTTAATGGTTTTTTTGGTTCCTTTTCTGCCCTCTGTCCCTGCTGCCGTCAGGGTTCTCCCTCCAGTAACTGCTCAATGAGTCCTGTATGTGAGGAATAGTAAAGGATCTCTGTGAATTTGTTAACTCTTTGACAACTCATTAGGAAAAGTTTGTGAGGGACTTTCCTGGCAGTCCAGTGGTTAAGACTCCGCGTCTCCAATGCAGGGGACGCGGGTTGGATCCCTGGTCGGGGAACTGAGATCCCACATGCTGCGGTGTGGCAAAAAAAAAAAAAAAAAGTTTGTGAGACCTTTTTTTTTAAACAACTGAGACTTAGGTTAAGTGAGTTGGTGAGGAAGAGAGTTATGAGCGCTCTTCCCAAGCCCCTTTTTATAATAGTTACAACTCTAGGTTACAAGTGTCAGAACTCGAACTCAACTGGCTCAAGCAAGAAAGGGAGTGTTTGTCTCATTTAATAACAGAAAAGTCTGGAAGTAGCTCTGGCTCGGTGTTCTTAGATTGTTGCTGCTGGGAACTGTCTCTACAGCATATCTGCTTTGCTTTCCTCTCTGTGAACTTCATTCTCAGCAGGGGCTTCCCATGCAGGACTAAAAATGGCTCAGCAGCCCCAGGGGAAAGAGGGTACTTCTTTCCCATCGGTACTAGCAAAAGTGTGGAGGCGGCCTCATAGGGCTGGATTTGGTCACGTGCACATTCCTGAACTAGTTGCTGTGAACTCCACTTATCTAGGTCTGGATCCCCTGCTTTGCATCACACCCAGGGGCTTGATGGAGTGTGGAGGGACTGGTGGTCAGCTTCTCCCAGATCACACGGACAAGAATGAAGAGTGGGGTGTCCCACTGGAACCAAGCTGCTGTTACTAGAAGAGGAGGCACTAGTGATGAACAGGCGGCAAATGTCCACTCCACCTACCCGCCACTTTCCTGTTTTCCCTCTCCCCCTTTGTAGTCTCTGGGTCTCTCCAGTGCGGCTGCCACCATGTTTGGGAATGACGGCAGTGAACTGATACTGCATTTTGTGACCCAGTGCAACTCTCGGCTCACCCGTGTGCTGGAAGAGGAGCAGAAGCTGGTACAGCTGGGCCAGGCAGAGTAAGTCCCATGGCATCATTGCTCGGGGTGGCAGCTAAGGTTCAAGGAGCTTAGTCGCCACTAGCTGTCCCCAGGAGGCCAATCCAAGCAGAGCCAAGAGGGTAGCACTGAGCAGCCCTGCTGCTCTGATGGGACTGACACGCAGCTGCCTGCCTCATCAGGAGCTGGTGGGGCCCTCCCCACTAGGGCTGAGTAAACAGTGTAGCACCGAGCCCATGCCTTTGATCCAGAGACACACTGTTTTCTTTTCCGTCTTCCAGGAAGAGGAAAACAGACGAGTTCCTGAGGGACGCTGTGGAAACCAGACTGAGAATGCTGATCCCGTACATTGAGCATTGGCCTCGGGTACAGAGTCCATATCCAGGCCCCAGGGCATAAAGTATTCATGTTTATGATCCTCAGCACCTTCACTTGGAGGGTCTGGCGCACTGTTCAGAAGTTAGCTCATTAATCTCCACAAAACTAGGGATTCGCAGTGCAATTGGTGGAGCTAGGTTTCCGATTTGCGAGAGCCAAAGAGAGGACCTCTGAGCCATCTGTGTCTCAGTTCCTGGAAACGTGGGTGGCGTGGGTCCTAGATCACGTCCTGGGTGGGGTCTTAGTGGCCCGCGTGTGCCACCAGGTCTTCAGTGAGGAGGAATCCATGAAGGGGATTAGAAAAGTCAGAAGATTTTACTGGCCATCATCATTAACAGGCCTGTCGCGTTCTAGATCTCAGGGAACTGGGACTTCTTTTCAGTATGTCAGTGTGATGCTTAGAGGATTGGAGTATTCATTCCAAGGGCTTCCCACTCCCCTTTTCTAAAGGTCCTTTTTTCCTGTTTCAAAGTGTGTCACAGTGCAGGCCATTCTCTCAGTTAAGAAACTCAAAGCACATCAGCACTGAGAGGGCCCACGGATCATCTAGTGTCCTCTGCCCAGCTGGGAGACGGTTGAGCATGTAATTTCAGTTGTGGGCGGGAGTGAGGGAGTACAGTCCAGAGTCAAGTCCCGTCCCCTGCCCATGCTCACCACGCTTGGTTGCAGATCTCCAGCTTGACCCAGTCCACCTCGAATTCCACCCCCAGACTCCCCAGCTATCCCTGCTTCTTCCTCCATGTTACAGAATGGGGTGATCTCAGTACTCAAAGCCACCAGTCTAGAGCTGGCTATCTGCATTCCCAAGTCCACATGCTAGGGATTGAGAATCTGACTGGGTCAGCTGAGGGTCGGATCTGCCCCGGCTCCCATTAGCTGCAGTCGGGAGCATTAGACGCCAGGAGCTCACACGAGTGGGTGGAGATGGTGAGTCTCAGAAGGAGGGCCGGGCAGGCCCCCTTCCGTACCTCCAGGGGGAGGTGAGGCACTAGCCACCTGAGCCCGCCGCTGCCAGTGTGCAGTCCCACTCCTCTGCCATCTCTCCTCAGGCGCTCAGCATCCTTCTGCTCCCTCACAACATCCCGGCCAGCCTGGGCCTGCTCACCAGCATGGTGGATGACATGTGGCATTACGCTGGGGACCAGTCCACTGACGTGAGTGCTCTCTGCAGGCCCACAGGCTACTGGCAACGCCTGGATCAAGCATTTCCTCAGGAAGTTTGTGAAACTTCTTTGATAACAAATCCCTTCACGGGACTATAGTGTCATTCCCATCTTGGAAAGGGGAGGCTAAGGTATGAGGAGGGTCCCTCCACAAGCCACGGTGGGATCTAGGTCATCTTCATTCAGGGACCAGTGCCGTAGCCATGAGCCATTGGTATCCCTTCCCCCACTAGACTGGTGACAAGGCATCAGAGGGCCTTGTGATTGGATTGCCATTTTATAATCATTTCCCCCTCAGTATTCTCTGATTTAGATTCTGTAGCAGACTTTCTCAGTGTGTGTCTTTTTTGAGACTGATTAAAAAAAAAAAAAAAGAATGCCATGGAGACACTCGTTGCTTTAAAAAGAAACTCCCTCCCTGTAGTCCATGTTGGCCTGCTTCGCTAAGAGATCAATAAGCCTTTTAAAAAAAAAAAAAAAAAGCCTTTAAACAGGCACCAGGAAAGAATCTGACTTGTTAGTGCTATCATACTTCTGGTAGGAAATTAAAAAAAAAAAAAATATATATATATATACCTTCATAAAGGAAATTAATGTGTGATGGTACTTTGTGGAATCCAGGATGGGAGGCAAAAAAGATGCTCCCACCACAGTTATAACAAAGTGCTTTAATAAACTTCCATCGTGTGGGAATATACCACCAACAGAGATGGTAGGAAAATGAAATTAGAAAGCTAAGAAATCAGAGGGATAAAACAAAAAGCAGCCGAGCTAGGGCTCTAAAGAGTGGTTCGCCAGGACGGTCAGAAGTTGCTGAAGGACTTGAACCCTCAGCTCTTCCTAGGTATTCCAGTCTGTCCGTGATGCTGTCTCAGCCCTCACTTCACTGATGAACACGCGAAGGTTTGGTCATTACTGCCTGACCACAGAGCCTCCCTGGAACTTAGATGTCCTGAGACTTAGGCTTTTCACTGGCGTTTCCAAAGCCGAGTGGATGTAGCAAAATCACGTGGGGCACTTATGAAACATCCAGACCCTGGCACTTATTTCAGACCTCCTGACTCTAAACTCTAAGAGGTTGGGCCCAGTAGCTTGCATGTTTAATCTCCCAGGTGATTCTGACACCCAGCCTAGTTTGGGAACAGCAGTCTTGTCTAGAGGGCCATGTGTATCTGTGAGGAAAAGAAGAAATCAGGAGGAAGCCCAGGAGTGCCAGTGGCTTTGGGTAGGAACTACCCAGACTTGCCCCAACCTGCAGCAATAGTGGTGACCCACCTCTCTGATGGGTTTCTTTGCAGTTTAACTGGTACACCCGCCGAGCAGTGTTGGCTGGCATCTACAACACGACAGAGCTGGTGATGATGCAGGACTCCTCCCCAGACTTTGAGGACACTTGGCACTTCCTGGAAAACCGAATTAACGACGCAATGAACGTGGGCCACACTGCCAAGCAGGTAGCTGGGGGCTAGGCATTTGGGAAACCTCCTCACTAGGCACACTGTCTTCCTTGGGCCACACTGGTCACTTGTCTGTTCTCTTGCTCCTCTTTGACTTCAGCTGACAGTCCCCAGGGCCTACCCTGAAAGCCACACTTGGCCCATTTGTGATTGTGTTGTCCATAGGCTCTTCCTCCAGTACACAGAGCCCTCTTGACTCTACCTGTCGGGGCTAATAGGCCTACTGATTTTTCCTACCTGTCTCACCTTTGAGCTAGTGGTGGGGGCCTGAGAGAACCTGACTCCGACTCCTTCTAGGTAAAGTCCACCGGAGAGGCACTGGTGCAAGGACTCATGGGCGCAGCGGTGACAGTGAGTACTACCCAGCTCATCCCTGCGCATCCATTCTCACATGTGTCACTGACCCCAAGTAGTTTTGTAGCCTTAAACTGGAAAGCTAATAATAAGACTGACAGTGGTTCAGTCCCAATCTCTAGATCCCAAGTAGCCCACTTCTATTTTTTACTGGCATCAGGAAACAGTGCTTACTCCCGGGACCCTGGTATGTCAGATCTCTGCATCATAGCCACACATGCTGCCTTGGAAATCTCAGTCTTTCCCATTGGAGTCCTAGGGTCAGGGCAAGGTCTCATCACTCTCTGTTTCCATCCCTTTGTCAGCTCAAGAATTTGACAGGTCTAAACCAGCGCCGGTGAGCAAGAAAGGGTGTAAGCTAGAGTGCCCAGAAGAAAACCCGAGGATATATTTAAAGGGCTTTGAAACGTATGAGGTGCCATCCATGAAACAGGGTGTTAACGAGAGAACACCGAAGGACTCTACACACTACCACAACCACCTGGAAACCACAGGGCACTGGAGGATAGATAGAGTTGTAGCCCAGGGTTGGGCCACTTTTTCAGTTCCTAACACCGGGCCAGGCCTCCTGATGCCTTTCTGCATTGCAGCTGTGTGATTAAAAAATGCAGCACTCAGTCAAGCATTCAAGCCACAGAAACCCAGCACGCCCCTGTCCTGGTCTCTCAGGCACCTTGATCATGTCTTAACCTGCCTAGAAATGCTCTCTCGGGCTCCCAGGTCAGAGTCAGGGTCTGAAGCCACCCCAGGTGGCAGCTCATCCACCACACAGCACAGGCCTGTGCACCCAGAGGGAACCATGCTGCCCTTTCCTTCTCTGGTGTCCTGAGATGCTGCACTGGAAACCCCCTCGCAAGCTGCCTCACCTGAGACAGGTGCGTGCTGGATGGTACTGCCCAGCCTGGCCAGAGGTGTGATTCCAGGCCCTGTGTCGAGTTACACCAGCATGCGCTGCAGGACTATTCATGAACTTAGAGTCTGTAAAAATTATAATAAATATGTTTGAAGCAATTTCCTGTTGTGTAGGTAGTTTCCATATAGACCATGGCAGGTATCCAAGACGCCAGAGTGAGACAACAGTGTTGTGGAAAAGGCTTGAAACTAGCAGCCAGGAGACCTGAGTTCTGGTCCTGGTGCTGCCTAATACTACTGAGCAGTTAGGAGAGCTCTGCATCTGTGGGCCCAGGCTTCCCATCAGTAAAATGTGGATGGCAGCAGCCTTTTCCCCCTCACCATTAGCTCCTTTGACTCCTGTCTGTCACTAACTATTTAAGTGACACAGTCTTTAGCTTTACTAGTTCTCTCAGCCTCTACACTGTCTGGGCTTCCTTTTTCAGTCTGGTTAACTCTGTTTTATTAGTCTTCCCAGGCTGCTGTGATGAAATATGGCACAGTTCTAGAAGCTGGAAGCCCAATATCAAGGTGCCAGCCAACTTGGTTCTTAGAACTTTCTTCCTGACTTGCAGGTGACCGCCTTCGCCCTATATTCTCACATGACAGAGAGAACAAGCTCTGATGTCTCTCCCTGTTCTTATAAGGGCACTAATCTCATCATGAGAGTCCTACCCTCATGACCTCACAAAGAGCCCCATTTCCAAACATCCTCACATTAGGGGTTAGAGCTTCAACATTTTGGTACATACAGCATCCCACAGCATCTGTCTTCTGCTTTGCTGTCTCCTACCCAAGTAGACTGAATGATGGGGGGAGTAACAAGCTAGTAGGAATTTCCAGTCTCTTCTTGTGTACCTTCCTCTGGGCCCTTTCTGCACCTCTCTAATTCTTTTACCTCGACATCCTGTCAAGTTCCCTGCAGTAGCTATTCCAAATTTCATTCCATTCTCTCCTTTATAGGATCTGCTTATACTCAGAAGACTACTTTAATTCTTAATTTACTGAAATGACACAGGCTGTGTAGCAAGGGCCCCCTCAATGCTCTTCCCCTCTGTCTCAGGAGGAGGTGTCACTCCTTGCTAAGGCAAACTCCTCCTCATCTCCTCTGATTACTCTTCTTCTGCCCCCTAAATGTTGTCCCCTGCCAAGTTCTATTTTAGGGCTTCTCTGTATAAGCTGCTGCCACCTGGGAATTCCCTGGCGGTCCAGTGGTTAGGACTCTGTGCTTCCACTGCAGGGGGCATGGGTTGGATCCCTGGTTGGGGAACTAAGATCCCACAAGCCACACGGCTCGGCCAAAAAAAAAAAAGCTGCTGCCACCTTTTTGAAGCCCACTCTAACCTCTCTCTAGGCTGTTTAGGGGACTTTGGTAATTCTTTATTGAATGTTCAACCTATGAGATGCACACTGCCAGGCACTGGAGATGCAGAGATGAAGAACTCATACCTACTCACTGCAGCTACACAGAACTGTAGATGATATCAATACATTAAAGAGCATTGTATCTTCTTGCAGTTTCAGAAGTGCATGATCCAGACTTGGGGTGTGGAAGGGAAAGGGTATAAACCTATTGTTCAAGTATACTTTGCTAAAGTGTACGTTCATCCCTCGGTATCCATGGGATACCTGCTCCCCACCAAAACCTGTGAATGCCCAAGTCCCTTATGTGAAATGGTGTAGTATTTGCATATGACCTACACATGTCCTCCCATATAATTTAAATTATTTCTAGATTACTTATAATACCTGATACAATGTTTAATGCTATGTAAATAGTTGTAAATACAATGTAAATGCTATATAAATAGCTGCTGGGCATACAGCAAATTTGCTTTTTTGGAACTTTATGGAATTTTTTTTTTTTTGATCTTCAGTTGGTTGAATACACGGATTCAAAACCCTTGGATACGGAGGACCGACTGTACTTTTATTCTTCCATAAATGTACAGACTTCATTCTTTTAAAAAACGTTACTGTATTCCTATGTTTGTATATTTAATCCGGTCTCTGTCAATGGGCAAGTAGTTTTATCTTCTGCTACAGACTGCTGCAGTGAACGTCCCTGTAGATGTATCTTTGCTTACAACTGGAAGTACTTCTGCAGTATGAATTCCTAGAAGTGTTATGGTTGAGTCAAGCGCGTGTGCATGTTTTGCCAAATCGCCCTCCAAATGGTTGAACCTGGTGCCCTTTAGAGAAGGGGGCGGGGTGGAAAAAACTTTGGGCCTCCGAGCAGCAGGTGGCGCTCTGAGCGCCTCTCCGCCGAAGCGGCAAGGCCGCGCCGACCGACTTCCGGTGGCGGCGTTGGCGCAGGCGCAGTACAGCCGACGCTGGAGGCCGAGAGAGTGGTGGGGCGCGATGCCGTATGCCAACCAGCCTACCGTGCGGATCACGGAGCTCACCGACGAGAATGTCAAGTTCATCATCGAGAATACGGACCTGGCGTAAGGCTGCTGAGGGAAGAGGCTGGCGGCTCTGGAGAGCCGCGGGCCCCAGCCTAGGTGGGGCGGGGGTCATCTTTCCAGACCTGGGCTTTCGCTTTGGGAACCGTGGGTCGCGGGGCCGGCCTGTCGAGGCTGCGGTGCCCACACGCTGCTTGGTTTTCATTCCTCAGGGTGGCAAATTCTATCCGGAGGGTCTTCATCGCTGAAGTGCCCATAATAGGTAAGCGACCCCCACCTTGTTGCCAGGGCCACCAGGTCTCCCCCCCAACCCTCCCCATACCTTGGCGCTCCTGCCTCCAGCCTTGGTTTGGGCCGGGGATGGGGGCGCTGAGATGCTGCAGACTTGATTGGTCCCTGTGCCCTTGGCCCTGGGCCACTCTGGTGACCTCCCTGGCTCCCACGGGCTATTTAGTTCCACTCTTCCACGTGCGCTGGTGGAGAGCACGGGTTCAGGAGTCTGTGGACTTGGGTTTGAATACTGTTTTCACTTACTGTCTCTGTGAAATTTGGGCAAGTTATTAAACTGTGTGCTGCAGTTTCCTCTCTAACGTTCAGACACTAATGGTAGTTATCAGGGTGATGTCAAGTATTAAGGAGGTAATCTCTGTGCATTGTGTTCAGTGAGTGTCTACTATCGGTAGATGTGAATCTGTTCCGTCAACTGTATTTAGGGAGCATATAAGCACCAGGCAGTGGTGCTAGGCACTGGGAACGCAGAGCTGTAAAATACAGGGTTCTTGCCCTCCAAAGGCTCACAGTGAAGTTGCAGGGGAAAGATGAATTCACAGACAACCCAAATGCAAGACAGACTTTTGGATCAGTTAAGGAGAAGCATAGCTACAGGGCCCTTGGTGCCTAGAAGAGGGAGAATCTGTTTCTGCTTTGGTTCCAGCCATTCCGCACTAGGCGTTCTACACGTTTACAGATACACTACAACTATCTTCTGAGTGTCAGCTCAGAGAGTTTGGGTTATAGTTGCTGCATCAAGCGTGCACACTCCTAAGGAAATAAGCAGGCCAAATGCTTGGTAAAGAAGAGAACGTTATAGTTTTTCCACCATTACCACCCCCAGAGACTTTTTCAACTCAGAGCTTGGAGGGCTGGTCCTCCTTCTCTGCCTGATCACTCCATGTCCCGGGGCCTTAGTTCCATCACGAGTAAAATGGGGGACTTGTGCTTTAGGATGCAGCCCTGACATTCTAAGTGCCACTTTTCCCACAAATAATATTGAGCACCTGCTGCATTCCAGGCCCCAGCTAGGAATACAGAAGTTAAGACATCTGAAGACCCTGCCCCAAGGGATTTTTGAAGCATGAGGTAGAGACAAGACACGCAAATATAACACAAGGCAAAATATGACAGGTGTCTTAAGAGAAGTCTGGACAGAGTTCTGGGAGGGAGGAGCTTACAGGGACAGAGTGTTCGTCTCTGTATCATGGAGGGCAGGCAAGGCTTGGTTTATAGGAGGCTCAGGATTTTTAGCTGCACAGGAGAGGTTAAGGGCATGCTGGTGGGAGGAAAGACACAGAGGCAGAAAAGCATGGCTCATGGTCCTTATTTGGCTTGGGTTGAGGAAGCAACAGGAAGCGTAGGACAAAGCAGGTTGGGGCTAGGTCATGTCTGGTCCTCTTCTGACCTCCGTACCCAGTGTCCATGCCCCTCATTGGGCAGTTGGGCTGCAGTGCCATTTGATTAATGAATCTAATTGTTTATGTGCGGATGTTTATTTATGAATGAATGAGTGAATGTGTGTGTAAGTCAGGCGTGCGTGACAGGTACAGTTCTTACCGTCCTACTAGCTCATTGCTGGTAGGGATTGGGTTGTATACTTAGTATGCCTCGCTCATTAAAGGATTCTGTAAGCATTAGTTGGTTGAGTGATAATAAAGTACTAACTTGAGTAATCTGAGTAATTTGGTCACTATATCATAAAATGAGATATGGACCATAAGTCTGTGTTACTTCTGTGAGGTTTGTCTGACTTTCAAGTGCTCTTGGATTTGGTGTTGGCATGAATAGCAGATTTAAGTGCTTCCCACAGAAATAATCAGCTCAAAGAAACACGTTCCCACTCCCGTGGTATTCTCTAATAAGTCAGTGTTTTTTCGGTGGTACAGGGAACTCTCTGCATCAGATCCACCTGAGCAGGGAAGCAGGGTGTGGTGTGTGTGCTTCTTGTTAAAATGCAGCTTCCTGGTCCCCACTCCAGAGCTGTGGAATCAGAGTCTCTGGCAGCCTGGCCAGGCCTCTGCAATTTCATAAGCATTAGATGATTTTTAAATCTGGAGAACCGTTGCTTTTAAGTCTTTAGGTGAATATGGTGGCTAAACTGCATGTCTCCTTTTCTGCTTCCTTCATTCTTTAGCAATTGACTGGGTTCAGATTGATGCCAATTCCTCAGTCCTTCACGATGAGTTCATTGCTCACAGGCTTGGTGAGTGCTGGGTTTGGAGAGTTAAAGGGAGGGGGCTGTGCCGGTGTCAGAGGAGGAAGCCCCCTCACTTCCAGGGGGACTTCTGGGTTCTTCTTTTGGCTTGGCCCCTTGGCCTTCTTTAATGTGCTTTTCTGTCTTCCAGGATTAATTCCCCTCACGAGTGACGACATTGTGGACAAGCTGCAGTACTCCCGGGTATGCTGTGTGCTTGGGTGGAAGGTCGGGAGTGGGGGGAGGCAGGGAACCTTAGTTCTTACAGGGATTTTTCCCGACGTCTTGCTTTCAGCTTTTAGAAAGACAATGTGGAGATGTTGTCTAGAGCCCAAAGCAGGCATTGATTGGTCTTTGGTTCTGATGGGACCTCAGATTGATTAGTCTCAAGGGGCATTGGGGAGTCTCATCAGCCAGCCACATAAGAGGGGGCATACTCCTGGATGCCCATCTATACGGAACGGGTGGGGCTGTTCCTCTTCAGACTCTGCTTTCCAGAGCATCTCTTCTCAGGGACGGGCCTAGGAGGCTAAAGGAAGTCGACAGAGGTTAGGGGGTGAGGAGAAGGAGCAGAGGGAGTGAGAGGTGTCCCACCGAGCAGCACCTGAGTGACTGGGGTGCTGGTGTCTGCAGGTCTGTGCCTCACCCCGTAAGTTCTGCTAGTTCAACACGGCTCCCTGCCTCTAGGGCCAGGTTTGCACTTCCATGACACGTTAACAGACTTAGAACTAGGGAGAGTGTAGGACAGGATTAGGTTACCTGCATCCTTTCAGCAGAGCTGCATTAGGTAACAGCTTGAGGCTATTCCTTCTTGATGGCTGTAGGTGATCCTGAATCAGCCCATTTTCTAATATTCCCGAGGGCATGTCATTTTTATGGTGGCTAATTTGATATATTTTGTAAATTTATATGTGTTTTTTAAAAGAACTGTTCAAGCACACAGCAAAGTGTGGAGCTAATATAACAAATAGGCATGATCCCACCAAACCGGTTGTCACATTTTAACATTTCACCATTTTGCTTCACATCTCCAGAGTCTGTTTTTAAGAAATAAAACATCACATATATTGGTGAAGACAGTTGTACAACCAATTGAAGACCAGTCAGTATCTTATATAAATATATGCATCCCCCGTGACCTAACAGTTCCTTCCATTAAATTTGTTTCTAGTATTGCATTTACTGAACAAAGATGGTATGCATTTTTTTGGTTTTTTTTTTTCTGAAAATCTTCAGAAAAGTGAAAAGTAGAATAAATACTCATTGTCTTTTCACCTGTAATTTCCAGTTGTTGATATTTTGCTATATTTGCTTTGTGTTTCATATAGATGTGATTTTTGCTGAACCATCTGAAAGAACGTTGCAGAAATCATGACATTTCTCCCCCGAGCTACATCAGCATGCATGTCCTAAAAATAAGGATATTTTCCTACATAGCCACACTTATCATGCCTAGGAAAATTAGCCGTGATTTGTACTATCTATCTACAGTCTAAATTCAGATTTTCCTAGTTATCCTCAAAATGTCCTTAACTGTTTTGTTTGGCTGCACCATGTGGCTTGCGGGATCTTAGTTCCCTGACCCACGGCCTTGGCAGTGAAAGTGAGGAGTCCTAAGCACTGGACCGCCAGGGAATTCTCCTTAATTGTTTTTTGTTTGTGGGTCTGTTATTCATGCATTGCATTCAGTTGTTACACCTGTTTAGTCTCTTGATCTCTTGAACAGACTCCTCTCTTTTCATTATTTTTTTTTTGAGGTTAAGTACCTTTTCGTATTTTTGTCTTCCATTACATTTGCTTCTTTAATTTCATATTTGTGAGTGATTCAGTCTCAAGGGTCTAGGTTGCCTTCCTGTCTCACCTGTGTATGATTGCAGACTATCCAGGTATGGCCTCTAGATCTTCCTCATTGTCTTGAAAACATCGAAAATAGGTTGGATTTTCCTCACTGGCGTGAGGGGGAGAACAGTTTGCTTGATTACATTCTAGTTAACTCTCGTCTTGCCTGAAGTTAAACGGTAGCAGCTAATCTCTAATACGGGAGTGTTTCAAGAATCAGTTTAAAGACTGGCAAACGTGAGAATTATTGAAGCCAAGTGATGCTTACATTGTGGCAGTCTCTTACACTCTTCTCTGCTTTTGTGAAAAAATTTCCGTATGAAATTTTTAAAGAAAAGGTCAGTAGTCTGGAATTTAAAATGTACTTTTTTCTATTGTTCCCTGGATTGTTTTATTTTAAATGGTAATTGCATTCCCAGGCTAGTCCACTTAGCTCAGGGGACGCTGAACTATGCAGTGTGAAAGCCTCTTCCTTCTTACCGCCTTGGTTCTCTGAGGAAGAGCGCTCCGAGGCCAGGGTGAGATGTTAGTGTGTCTCCCAGCGGTGGCCTGGCAGCGAGGGGTGGGAAGGACACGTGGACGCCAGCGTATAGGCGGTCTCTGAGCTGGGACGCGCCTGCCCTTGAGCAGCCTGAGTGGTGTGCAGATGGACACAGCCCACGAGAGCCTGGAGGCTGTGATCCACCCTCTCCCAGATGAGGAACCTTAAGGAACAGGGTATTAGAAGCGGGGAGCCAAGCCAGGATTCGCCGTCTCTCCGCAGACTCACTCCTGCCTCTCTTCCTGCCTCAGGACTGTACGTGTGAAGAATTCTGCCCCGAGTGCTCGGTGGAGTTCACCCTCGACGTGCGGTGCAACGAAGACCAGACGCGTCACGTCACGTCTCGAGACCTCATCTCCAACAGCCCCCGGGTCATTCCGGTCAGGAACGCCCTCCCTACCCAGGACCTTTGCTCTCCTGGCTCCAAGTGGGCCAGATTGGGGTGGATTCTTATAAGACAGCGACGTTCCCTGTGTTACCTTCTGCCTTAACCTAAGCTTGATGCCTAGAAGTGCTAATAATTCTGGACTCTTGCCAGTGTGGGCAGAAGCATTGGTGCTGTGGGCCCTGTCCACTAAGGACCCTTTTAAAGGCCATGGTACTGTTTTGACTGGGGAGGTTGTCACAAAGCCATGAGGTAGGGGTTAGAGGCCAGTAACCAGCAGAGACTGGGTCCTAGTAGGCACTTCTACCACCTCCTCCTCAGGTATCCTTTCCTCGGCTCGGCAGGTTGCGGTCTGGAGGTGCCGGAAGGTGGGTGCCAGAAGGGGTGCGTGGGGAGATGTGCAGCAGCCAATAAGTGCCTCTGTCTGGGCCCCTACAGGTGACATCCCGGAGCCGAGATAATGACCCCAACGACTACGTGGAGCAGGATGGTAAGGGCCCGAGGGGCGGACACCAGACCCAGGCTTTTGCGCTGCCCAGCCTTTCAGTGGCGCTGCAGGTCGGACCGCGGAGAGCCGTGCCTCTGCTGGCCCTCGACTGACTCACATCTCCCCACAGACATTCTCATCGTCAAGCTGAGAAAGGGCCAGGAGCTGAGGCTTCGAGCCTACGCCAAAAAGGGCTTTGGCAAGGAACACGCCAAGTGGAACCCGACTGCAGGCGTGGCTTTTGAATACGATCCCGACAATGCCCTGAGGCACACGGTGTACCCCAAGCCGGAGGAGTGGTATGTTCCTTTTGGGAGTGAAGGCAGGCAGGGTGGGCGGGTGTGGAAATGGCTCCTGGTGACCGAGATGGGGCAGCCTCACTATGAGACACAGGTGCCCTCAAAGCGGCAGTAGCAACCTGTGATCTGTTTGACCTCAGGCCGAAGAGTGAGTACTCAGAGCTGGACGAGGATGAGCCGCAGGCGCCCTACGACCCCAATGGCAAGCCCGAGAGGTAAGAGCCCGGTCTGGCACTTGAAGGTAACGTGTGTAAGGACGTACAGTTCTGATGCAGCCTCTGAGTTAGGGAGGCCCTTTCCCGCCCATCCCAGTTCCCCTCAGCTGAGGAGGGGCTGGTAACTGCTGAACCACCGTATGTGCACATCCAGGCAGATTATCATCCCCCTTTGGTCGCTGGGGGGAAGGGGGGCCCTCCAGTTATCCAGACTGTTCCTAGTCTGATTTTTCAGCTCCCAAAGAAAGATCAACCTAGGATCAAACCTAGGGCCCCAAAGTGACCAGAGCCTTCTAGTGACGAACATGAAAATGCTGGAGCAGGTGACGTGCTTACTTACCGTTCTCTTTCCCCCAGTGTAGAATACATCCATACACAGGTGTTTTCAGATATTGTTCTGAGGTAGCCGTGGCCTCCTCGAGGTCCTGCAAAGTGCCCTGGGACCACTGTTTGTAAGAGGTTGGATGGAGGTCAACCCTGGGGCAAGGTCGAGTTCATGGGGAGAAAGGAGTCAGGACCCAGGAGGGAGGCAGGCCTGTGGCCATAGCTCATGAGAGCCTCATGGAGGGCTCTCACCAGACTCTTGCCTCTCAGGTTTTACTACAACGTGGAGTCCTGTGGCTCTCTGCGCCCTGAAACCATTGTCCTGTCAGCCCTGTCTGGATTAAAGAAGAAGCTGAGTGATTTACAGACCCAGTTAAGCCACGAGATCCAGAGTGACGTCCTGACCATAAACTAGCTGCAGCTCACCTGTCTCAGCAGAATAGCAGTTGAACCTTAGGGCTCTCCTGAGACTGCAGATCTTGGCTCCTGGGGACTGGACAGCTGTTGCTCAAGCTTCCTGGCAAGCCTTCAGTACCAATTAGAAAGGTAGCAGCGGGGAAGGGTAGGTCCATCCCAGCCTTGCGCAGTCACAGATTACCAGGGCCAGCACTGCTGTTGGAGGCAGGACGGTCCCTTCCCAGACATTTAGCGTCCCCGGCCCTGCCTGCTGATGGGCAGTAGTGCTGCCCGGAACATCCCTTCTGCCCTGTATCTCAGTGTGCCTCAGGGGGCCACGGCATTCCCCTGTTGAGAACCACTGAGGTGAACTCTCAACTTCTGGGTATTTCAGTTCTTCAAATCCTTTCTGTTCACAAGTTGGAATGTTCACTGTTGCACCTTAGGCTTCTGTGTTAGCGCTGAATCTAGGACCCTACTCAGGCTCCTGCCAGCCCTTCCAGTCCCTGCCCCGGCCAGTCTATTGGTTCTTCACTCAAATTCCCAAGTGTCCCTAATTTGAGAATCCTGTGAGAGTAGTGTTAGGCCCAGGCTATCCCCCTCTTCCCGCCAGTAAGCCTTGTATTTTGTTCTCTACCCATGAGTTTTGAACGTCACCAACAATGGCCAGGCTATTTAATTTGTGGGGGAGGGCAAGGGCCTTCATGGAGGTCTGGCCTTGACCACTTAGCCCTATAGGTAGGAACATACCCAAAGCAGTTCATTAGGCAGCCAGGCAGGAGAAGCCTGGAGAAAACCAGAGATCTAGTACAAAAAGGAAGGGTTATTTATTAACAGTAGTTGTCTTTTAAAGTTTTTATTTTTGGCAATAAAGAGCAAAACGTACGTAATCGCCTTCATGCGTCATCGTGCCACTAACCAAGCCAGCCAGCTCTGCCTCCCCTCCGTGGCCTTTGGGCTCCCTTCTTCAGGCTAGCTTATTCCTCTAGGTGGTCATTCCCTGGGTCAGGGTCAGAGCTGAGCGGGCTGTGGCCACCTCCCGGGCTCCAGTGCTCTGTCGGAGGGGGGCCTCTTGCTTTATCATCCTCCTGCCACGACTTGAATAATGGTTATTTACAAGAAGGTCTGTTCCCTCAAATCAGAACCCTAAAATATTAAAAACAGCCCAACACACACGCAACCAAAGGTTTGATGTGAGTAAAAAGATAGCCCTTCTGCACGGTCGTCAGTAAATACCAGCACTAGAAAATCAGTTGCTTTAATTGCATTTCAGCAGGGAGCCTCAGCACCATGTGGAGGAGGAAATGGGGAGGTCTCTGACCGGCTTCTGAGTACTTTGGCTGCCGGAGGGAGGCCAGACAGGGCAGAGGGGCTCCCTCTGTGGGAGCACTGCCCATGCCGGTCACTGAGAGCGGGCAGCAGGGCGCTTCCCCACTCCCCCTCACCGCAGTCCTCCTGTGCGGCCGGCCTGGCCCGAGGGCAGGAAAGAGCCCGGGACTGGCTGTCCTCCCTGGGCGAGGTCACCAGCACCCCCCACCCCCAGGGCGTCTCCTCAGCCTGCTAAGCACGAAGGAGTCTGGGCAGAAACCATTTTCAAGCCAGATTTTTCACCTGAGGTGTCAACCAGACGTCACCTCTGCTGAAAACTCCAAGTGCAAGGCTACCAAGTGGCACAGTGTAAGTTCGGATCCTTCCTGTGCCACTCTAGGCCCAGAGGGGCTGAGAAGCCACCTGCTGTCTCCGCCCCTGGGCTGCTTGGGAAAAGCCAGCAGCCAGCGCGGCAGCCGGGAGTGTGGAGTGTCTCCCTCCTCTGGCCCTGGCAGCTCAGGTCCTGGCAGCAGGAGGGCTGGTACCATGGGGGACAGGGAAACCGCTGCCCTCACATTCAAAGCAGCCTTGACTGTGGCCTGGTCATGGGATTAAAAACTGTGTATGTGGTGGCAGGGAGGGTCAGAGGGGGAATCTTATTAATACAGAATACATAATAAGCCATATATATTAAAATCATTAACAGTATATAGTCCCATGGTAGCTCCAGCCCCTCACACATGCTCAGGTGGCATGGCCAGCCCTTTGCCTTGGTCCAGTCTCACCCTCGGGGGCAAAGAAGGGACCGCTTGCTCCCTTTCCCCAGGCTCTTGGCCCACAGCCCCTCCATGCCATCCACGACGCGCTGCAGGCAGCCCCAGTGGTCATCTGTGTGCCAGCTCTGCCGTCACTGGGAAGGGGCCTTGGCCTCACTGCTGCCCCCCTGGCTGGGCTTTGGCTTTAGCAGGATGAATCTGTTGAGGAGGTCCGTTTCTGAGCTGGCCTGGGCCGTCCCATACCCCTCACCTGTGGACACAGAGGCAGGCTGAGGCCTTGGGGCCGGGACAGAAGGCCCATGCCCAACATGCCTTGTCCTCCACAGAGCCTCCTGGCCGGTGCGGTGGGGCCCAGCAGTGACTCACCGGCATAGCTGGAGGCCTCAGCAATGTTCTGGGAACCTGTGATGTGGTGCCAGTAGGCACTGCGGGGCAACATGGTAGTGGGCGTGCAGGGGTATGAGTAATGTTCCGTGCCCTTGTTCAGCAGCTGTGGGGCAGAGAAGGGTCAGTGGCTAAGCCCAGAGCAGCCAGCCCAAGACCTTGCCTGCCTCTCCCGGACACACCAGCTGGAGACAGCTGCCACTCTCCCGGCCCCCGGCCCGCCCGCCCGCCAGCCTCCCCCTACCCTGGACTGAGACACGCACTGCCTCACCCTCACGTTCTTCTCCATTTCCAGCAGGACCCTCTTGTGCTGCTCGGCGATGGCCAGGGTGGCACTGTGGACCCGCTGGTAAATCTGTTCCCCCTCCTGCGTCTGGAAGGTGTAGAGCCCTTCCCCAGCGTCACACATCCTGGGGACACAAGTAGCACCGAGAGCCACGTGGTGGGTATGCCCCATGTGTGTGCACATGCACAGGCTCCCGTCTGGGAACAGGCAGGGCTGTCATCTGAGGGTGTGACCCCCCAGCTCAAACATGCTGAACATTTTCTATGTGCCAGGTGGGGGTCTAAATGCTTTACAAGGATTAATCCATTCCATTTTCCCCACCACCCCACTCTGGTCTGTGTGCTACTACAGTTTCCTCGTTATTACAATTTTTCTCAAGCCATTTTACAGATGAGGAAACTGAGGCATTTAGAAGGTAACGACGAAAGTTACACAGTGGATTATACAGAATTTGAGTCTAGGCAAGCTGCTCCAGGGTTCAAGCTATACCCAGTCCTTACCATAACCCAATCTATGAGGTTAGGTACTTTTATTATCCCCTATTTGACAGAGGAGGAAACTGAGACTCGGGTCCACAATCACAGAGCTAGTCAATGCCAGTGCCAGCATCTGATCAGAGCCTGAGCGGTCTGACTTGGTAAACAGCTTCACTTGACCTACCTGCTGTGAGTCTCAATTTCTTCATCTGTAAAATGGGTTCCCCTTCAGCATGCTATGCTGATAAATAACTTAAGCTTCCAGCACAGTGCCCGACACAAGTGAATGGCAGCTGCCATCATGACCACGGTTGGACGGCGGGGAGGCGAGTGGGTCCTACCGGCCAGCCTCGAAGGTAAAGCGTGTGGCATCCCGGCCATAGCGGCGCAGTGAGCAGAGGGGCCACGAGACGAGCTTCACGCGGGGGTTGTGTATGTCCCAGAGGTAGATGTTCTCGTGGGTGATCTGCAGCTTGCACTCGCCATACACACCCAGGTTGGGGCAGGGCAGCAGGAAGACGTTGAAGCGATCTGGATGGGAGTGGACAAGTGGGCCTGGAGCTTTGTGGGGGCCCTGGGGGGGTCTTCCTCTCACCCCCACCCCGTGCCAGCGCCAGGCCTCACCTGTCTGCTCGCACTGCACTCCTGGGGCCAGGAGGTCCGGCTCTCCCAGACTGATGTCGTTGAGCCTCGACCCCAGGCACTCCACAGAGAGAGTCTTGTACCACTCCTCTGCCTCCAGCTCTGGAGAAGATAGTCCCTCTTCGTGCTGCCAGCTCAGGGGCCCGCAGCAACCCACCCCATCTGCTTCAGCCGGAGTTATCCCACCCCGCCAGGCAGAGAGGGCAAGGCCAGTGGGTTCTGCGTGCCTGCCCCACCTCATCCTGGGGCTGCTCCCTCAAAGGTGCCCTCCACCCACACATCATACCCAGGCAGGGCAAGCCTTTGCTCTGCCTCCTACCAACTGGACCTTGAGCAGCCCACAGCCTGCAGCCGCATCCCCTCACCTGAGTCGCAGGTGAAGGTACGTGCCGAGTCGTCGGTGAATATGATGGCCACTGCCTGTCTCTTGGTCTCCTTGGGGAGCCGTGTGACACACTTGACGTTGCTGATCTCTGTCACCTGGAACAGCATCCACAAGGTACTCGGCCAGGTTGAAGCACCTCCCTCTGCATCCCCCACGGCTCTGCCACCCCCAGGAGGGTCCTCTTGGCCCTCAGGACTCTGAACAAATCCTCACTGCTTACAGGTTGGGAGAGCTAGGGCCCGGGCCCCCTAACCTTGGGGCAGCCTCGGAGGCACACTGACTTCTCATCTGGATACTTCTCCAGCCGCTGGGGCCCCTTGCTGGAGGATTTCCGGAACACCAGCCAGCACCTCCGGTAGATCTGTGGGACAAGATGGCAGGGGGATCAGACCCTGGACCACTCCCAAAGCAGCCGGTGACCCTGGAGTTACCCCTGCCTACCACAGCGGGCAGTGCCGCACAGCCTTCCAGGGAGCTCAGGCCCAAGAGATCTGGGGACAGCTGACACCAGCATGACACCCTGCCCTGGGGAAGAGGACCCTCCCCGAATTGAAAAGTCAGTCATTTCTTGGCTGGCTCTGAAAGGCTGTTCCAGAAAGGGTGCTCCTGAGTTACTGTTTACTATGAGCTCAGCTCTGGGTTTAACGTAAGTAGCCAACATTTGTGGAGTGCTTCCTATTTGTACTTTTTGTTATTAGCACTCTTCACATTTAATCTCAGGGTCACTCTTGAGGTCGCTTCTATTATCATCTCCACTTTATTAGACAGGGAATGAGGCACCCCAAAATTGAGTAACAGCTAATGAATGGTAGAGCTGGTATTTAAAACAGGCTGCCTAGAACCAGGGCTGTCCTGGGAGCCCGCTGCGCTAAGGTTCTGCCCAGGGCCCCAGGAGCACCCGCCACAACAGAGGCAGTGCTGCGGGGACAGGGATTAGGCCCTTGCCCGGTCCCAGCCTGCACAGCACTGTGGCCCTTGTTCTTAGAGCCGGGGGAGGGCTCTTGATGTGGGTAACACCCCCTCTTGTCTCTAGGACCTTTCACTAACCCTCTCTTTTCATTCTCTGACCAACCCTGGAGTGTAGGGAATCAGGGTTAGTTCCCTGTTCCAGCTGGGAAACCAGAGGCTCTCAGAGGTCAAGGGGCAGAGCCAAGAAACTGGGGTTACCCCAGAGCACGGTGCCTTCCCGGGCAAGGTTCCCTCCTTGTCCCAACCACTGCCCGTACCTAAATCCACCCCAATTCTCTGTAGCTTCACGGACTCCATCCAAGAGGCAAGAGCCAGGGAGCAGGAAGCCAACCACTCTCCGGGGCTAAGGGGCAAGCTGGCTTGTCAGACAACCCCCTCAAAGGGGTGGCCCTAGCCACCTGCCTGGGCTGCTGACTCTTCCTCCCATGGCCCCCTCCCTCCCACCTTAGGCTCTCTTTCAGCCCAAAGTCTGGCTGGGATGTACCTCCTCTTTCAGCAAGCACTCCAGAAGCCTGGCAGAGCCATTCCCCGGGAATCTCCAGTGCTCCTCTCACTGGCAAACAGTGGGGAGACTGAGGGGCCCAGAGCAGAGGAGGCGAAGGGGCCTCTGGGCCACAGGCTCAAGCCCCCTCCCCTTCTCTGCCCTGCTGTGTGGGTACCAGGTCCTCGGCAGGCAGGATCCCGGGGTGCAGTGGGCTCAGGCAGTCCCCATCCCAAGAAGCTACTCACAACCAGGCTATTTCTGGCCCCTGAGACTAGGAGACATGTCTGTCCCTGCCCCCATGACCCTGGCTCAGCCCCTGGTCTATCCACCTAAACCCCAGCAGGCCTCAGCTCTCAGCTGGGGAGCTCCTTTAGGGCAGAGACTATATTTTATTCTCAGAATCCTCACATCCCAGTCGCTTCGTTAACAGACCTCTGCTGAACAAGTGAATGATAATATGAAGGGACCGTGAATGAATGGATGGATTGATGGATGAATGCACGAATGCTGCCGACCCAGATATGCCCTGCCAGGATGGGCTCCATGCCGTCTGCAGAGGCAGGGGCAGAAGTCCTGGGGGCCTGAGCACTCCGGTTGCCTGGTTACAGGACACACACACACACACACACACACGCAGCACGCACACGCAGCACGCACACACAGAGCCCCAGGGAGCCACTGCGCTCAAGAGCCCTCCTTCCCCACTTCTCATAGGTCTTTGATCAGCGCTTCGGAAACACTCTGCCAGAGCTCTGCCTTGGGAGGAAAGCCCTGGCAGGTAGGACGATCTTCTCCTGATCTCTTCCAGCCCTTACCGCCTCGCCTCTGTGGGCTGAGGCAAGAATGGCTGCCCCGGGACAAGAGCAGCTGGGTGGCCGCAGCCCCTCACAGCAGGTCTGCAGGGGGAAGCCAGGTTCCCTGAGTGCGGGCGATTCCAGACTGGGCCTGGCCACGCCCCAGCCCCTAAACCCTCCCCGACTGTGCCCACCATGGGTTCCCAGGCCTGCCCCTGGAACAGGCCTGGTTTTGAGCCCAAGCGGCCACCCCAAGTGGCTTGCCTTCCTGGGAAGCTCTGCTCTGGACAGGGTCGCAGCCCAGCTGGCCCCTGGGGACCTGACAGGTCTGGGCCCTCAGGAACGAGTCACCACACTAGAACCTGGGCCCCCACCCCCTTGCCTCCCCACCTCAGCCTTAGTTCTTCTCCTTGTTCTGTGCGCAAAGTGGGCTCCATCCTTCTCTCAGGGCAAGAACAAGGTGGCCGATGGCCACCATGGCCCAGGTTGGGATACAGTCCAAATCCAGTTAAGACCCCAAACATGCCCACCAGCTAAGCGGCCGCCTCCTGCCGGAACAGAAGAGCCTCCCGCAGGGGCCCTGGGGGTTGAGGGCACAGGAGGGGAAGGAGGTGCAGGAACCGCCCTGCTCCAAGGCCAGTCCTGCTCTGTCTGGTTCGCAGGCAGGGAAGCTGAGTATCAGAGCCCTGCTCCTCCCCCACCCTACTCAGCTGAGCCAGGAAGCCTTGAGCGGTCGGATCCCCCCACCCCATCAAGGCCATGGGGGAGGGGGGAACGGAAGGGCAGGGGACCCAGGTAAAACACAAGACTTGGGCCACCTCAGTCGTCAGGGTTTCCTTTCTACCGGGGAGACCCCTCACTGGAGGAGGGAGGAGGGTCCGGGAATAAAGACCGCTCTCGGGACAATCTCACCAAGATTATTAAATTGGTCCCCGAGGCCCCTGCTCATGCCTTTTGGGCGGTTTCCAGCAGTACGGGATGGGAGAGGGTGCACACCCAGCAGAGGTGTGTCTGAGGCCTCATCTCCACAGGCCCTCCAAGCCCCCAGCCACCTCCAACACCTGGGAGGAAAGCAGCCTGTCCCAGTGCCACGGGCCATCCAGCCCAGCCAGGTTCTCTCTCATAAGCCACGTAAACACCGGCTTCTGCACCCCTCCCACCACTGCCCTCCCCCCAGCAACCAACCACTCTTCTTCTCAAATGCTTTTTTTAACTGGAAAAGCAACCACCAAAGATAAATAAATAAACGCCTGTACACAGAAAGCAATGGGAAGCAGGGGAGATGAGGTACTTAAAAGCAAAGAGGCCAGGAGAGGGGAGGAAGGAAACGAGGAGGTGATGGCAAGGGGAAGTGAGAAGCCGGTCTCAGCTCGGACACAGCCTGGCATTTCCAGCCGCTGCCCTGGCGACAACTTCAACAATAGCAGGGGAGCCGCCTGCCCATCGGCTGCCACCGCTGGCCCAGCCGCTGGGATGCCAGCCAGCCAGCCCGGCTGGGGCGGGAGCTGCAGCAGGCAGAGCCGGGCCCAGGCACATGCTGGGCAGCCCGCTGGCCAGAAGCCTCGAGACCAGCAATGCACGATGCTGGGCCACAGGCGGGCAGCCGCACACCCCGGACACGCCACCAGGCGCCAGACCAAGTTCCTTGGCAGGGCCCCCTGGAGGTGGCTCACCCCGAGCTTCCTGCTCTTCATCTTCACGTAGCCCTGCTTGACGATGTCGTTGAAATTGGTCGCCATGGTTTCTCCACCGTCTTTGAGGCTCTGGCCGGCCCAGGCGAGGGGAGGGATGCCCAGGTGGCCTCGGTTTCCCGGCTCCTCTGATCACCTGTTCGAGATACTCCGTCGGGGCTGCCTCAGCATTGTTCTAGCAGCTCTTTCGCCCGGAGCCTGCTGGAAGTAAAACTGACAGGGAGATTACACAGTGACATCTTTCTCTTCCCCTGGCTGTCTCGCTCTTTCTTCCTTCCTCTTCCCACACTCCTCCCTCCCTTCCTCCCTCAGCCCGCCCTTCTTCCTTCCCTTCCCTCCCCACCCCAGGACGACAGAACCATTCAGGAAAACCGAGGTGGAGGCAGCTACGAGGAAAATGGTCCAGCCCAGTCCCCTCCCTCACGGCTGGGGCTGGCTGTTAACCCCTTCCTGGGAGGACTGGCTCCGGCTCCTGCTGTGGAGGTGCGGGCAGAGGAAAGGAGCTGCTGTCGGGCCCTATCTCCTGCTACAACTTAGGGGTAGACTTAGAGCAAGCCCCCCTCCTGTGCACAGGAGGCTCCACGAGGGAAAGCCTTCCCAGAGATGGGGCTCTTGGGAGATGGCACAGATTCTGGGACCCACGCTCCCCGAGGTTAGACAACTTGCCTTGTCAGTCTCAGCAGACCCCCCAATCCCTCTGCCCCACCCCGTTCTATACCTGGTTCTCCTCAGCTCCAGGCAAGAGGCTGAGAATCGTCACCTCAAGCCCACTCAGGCCCTGCTCTCTGCCCCTGGAACTCTTCAGCAGCTCGTCTGGGTGCTGCTTCCTGGGTGGGAGGACAGAGTCCAGTGGGGCGGGCTCTCAGATAAGCCTGAGGAATGTGCTGGGCAGGCTGGAGGTGGCCACTGTGGAAGCAGTCACCTCGCCCTGGCGCTGGGAAGGTCAGGCTGGTCTGTTAGGGCACTGGGTCTGGCCAGGACTTGCGGTGCCCCACATCCTGAGCACAGGCAGGAGTTAATTACATGGAGAACTAGCAATCACCTGGGCTTGGGGCAGAGGACAAAGCTGGACCACACTGAGGGGCACCAAGGGGCAGCCAATATGCATCGGGAAAAGGGGTGCCGTCAGGCGCTCTCAGAATCAGGCAGATTACCAGATAACGAAGACTCAGACTTAGGGGGGAGGTGTCTCAGTGATGACCCAGTCCAACATCCATTCTACATCATTTTACAGTTGGGGAAAAGAAAGCTGCCCAGAGGGGATAAGCAGCACAGCCAAGGTCACACAGCAAGCCCATGGTTCAGCCAGGGACAAATAAGTTCCAGAGTGGGTGATGGAGGCAGGCCTGCGGGTGGAATGCCCTGCCACATGGCTCTGGCGGCCTGCCATCACCTAAGCCTTCTCTGCCATCCAGGCTCAGAGGCAGGGCTGTGCCAGCAACATGGCCCCCCGTGTCTCCAGGATTGCTGGGTGGGAACGGAGCAGTATTTCTGGGGTCAGCTGGGCATCTGTGCTGCCAGGACAGGGCCCTGGGGCAAGCATCCTGCTGGAGCTGCCAGCAGCTTGGCATTAATTAATCTTCTGGAGGCCTGTCGAGTCCCTAACAAGGAATAGATGTGACTACCCCAGTGAGCACACGAAAACAGGCAGAGGGACAGACGGTAGTGCTCCCTATGCCCCTTGTACCCCAAGAGCCTCTTCAGCACCCCTCAGTGGCCTCCCTGCCCATCCACTCGCTCTCTCCCAGCTCCCTGGGGGCCAAGACCCTTCCACACCCAAGTGGTCTGCTTTCCTCCTATAAGGTCTAGCGTGGGGTACCCTCCCTAGTACTGACCCCCAACATCCTTGCCATACCTGGGTGCTGGCACTCAAAGAAGAGTAGGTTTTCCCAGCTCTGCCTCCACCACCTGGGGCTGCCTTGTCCCCACAGCGAGGACCAGCTCCGTAAAAGCCCCCTCCAAGATGCCAGCTGGCTGGCTACTGGCTGAGGGTCCACAGCGTGGAAGGCCCCTTTCAGAACACACCTACAGCAAGGCCCCTGGGTTCATCCAAGGCAGCCATAGATGTGGCCCAGCCAGGAACATGAATCGAACTGGCAGGTGGTCCTGCTTAAGCCACTTAACTCCTCAGTGCCTCAATTTCCCCATCAATTAAAAAAAAAATGAGGATAAATCCACCTATTTTAAATGAGGAAATGAATCTATGAGGCACCTGCCTGCCCACGTTGGACCCAGAGCTTCTGCCTTGAAAACCCCAAGGGCTGTTTTTATTGCGAGAGCTGCTGCCCAGCCGAGGGCTGTGAAAGCACCCTAACTCAGCCTTCCACCTGCCCAGTGCAGGCCTGCTCCTTCCTGGCTCCACCAGTTACCTTCTCAGCAGCACCCCTTGAGTGACTGCCATCACCAAGCTCTCAGGAGCACCTGTGCCATGTCTGTCCACAGTCCCACACCCCATGCCCTAGAAATAAACCCATAGAGACAAACCACTGGGAAGAGCAACCTTCCAGGGGAAGCCTGGGTGTCAAAGGGCCTGGCAGCCCACACCGGCCTGGAGTAACAGGTGGTGCTGACCTTACTCAGTCCCTAATGAATATGCAAGAGCAAGACCCACGCTGGGGCCCAAAGTGGTAGAGCAAAGGGGAGTTGGGGAGGAGGGAGGGAGGGGGAAGAGCCAATAGGTAGACTCACAAATTTGATGGGCAATGGGGACAAGGTGAGAGGGGGCACCCAGAGCCAACCCATGCCCCAAGGGGACTGCAGTGTGTTAAGCAACGGCAATGGCCCCGGGCTGAGCCTGTGCGGACCCAGTGAGGCATCAAGGCACGGGGAGCAGCTGAGCTCCAGTGAGGCATCAAGGCACGGGGAGCAGCTGAGCCCCAATGAGGCATCAAGGCACGGGGAGCAGCTGAGCTCCAATGAGGCATCAAGGCACGG